>NW_008806279.1:116106-527266 GCF_000400465.1 Wallemia ichthyophaga EXF-994 | reverse complement strand
TGGCGGTGTTGGCGGTGTTGGCAGTGTTGGCGGTGGTAGCGGCGTAGCGTCTACACCGCAATACGCTCCTCTCCCACCGCCCCACGCTGCTGCAAACATGGGCGTCGATATTCCTCCCACTCAGTCAGCCACAGACAGCATTAGCCAGACACTCGCTAGTCTCCCACCCAACCAGCTCCTCGATGTTATGGCCCAGATGAAGGCGTCTGTGCACACTGAATCTAACACTGTCAGACAGCTCCTAGTTCAGAACCCACAGCTCTCTTACGCCCTCTTCCAAGCAATGTTGATGATGAATCTGGTTGATAACCACGTCGTGCAGGTTTGTCGGGGTGTTTTGAAGAGTTTAAGCACTCACAAACGTATCAGAGACTCATGCCGGCAGCTGCTGCGCCACCACAGCCTCAGATGGTGCCTACTCCACCGATGGCTACGCCTATGTACCAACAGCAGCAACAGCAGCAACAGGCTATGTATAGGACTCAGACTCCTACTTACGCCCAGACCTACGCTCAACCACCGGCTTATGCACAGCCTCCAGCTCCTGACCCAGTACAGGCAAAGGTTCAGGCCCTGCCTCAAGAACAGCAGGCTATGGTGATGCAGGTGTTGTCATTCTCCCAACAGCAGATCGATCAGCTGCCTATGGATCAGAGAGATTCGATTAGGGCTTTGGTGGGTGGGTGTGTATCGCTTTACAATACTGACAAGTCATATAGCGTCAACAATTTGGTGTCATGTAGGAACCGATTTAATTTATTTACAAACATTGCGAGCGTGAGATTATTCCAAATGCGGATGTTATTTGGCTGGTTCGGATCAATTCGCCGAGACATAGAGATGAAACGCACAATAATGGCCATTTCCGGTAAGTATTCATGAGTAAATTAAACGGAATATATTGAGCCGGGGAGCTGTCGTTAGTTGGCTCAATTATTCTCTCTCACAACCCAACAACTGAACAAGTCAAGATGAAAATTTCCACATTAGCTACTATTCTCGCAGCGGGTACAGCTGTGAACGCAGTTCCAGTGCAGCAGGTGAATCACGAGGCTGTGGGTGTAGAGTTGTGTCTACACACGTAACTCACACTCCTCACAGAGACAAGTCGCAGATGTGTTGCAAGGCCTGATCGACAAAGCGGGGAAGCTGAATCCAACGCAGGACGCTTCTGCCGATTCAACGGCAGCGACGAAGGATGAGGTGTTGGATAATGGCCTCGACAAGCTCAAGAAGCGTGCTGAGGGGGATACGAGTGATGATGCAGAGACTGGCGCGTTCGACGAGGGCGGCAGACTCGATCAGGCTCTCGAACAGCTGAGGAGGGGACTGCTGAACGACTATGTCGACGACTTGATGAGCAAGGCTGCACCGGGAAATCTCCTCAAACGCCAGGAGGACCTTGAGATGAAGATCAACGAGACCATCTCGGATGCTATCAGCGAGGCTAACGATATGGTTCCTGATGATGTATCTATGTCAAGCAAGCGCCAGGCTGATCTACCAGTTGTTGGACCACTTCTCGAGCAATTGGCTGGAGGGTCTTCGTCATCTTCAGCAGCACCTTCACTCCCACTACCAACGAAGCGCCAGGCTGATTTGCCAGTTGTTGGACCACTCCTCGAGCAATTGGCTGGAGGAGGATCATCAGCAACACCAGCAGCACCTTCACTCCCACTACCAACGAAGCGCCAAGCTGATTTGCCAGTCGTTGGACCACTCCTCGAGCAATTGGCTGGAGGTTCGTCAAGCACGCCAGCAGCACCTTCACTGCCACTGCCAACAAAGCGCCAACTGGACAGCGCAAAGGAGATGCTGAGCGGGATGCCAGTTGTTGGTACAGCCGTGGAAGGCCTACTTGGCGACGAGGAGGAGTCGGAGTCAGCCTCGTCTATGCCCTCAAATCCTCTCCAGCAAGTCAGCCAGCTCGGTAGCCGTGACGTGTACAGGTTCTGGGAGGCTAATGGAGATACCTACCTGGCTGATGTGCATAGGGTGGACAAAGAGAGCGCATTCGACGCAACCAACCGCGATGGCCACCACCACAAGGAGACGCGCCAGAGCGAGGGTGAGGACGCAGAGAGTGGTGCAGAGGAGGCACTCGATGGGGAGTCCTTGACGGGCTTGGACGACGGCTTGGATGCTCTCAAAAAGCGTCAACTCGATGGTGTTACCGATATGGCTAAGGATTTGCCAATTGTCGGTGGTTTACTCGACAATTCATCTGGTGATTCTACCACAGACACTCCCTCCGCTGCTGCTGCTGCTGCTGCCGCTGCATCTTCTTCCGACACCAGCTCACCACTCGATGCACTCCCACTCAAGAAGCGCCAGCTGGACAGTGTCAAAGATATGGCAGAGGGGTTGCCAGTAGTCGGCGGTATGCTCAACGGCACAAGTGCGAATGAGTCAGACTCTAGCTCACCGCTGAGTGCACTCCCACTGAAAGCGCGCCAACTGATCCCCTCACCTCCCGATCTCAGTGGTGTCTTGGAGGGAGGCTCACCCTCCAGCAACCCTGACGCAAAGGGGCTCGACAAATTGCGCAGATTGCTCGAAGAGGAAAAGCCAGACCCCGTCGCTGATGTTTTCGACGGGCTCCAGGGTACGGTGAAGGAAGTCAGCGATACACTCCCAGGAAATGGCGGCACAGCTGAGACATTCTTCGAGAGGAGGGCTGATGATTCTAGCGATAGCTCAAACTCAATTCAGAATATCCTCAAGTCGCTACAGAGCGCGGGGGAGATGGAGAGCACAGCTACAGCTACATCTACATCGGCACCGACATCCACACCTTCATCCTCATCCTCATCCACACCTTCTAGCACCCCTAATATCTTGGATGACCTCACTAATACGGCTGCACTGAAGAACGGACTGAGTAGTGCAATTGATATGATTCCAGAGTGAATGAGGTAGGACACCTTTACATTTCTTTCTAACATGCGAAAATGGACGAAAATTGGACAAAAACTATTACGTTTCATGTTGTAAATATTTCAATTATTCAGAGTAATAAATAAAAACAAGCAATTGGTACAAGATTTGAAAAAAAGCAGCAGCGTAAGCAATGTCAATAGCAAGACATTCACACTCTCAGATATCTCGAACGTTTATTGCGATGGTAAGATTTAAGTATTTCGTGAATGGGAAAATGGTCGCGGTATCTCAAAGCAGTGCCGTGGTTAACGAACAAGACGTCTTGGGAGGGCATTAGCGTCGGTGAGCTGGTGAGTGGGATGGGATGTGAGCGTAGGGAGATTCAAGGAATCTACGCGCACCTTGACAGGTTGGATAAAGGTGGTGTCGATATCGGACGGCACTTGCTCTTCGAAGGAGTGGCTGCCTGGGTAAGCGTTGTATCCCTGTAAGCAGGTGTGAGGGGGCATCGGAGCATTGGAGCTTCACTGCAAGACACACACGCGCATCTTTCACTTTTTCTTGGTGCATTTGCATTTGTCAGTGATTAACAAACAGCCCACAGTCACCACATATCCACTCGCACTCACGCGCACGTAATGGTAGAATATCCTGTGCGCATCTATGAACCCTTCTTGGTCGCGCTTGGCGATGCCCAGCTCATCCACAACCCCTTGCCATTGGAAGAGTGGTTTCTTTCAGCCTTGGTGGCATTCGGCCTGCGTGGGAGGTGCGGCAGTTATCGGTCGATGCGCAGTGATTCGCGGTCCTCTTTCCTCGAGATGGTCTTCTTTTGTGTGGGTGTGGTGGGTGTTTGTGGGATGAGACAGTGTAAGCGTGGCATGTAGCGTGAAATTAGCATGTATATTTAGATGAATAGCTACAGCAACAGCAATAGCAATAACAATAAAGGCTGCTTGTTTGTAATTTGCTATTTTTGTTTACCTTCTCTTTGTGAGGTTGGCGTCATGGGCGTCGTTCGCGGTGGCTTTTGTGGTAGTGGGAGTGTCAGCCTTGTCAGCCTTTTCAGCCTTCTTGTCCAGTTTGTTGGCCATCTTCACTTGCGTTGGCTTTACTGGCTGGAGAGGAGTTAGATGGAGCGAGGAATAACAAGACACAACTGACAGCTTTGGGAGCAGTGCTAGAGGCACCACCAAGCACACCGAGCAAACCAGTAAGAAGAGTGAGGACAACAGCCACACACGCAGCCAGCACACTAGCCACATCCCATCTTTCCCTGAGTGCGTCGAGTGGGTGAGTGTTGAATCTGTCCACAAAATCGACGAGGTGACTTCTAGCAATGGAGATGAGGCCTCTGCGCACCTTGACATCATCATCGATCGTAGCTTCAAGCGCCTCCCTCTCTCTAGCCTCCTCGATAGGTTTCGTGATGGCGTAGGTAGCTTTCGTGAATTCCGCCAACTCGCGTTCGTCATCGCCTATGAAAATGTTGTCGAAGAGAATTCCGGCGGACATGGACCAAATTTCAAACCCAACTGCGTAGACGGGAGGGAGAGCGTGTGGGTGATTGTCGAGGAAGTAGTCTGGGTTCTCGATCTTGCGTGGAGACCAAGGACCTTTGTAGTCGGGGTTGACGATGCTGGGGGGTGTCCAAGGCCCTTTGTAGAGTGGGTTGGGGATATTTGGGGGGGTGTAGGTGCCGCATCCAGACAGATTTTCACAATCCGGGTTGGGGATGAGCGGGGGTACAAACTCACCATCTTCCTCCTCATTCCAGTCTTGTGGCTGGGTGATGGCGGGGTCAGGAATGAAAGTGGGTAAGTCTTGGCGCCAATTTTCAGGCTTGGGGGAGTGTGGGTCTGGGATGTACGGTGGCTGCGATTCGTCCCAGTCGTCTGGCTTTGTGGCCGATGGGTCCGGGATGACAGCGTGCTCAACCCAATTGCCAGGCTTTGAGTCGTGTGGGTCGTGGATGAGATGGGGAGGGTTGACTGGGGGATCAAAGTCGGTGAGGAGGCTGCCGGACCTGGCCTTGTCGCCGTTGATGAAGATGTGGAACGAGTTGTCTGGGTGGATGGAGAGCGTGTATAGTGAGGATGTCTTGCTTTGTTTGATAGGGGGTGGCTGGGTGAGGTGGTGTTGCGTGTACTCGCCGGTAATTGGGTTCAAGTGGGTGAATATAAAATGAACCTTATTAGTGAAACCACACTTGTCCGGACCAAACATGATGGAATAGGGGGTGTCTGGGGTGATATGGGAGTGAATATTTTCACTAAACAATTTAATGTAAGCACCGCCGCAATCAAGGCCATCCTGCAATTTGACTTGGTATTGGAGGAGGAAGGGGGTGTTTTGGTGGGTTGGGTGGATGGCGGGGCTGAGTGGGGAGTGGATGGAATAGTGAGTAGCTTTGTCTGCGGCAACTAGCCCAGTGTCCTTGTCGATGCCAGGATAAACAGAAGCCACGTCTACAACGAACTTGGAATGCTGAGGCTGAACCCAGTTGTCCAGCGAATTGAATTCTTCTGTGAATTTAAAACCTTTTGTTAGTGTTGCTGTTGCTGCTGCTATTAAAATTAAAAATGATTTCATAGTCGTTACGTGTTGGTTGAAGGTGACCATCATGCCACATAAATCTGATTCAATTATCCCCGATGCTATTGTGATTGGCGCTGGATTCTCTTCTGCCATTCTCACCCACACGCTGGCCAAGTCTGGTTACTCGGTAATCGTCTTGGAGGCTTCAGAGAGGCTGGGCGGGAGAATGAACACGCTTGCGCTCAACAACCACGCTATTGACGCTGGCTGCTCGTTTATACACGGCTACTCGCACACACACCCACTCCACTCTCTGGCAATGGACTTGGGCGTCGACATCGAGCACCCGCCACCCACCAACGACTTGATCATCGACAGCAACGG
Source organism: Wallemia ichthyophaga EXF-994 (assembly GCF_000400465.1). Classification (NCBI taxonomy): domain Eukaryota; kingdom Fungi; phylum Basidiomycota; class Wallemiomycetes; order Wallemiales; family Wallemiaceae; genus Wallemia; species Wallemia ichthyophaga. The sequence continues at coordinate 521,464 of NW_008806279.1, read as the reverse complement.
TCCACTCGACCCCGCCGCCCAGCGCTCCATTCAAGCTGCCCTTTCTCTCGCAATCAACGTCGCTCAAGATTCCTGCGCCGACACTCCCCTTCTCCACCTCCTCCGTTCCTCTCTCTCCTCCTCTCTCAGCGATCAGCACCTCCTCCACCTCGCTTCCCAACTCATCCACTCCTTAGACGCTCCTCTTGGCATCCCTATTGAAAATTTTCACGACGCTCGCAGGTTCCACTGGGAGAAACCGCTCCAGGGTTCTGACGCGGTTGTCAAAGGCGGGTATGCCACTCTCCTCAATGCCGTCTGGGATGATGCCGTGCGCACCGGCAAAGTATCTGTCCTGCACGAACACACCTGTGTCTCAGTCTCAACAAAGGATCCCGTCAAGTGCATTGTGTCCACCCAGCGTGGCCAGCTTGAGTCAAAGGTAGTAGTGTGCACTGCCCCACTCGCCACTCTCCCATCTATCCAGTTCCAGCCACCCCTCCCTCAACAAAAACAAGAGGCTATCACCGAAACGAAAACTGGTTTACTCGAGAAACTCATCTTTACTTATAGCGAAAGGTGGTGGAGTGGTGATGCCAACCCATCATTCACCCTCCTCCCCACCACAGACTCCCAGCACACTCCCAAAGAAATCCTCCTGAGCCACGTCCTTAACGTGCAGACATTCTCCCACCCCTCCCTCCTCATCTATCTCCCTCCAGGCGCAATACGCGCACTAGCCATGTACTCCAAGCAAGACGTGCAGCGCGCGGGTGCAGAGGTGCTTGCTGAGCGTTTACCTAGGGTGGCTGGAGTAGCGCACGCCGCGAGCACCCCTCTTGCCGCACACCTCACTACCTGGAAGAAGGACAGCACCTCGAATGGCGCCACTACAACTTACACCACCCCTCAACAACTCCACGCCCTCCAGGCTCCTTCCACTGACGGCAGACTCGGTTTCGCCGGTGAGCACACTGAGATTCACAACCACGGCTCTGTTAATGGCGCTGTGATGAGCGGGTTCAGAGAGGCACATAGGGTATCTGAGTACCTCTCTCGCCGGGCGAGTGAGTGAATGAGTGAGTGAGTTGTATCTATATTTCTATATCTCTACATATCTCAGTCTCTATATCTTATATCTATATCTTATATCTATCTCTATCTTACAATACATATCACATGCCATAGCTAGCCAGCGAAGCTCTGACATCCTTCAACCCGCGTAGCCTGCCCTGCGCCACGACGGTCGGTTTACCTGACCCCATACCGTTATTCAACGAGCCTTTCTCCGGCTTTAGGATGCGCAGCGCGACCCTGCGAATAGTGTCGAGATCCACCTCATCGATCCTCGCGCACATTTCATCCACACCGATGCGCTTCCCATTCACCTGCACCTGTCTACCGAGATCCTCCACCTGGACCATCCGCGACTCGAGTGCCATAATCAGGCTGCTCTTAAGCTGATTGCGCGCGCGCGCAAGCTCCACCTGGTTAATACCGCCAAGGAAGGACGGCATAGTGAGGAGGTAAAGTTCACGGCAGAGTATATCGACAATCTTGTGGTTGTACGCAGGGAGCACACTTGCACTCACCCCAAACAGTCCACTGTCCGAGTAGCAGTGGTGGAAGGATGCGCAGAAATCCACCGCGTGGTGGTAGTTGAGGACGTGCGTGTAACACCGACTGTACATCCCCTTACCTGGACCACCGGCCGAGAAAGAGCCTCCTCCGCCTAGTATCATTTGCAGGATGGCCGTCGCGTACACGTCGTCATCATTGATGCCCACACCTTCAAAGGCTATGTACACGTGCGTTAGCTCTTGTGAGGCGTCTTCCAGGTAGAGATCACCGCCAGTGTACGTGGCGCTGTCATGCGTGTAGCTGTCTTTCTCCGGACCTTTCGAGCTCGCCATACCGCCGAAATACTCCTGCGTCAGCTGCACCAGCTCGTCATGGTCCATTCCGCACCCAGCGACGACCATGCGCTCGGGTTTGAACCACTCTTTCAAATAGCGCTGCACGCCATCGGTAGTGATGCCTTCTAGTCCTTCTTCCGGACAGAGGAGGGGATTGCCGAGTGTGTTGTAGTTGTACGCCACGTTGTGCAGCAGCTCCGGGAGGATCAGATCAGGCTTGCTCTCGATCTCCTTCACCTCCCAATGTGCGCTCTGGAGCTGATAGTCGAGCACCTCGGGCGTGATGGCCGGGTGGAGGATGGTGTCGCTGAGGATATCCACCGCTGCACGCGTATCGCCGCGGAATACCGCCGCTTGGTACATGAGCGTCTCGCGGCTGCTGCTAGCTACGAATTGACCACCGAGCGCTGTGATCTCGTCGGATACGGCCTCAGCGTCGCGCGTCTGCGTAGCATTGAAGGCTAGCTTATCCACTATATGCGACATGCCCGTGTTGGGTGCCCCCTCAAACCGTGAGCCTGCGTGCATGTACACGCCGAGTGAATTGAAATGCCCCGGAGTGGCGTCGGATGCAACGCGTATCTTGTTAGGCAGCGTCGTTATCTGTGCGCTGTTCGCTGCTGATCTTCGCAGCAGGCTTGCAAACATGGTGGTGTAGGCACAAGAACAAGGAAGAACAAGGACGAGAAGAGTACAAAGTTCACATAAATTTACTCCACAATACAATCACGATGAGCAGCACTAACACGGCAATTATAGCCCATGTCATCGCCTTCTGCTTGATAGAATGTCTCCACATGTTCTTGAGCGTTTTGAGCGACCTGTCGATGCCTGTGCACGTTATCACGTCAGCATAAAGCCCACCTGTACGCTACCACCCACCTGTATCCGCCTCGCCTAGGGTATTGTGCGTGTTCTCTATTTGCTCACGCTGCGTGCGCAGATTGCGGAGGATATCGGCACCCACATCCTCAGTATCGAGAGCGATGCGGTGGCTGTTTTCGAGGCGACGGTTGCCGTCCTCTACGCGGTCTACTCCTTGCAGCAGATGACCGCGTTCGTCGTGCGCGTCGGCGTGTACGTCATACGGGCTATCTGAGTTGCTGTTCCCACCGAACAACTCATGCCTATCTGACGTCTTTATCAGCTCGGCCACTTCCCCTCTCATAGCACGCAGTAGCTCGCTGTTCGCGCCATGTTTCTCGGCGTAACGCTGCTTGAGCTGTGGTGTAGCCATCTCGAGTCCAATCTGGCTGAGTATATCCTCACACTCGCCCAGCTCCGATTTTACATAGTTGAGCGTCGTCCTGCGCTCGCCTGGTGCGTGTTAGGTGGCGCACTGCCACTGCCACTGCCACTCACTGCCAAATTGCGATTTAGACTCGTCGAGCTTGTGATTAAGCGTTTCCATAATACTGTTGTAGTCATCCAGGTAATTCTCAATTAATTCCATCGATTTCGCTGTCTTTGGTGGTGGTGGTCAGGCGCAGAGAGACACAGGCACAAACACCGGCAGAGCACAGGCACAGAGGCCGACAGACGCAACACCATAAATCCATTCATCCATCTACACTCCTTTACTCCAAATACTTTGAGTCCTTCTTTGGATAGCCGTACACAGGCTCTGGAATGTTGAGCTGCTTAAACACCTCGCTGCTATCGCTGTCGTGTACTGCACGCCACATATGCGCAGCAACAGCAACACCTTGCGTCTGCTGGATGAATTCTCTAACACTGAATCCATCTCTAGCCACATCTCCAGTGTGTTGGGTGGTTTGCCTCACCAATAGCACGGTATACCTATGATATCCACTCCCTTTGGCTGGGTGTGGAGGCGTATATGGGAGCACACCACTATCTAACATCTCATTCAGCTCCACCTGCGTCGTTGTAGCGCTCAGTTTCAAATTTCTGCCCAAATAATGGAGATATGGCTTGTACGAGTGGCTAGACGCGTCTGGGACATCTGGATCGACAATGATAACACTGTAAAGCGCTTCTTCGGCGTCGAATATCTTTACCGAGATTTCTGGCCTCTGTCTACTCAAACCAGCCCTTACGTACGCGCCTGGGATCACTGGACGTACTCGCTTCTCTGAGCCTTCTTCTGCGAATTGGTCCGCGGGGAAATCGACGACTAGCTCTACTGATGCGCTGAATGGCGCTGTCACATCTGGAATAACCTTCATCTGATTAAGCCTCTCCATCAGCTTATCCCTTCTGCGCTGCTCAAAGTCCTTCCTGGAGAGGTAGCGGTAATAAGCCTTACTCATATCGACAAGGCCGTGCTTGAAATTGTGCACCACCTCTGGATCATTACTACCTTGGAGTACCTCCAATTGGGCAATACGGGGTGCGTGATGGCTGTGGCTGTGCTTCTCTGCGTCGGCTCGCAACTCCGCTAGCTCCACCTGAACTCTCCTCTTATCCTCCGCTAAGACTTCCAACGCCAAATCATACACAGGTAATTCTCCAGCTGGGATCGGCCTGTGGTAGCTTCTAACCGCGTGCCTCTGTGTTGCCGCGTGTCTGTGTACTGCTCCCCTTAAAGCTTGTCCAATCGCCCGTGTCCACATTTTTCACTTGTCTTCTCTCCTCGATGAATGTAATCAACGAGTGAATAGCATTTATCATTTTATACAATTCCTTCTATTCTCTACACGATATTAACTATTATCTACTCTATTTACCTCTTTCCCGTTTCCTGTTTCCTGTTTTTACTCTGTCTACTCTGAGTACTCTGGGTATTGGACCCACGTCCTCTGCCACGCCCACTACGCCCGCGACCACCCCTACCACCTCCACTCACACCCACCTCCATCGCCTCCTTGGTCCGGCGCTCCTCCTCCGCCCACCACCTCAGAAACGCTTCCTCCTCCTCGCGCTCTCTCTCCTCTCTCTGTATCTCCACCATGCTTTTCTTTTGCCGTGAATGCTGTGCTGAGTGTAACAAGGCCAAATCCCTCTGCTCGCTCTGTATCGCTTCGAACGTGTTGGAATGCAGTGGCAGTGAATGTGTATCTGCTGCGTTGGGTTTGTGTTGGGTGTGTAGTGTACTCATACTACTCAGCGGTGGACTTGCAAATGCCTGTGTCTGACTCCACGCCTTGCCACTTGCACTACTTCTGAATCTCTTGTTAGTAACGTCCTCTCACTCCACTCCAAACTCACCCCTTTCTCCCTTCTCTACTCGGTACTATCACGTTGCTCTTTTCGCTACGCCGTGCGCTGGGTGAATTGGATGGGTCTTTCGATGGTGTTGTTGATGGTGCTGGTCTTGTTGACGGTTGTTGTATTGCTCCTGATGCTCCTGCTACACCTGCTACACCCTCACTCCCCCACGCCCAAGTTCGCCGCTCAGGCACTCTCCATGCCGGTGTCGGTGGTTTGCTTGGCGATCCTGACAATCCCGACAGCGTGCTCGCAGCTCCACCAGCCACTCGCTCCTGCTTCTCCTGCTTCTCTCGCTCACTCGCCAGCTTCCGTTTCTCCTTTTGCGATATTTTACTGCTACTCAGTCCTGGTGACTGTCCATACAACTTGGGTAAGGCGGGTGTGGGTGTCGTTGCAGCTGACGTTCCCGTCATCGACGTACTCGCCTCCGCTTCAGCTTGGATTATCGAACGTAAGTCTGCAACCTTGCTGCTTTCCGCACTGTTCGGCGTCTGTGCCTGGTGTGCCTGCTGCCACGGTGATGACATATTCTTGCCTCCTGCGTTAGCTGCTGGCGTGCTCACGCCACTACCACTGCCACTGCCAGCACCAATATCTCCCCCTCCCCCTCGGTCTTCGTCCATGTCGAATATGTCGTCCATCGGCGGTATGTTGGCGGTGCATGTGAGATTGAGTGGTGCAATATCCGGTGTCGCTGGCGGTGATCCAGTTTCAAATCCAAATCCAGAAACACTCTGCCGCGCTTTAGGTGACATGATCAAGTTGCCGCTTCCACTCATTCGGTGTGGGCCCGCCTTGGGAGACTTAGTGTTGCTGTTGTTCCAGTAGCGCATGTGTGTCTGAAGAATGGGCTGCGGTATGTCCTCCTCAGCCAGCCACTCCTTGTTACTCTCCACTAAGCCATCCACTAGTGCCGCGTACACCTCCTTCGTTGGCATGTGTGCGTGTTGTCGACCGCGTATTTGTTTCTCGAGCAGCAGAACTACATCCCCACTCATCTCCTCCAGTACGCCCTTCTCTAACACCATCCCCACTTGCGTCGCCAGATCCTCTAGTATACTGTCGACCAGTGCGTGGCACTCATAGTGGAGTGCCTTCTCCACACACCCGACGGCACTATTGAGTGTAATCAGCGGTCGTATCGCACTTGACACTACATCCTTCAATCTATCCATCATCAGCTCATTCGCATATTCTACCACCTCAAACAGCGTGTTGAGGTAGTCGTTCATATCCCCACTCGCCGCACATGCTGCATCGACAACTTCCCCATCACTGCATCCGTATGCGTAGTGCAGAATGTACTCGAATATTTCCAGACGCATGTGTGTCAAATTGATGTGAACCTGCTGGTCACGGCGACGACGCGACTCTGTCCAGATGGGATTATCGAACATTGCCTTGAAAAACTCCACACGACTCTTTAAGACGACACCATCGACAATGGCATACTTGTTGTCGATAAAGTTGAGCCTTACGTCACCGTCCACTACGCCAGACCGTATACGTCCTCCCAAATCTATGCCGAGTGTCCTAGGTACGTCCCTCACCACTAGTGTTTCCAAGAATGGTTCAAGACTACCAAGCCGGAGCAGCTTGCACAGTGCGCCGAGAGTATCCCTCACTCTGAGAGCCTGGTCGTGCGTAGTGTACCCGAGCAGCGGCTTGATTACTCTGGGATCCCAAATCGACAGCAGTGAGTCAGTGTACAGATACTTATTCAGTATATGCAGTGTGAGAGGGTGTGATAGACTGTCGGGGAGTTTCAAAGTACTGCCAGATAGCGCTAGCCCATCTAATCTGTCCCCCTCAAGCAACCCCTTCAGAACAGGCGATCGCGATGCGTAAACGCTCTTGTGGAACGGTATCACCTCTCCACTGTTGCACTTCAATCTTCCGTCAAACCCGCCAACATGACTATCGGAGTAATGGGCGTCACTATTATCACTCCTACGGGTGTATCTGCGGAAGAAAACATCGCATTCCGCAATCTTGACATCAATATCATCATCTTCCTCATGCTGACTGTTGTCGTCGTCCACTACACCCTCAGATCTTTTGTCACCACTTATACTCACCTCCTCATCTTCCACTCCACCACCGAGATACATGCCACTCCTCATATCATCGCCCAAGCTATCTCTACCACCATAGATAGCTTTGTGCGCTGGGGGTTTTCGCAATGCTGCAAATGCTCCTGAGTCACTGGCATGCACTTCGCTGACGCGGTGGAGGTAAGGCACGCGAAAGAATTTTGAGGACTTAGTCTTGCTGCTCTCCTTCCAACTTGGAGGTATGGTATCTAGAGTATTCTTTGCAGTCTTGACAAAGACACTGCCAGATAGTGTACACAAGACAATAGTACCATTCAACCCGACGTCGAAATCTCTCACTGCGGTGAATTGGTTGCGAAAACTCCAAACTTTCTGCGGCTTGATGGTGTTAGTGGTCTCGTTTGGAGATGCAAATACAAACACCTCTCCGAGCGAACTTAGCGCACCGAATGTGTTAGATGAGCATTTCACCTTGGTGATTGTGGGTCTGATCCTTGCGGATGCTGCTCCCGTCCCCATTCTATCGCTTTTGAAGTGCGGAAAACTGAGTTTGGCGTATGCGCTGTTGTAGAACGCTGTCACATCCCCACTATCCGTCAGCACACACATGCTCCTATCCGATATAGCAACAGCGAGTACATTTTGCTTTATGGATGTCACCTTGCGCGGTGTGTTTTGTATAGGTGTCGAAGATTTGTCATATCCTTGAGAGTGTTAGGTGGGTGTTAGTGGCAATCGCACTGAGACATACCTAAATGACCCTCATTCGTTCCCCAAGTAAATAACGTGTCGTTTTTCCAGCACGCACTAGCAGTCTTCCCAGCGGCAACACCCTCCATCACTTCCTTCTTCAGCGCCCCGAAGATTCGCTTCGGGGTGATCTGGAATGGGTCGCTCGAGTTTGTGAATTTGGCGTGGTGTGAGGTAGGTGCGTCAACAGCGTAACCGAGCTGCTGGTGCTTGTTAAGACCGAAAGAGTATACGTGCCCGTCAGCGTCGAGCAGGAGAGTGTGTTCTTGGGCGAGAGCCATATCCACCACTTTCACGTCGAGTGGGGAAGCCAGTGGCTCGAATGCATACTGTGCATGAACGGATCTGCCAAGCCTGCCTCCATTCCCGAATCCACAGAAACGGACGTTGTTAGTGTGCTCGTCTGTGATGATGCCGGTGTGCAATTTGGACATGAACACTCTGTCGACATTAAGATACTTGAACTTGTCTACGGGATTTTCGTGATTCGTGACGCGCTTAATGGATATGCGCTCAGGAAACTGCCGATCGTCGCCGTGGGCGTTGCCGAGGACGTAGTTGCGGTTCGTGCCCCACGTGAACAGCTCGGAGCGGGAAGAGTGGTGTGGATTGGGCAGCGCACCGTCGATAGTGAGATTGTAAAGGTCGAAAGCGGTGTAGCCTTCTCTGTCCTTGACAGAAAGATCGACGTCGTCTCTCGCGAGGAGGAGCCTGGCGAAAGCGATAGAGGCGCCTGGAGAGCGTGTCAGCGGTCACTCAGAGCCAGTCGAAGCACATGACCCACAATACATGGCCCTATGCAGGGCTGTCCAGCCAGACTCCGCGTCCTGGAGGTTGACGTTGATGTTTGGCTGCGAGAGAGCGAGACGAGCAAAATCGAGCTGGTTCTCGTCGCGCATGGATGCGATCAAGTGGAGAGCCGTCCTCCCTTTGTCGTCGCGCTGGTTCACATCGGATCGCAGCTCGGTGGCGGGCGTAATAGAGTGCGCTGACTTGCTCAGCGACGACGGCTGCTTTGTAGAGCTGTCTAGGCTGAGTCTGAAATTGTTTAAATCCTTCTGGAGAAGGTGGTAGAAGAGCGGGTTCATGTACTTGTTAAATGGCCACAGCTGCTACGCCGTAGAGATATTCCAATTACCTGTGGCAGCCATTAGCACGAACCGAGCTCGTTCCGCGCTCCTCACTGTCTGCAGTACTGGAAATACGTTATCTATGATGGTCTAACACAAGCAACGTTGTCGAAATTAAAGTGTAAAATATTCACGCCTACAAAGCACTAGAATCACCGCGTCTCCTCTGAGCTGTCGAATATCGTCTCTGGTTGTTGCCTCTGTCTCTCTTCCACCGAAAGCCTCTCGTAGTGCTGCATTTCCGTGTCTTTGTTATCTCCAACCCCGCCGCCCCGCGTAAGATGCATGTAAAGGCTCATGTTTGTTGTCACCAGCAAGTAGAGCAAGAAAGATATTGAGAATATCACCATTGCGTACGTTGCGTGGTCGAAATTGTGCGAGTCCGCCACCGAGAGCTCTTCGTCAGTTGCACTCATGAACAACGATCCTGAGAGTATGAGGAGGTACGGCGGCAGATGCTGGAACGTGCGCAGGCTATATGACTCCTCCTGATTGCTTATGAAGCAGATATCGATGATCCTCGTCACCCCTGCCGTCATGAGCGTGTATCCGAATAAAGCGTGGATCTGCGAGCGTTGAGTATTGTGCGTAGCTATTCCCGATGCCCTCACTCACCTTTGTGGAAATCTCCATGCTTTGAGCGTGCCCACTCATCACGTATCCTGTCATGATAATAATCCCAGCGGGTATAATTGATCTGGTGCCTTTGCGCGACATGAACATGCCGAGCGCACCGCCACACCACCACAACACGCCGAGCATGGTGTGCTGGAGATCCTTGTGGGTCCATGGCCCGCCGTGGTGCTCAGTGAAGGTGTTCACAATCCCCCAGAGCATGATAACTGTTGAATCGACCATCTCCTGGCTTCCACCTCTCGAAATGGCTGACTGTGCGCCGATGTGCAGCAGTACGGCGTACAAGACACCATACCAGATAAAAGCAGAGCCCATAATCTGAAAAGCAGTAAGAAACTGAGTTTAACAACGCAACGTTAACCTCACATAATGTGCCAAGCACTGTCCGAGACTGCCGCCACGGCAGTACGACCCGACAGTCGCGATGCCGAAGACGACCTGTACCCAGCCTACGATAGGAAAGGTTTTACCGGTAATTCCGTGCGTCTTCACGATCCACGATCTGAGCCTGGTGTCCTCCATAACGTGCAGCTTGAGGAAGATACCCATCGCTGCCTGCGCGACGAGATAGAAAATGAGAATAACTGACATGGTAGAATGCACTGAGCTCGGGAACTGCCGCCCTTTGTGCTTCATGCCACTGAGGTAGCCCAGACAGCCTGTCACCAGCATCGCCGCACTCTGCACGGGTACGTGCCATTTGGAGCGGGTGCTGCCGAGAACCATGCCAATCGGGAACACAACGAGCCACACAAGCACCTGCGTTACGATGTGCACGATTATTATCCAGTCGAGCGGCACTTTGTTCATCTCTGATCCCTCCTCGGCGTGATGATGGCCCGCGTGTGCCGCCGTAAGCGTCGCAAGACTTGTAAGCGTGGCTGCCGTGCTTATCGCTCTTCGAAAGCTCATTTGCGTTTGCAGATTGCTTCGTCTTGGTGGTTGAGGTTAGAGAGACAAAGTCGGCTATTAATTCTCAACGCTATCGTTGCATTCAGTTGATCTTAACGCTGAATGTTGGTTCTCGAATACTCTCGTTCCTAGTCACGTAGCTATCGGCATACACACAGCATGCGCTCAGAAGGCAGAAGATTAAAACGTCAGAATGACGCAGCCTCAGTAAAATTCCGAGTTCGCGGATTTTAATTTTTAGTTCTACAATCCCGCTCTCCGATTATCAATCCTGCTTCCCGTGTACGCCACTTCGGACTCGGCAGCATTCATAAGTTAAATTTATCAACTTTATGCATAAAATAAAGTCTATACCCAAAATGTAAACAAATAAATAATCCATACGCGTTAGTTCGATTCCTTTCCATCGCTATATGCTATAGTGGAGGACTCATTGGATGATACTGGATTCATATCCTTCTTAGAGTCCTGCGCTGTGTGCTCATCCTTTTCTGTAGGCTCGTCCTGCTCTGTGTGTTCTTCCTGCTTTGTATTTTCGTCTTCTGTCTTCTCCACATTTTTCTGCTCACCCTTTTTAACAGTATTTGTTCGCATTTCATACCGCTTAATAAAAAGTGACGAAATCAAGCCACAACCAGCCAAAACCACAACCATGATGAAGATTTTAGCAATCGCCTCCGAGTAAGCAGCCTGTACTTGTACTTTCAACGACTCTGGCTGCATATTCTTTATATCAGTGAGGTTTTCTGTGCTTAATCCAACAAGAGATCCAGCGTTGGGGATGTTCTGCAACTTCTTCTTTGACACATTTGAAACAATGGTTCCAGATACGGAGATCGCAATGCAGCCACCAAGACTTCGCACAAACACATATGCTCCCGTCCCAGTAGAAACGTCAACAATGGGCAGGCTTGACTGCATGGCCAACAAAGGAACCTGAAACAAGCACCCAACGCCCAATGACGCTACAAGGATGTAAAGGATTTGCTTAGCCGTGTTAGAGTCATTCCGAAGCGTTGTCATCAATCCATAGCCAAGCACTTGAATCGCCCAACTCAGCCAGATCATGATGCGGTACTTGTGGAACCGAGCAACCAGCAAACCACAGACGATGGAGACAACACTCGCTCCCAGGGTGTAAGGAAGAAGCCGGACTCCTGACTCTAACGGCCCTGTACCATCGGCTACCTGAAAAAAGACGGGTAAATAGTAGCAACTGGCCAGATAGCCAATGGAATGGAACAAGTTGCCGATCAAGATGCTAGTCGTTGTCAGCGTTTTAAACAGCCGAGGCGGAATTATTGCAGAACTGGTTGTGTATGTCTCCCATACACCGAAAAAAATTGTTACCACACCACCTACCACGACCAACGCGATCACAGCTGGATTCTGCCAGCCAGAGTTTGAGGCTATTGAAAAGCCAAGTATCAAACACACCGAACCAATGAGAATTGAAACTAAACCGACATAATCAAACTGTATCAATACTTGCTTCCAATTTGGCCTCTCTCGCGGGCTCAGTTTGAGGAAATAGCATAAGGCTGCCATAACGACTGCGGATATTGGTAAATTGATCCAGAAACACCAGCGCCAGTTGGCATGTTCGGTGATTGCGCCTCCTAGTAACGGCCCTAACACTGAAGCGATACCCCATACACTACCTATTAGCCCGCTATAGAGACCCCTGTTGCTCAATTCCGTAATAAGCGAGATGACGATCTGGACGGAGCTCATAATAGTTCCGCCGCCTAATCCCTGCACTCCGCGGGCGATACATAGCCAAAACCCTGACTTTGCACCTGCACAAAGGCCACTACCCAAACAGAAACATAGAATTCCGACAATAAATATCAGCTTCTCGCCGACTATCGTTCCCACTTTGGAAACGACCGGGATCAACGCGCAACTTGTGAGAAGATAAGCCACGCCGACCCATGAGTACTCAGCGGAATCCATTTGCAAGTCTGCGGATATGCTTGGAAGTGCCGTAGTTATGATGGTAGAGTCCAACGCACACAAGAAGGTGGCTGCCATGATACACGGAAAGACAATAAACATATTGTTATCAGGGATCTCTTGCGCCTTCTCATCTTTCCTCCACTGTCCTCTGAAAGCTTTCTTCTCTATGCCCGGTGATTTGGCGGGCTTCATGATTTGGGGAATGAAGGAAGTCGCTATATTAATTTCCGAGGAAAGCTAATTCAATAGGATAATAATTTTCTTAAATTTGAAAAGGCCGAAGATGATCGTTGGTTTGAGAGCCGGCTCGAGATAGCTCCCGATTACAGTTGGATAACGTGGGTGCGTCAGCAGCGGATGAGTTCAGGCAACTCAACCTTCGCTAGGGTTTCCAGTGACGTAAACAATTTCATTCAGTAGCCAGTTGCGCGATTTACATTTTTGCCACTGAATGCCGTACTTTTATCTTGGGAGACATTGGGCCAAAAGGAGTGATATTAGAGAGATATTTGAGCGATGCTTCCAGTACTTGAGGATTAAAATAACAGTCTTAATAACTTGAGGGAATTAATTTGCTATACCGAATCAGTGAATGTAAAAGTGACATACAGCCATGAATAATAATGGCAATCTGGGAAATTTCGGAGTACTTTTAACATTATTAAGGTGTAAGCATTCAAAACATTTTTATTTCCTTCATACATACAATATCCACAGACTTGAAATTTCCAAAGATGACAGTGATATGATCCTAACTGGCCGACTTCGGAGTTTTAATATTCTCCAAATAAAAGGTAATTTCGATAGATTTGGATGAGAAAAGGTTAAATGCACATCCCTTCGATTAATATCTCGCCCTGAAAGAGTTTCTGAAGTGGCGATTCGACGTCACTCTTTAGCACCAATAGAGCATACACGGAGAATCTAACGCGTCCATCCGATACGAGCTACTAGCACAAGGCGATAGAGACCGCAAGCACTCAAATATCCCAATAATTCAAGCCAATCCAACTCTGAAATCAGGACTTTGGCTTCACAGGTGCATTTCGAAAAATCAGAAAATGTGGATGGAAATGCGGTTGAGATTTATAGACTTCTATATAGCATGATTGTAATTTTAAGGCATCAAATAATGTTAAGACCATTATTGCGATTGCTCTTGGATACACTTTGAAATGGCGTAAGACATTAGACGTCCTTGCAAAGATTTAGGCATGAGAAACAAGTTCATTCTAAATAGTACAAAACAATAATTACAATAGCTAGGAGGGGGAAGGAGAGCTTAAGCGCCAAATTACAACCGTAAAGGACTCTTCCTTGACGCTTGAGGGCGTAGACGACGTCGAGAGCGGTGACAGTCTTTCTCTTTGCGTGTTCGGTGTAGGTGACGGAGTCTCTGATGACGTTCTCCAAGAAAACCTTGAGGACACCGCGTGTTTCTTCGTAGATGAGACCAGAGATACGCTTCACACCACCACGACGAGCGAGACGACGGATAGCTGGCTTCGTAATACCCTGAAGTGTTGTTAGATGGGAACATCGATAAAATAAACTTCCAACCCACTTGGATATTGTCTCTGAGAATCTTACGGTGGCGCTTGGCACCACCCTTTCCTAAACCTTTACCGCCTTTTCCTCTTCCTGACATTTTACTGAGAGTTGTTGATGGAGATGGAGAGAAAAACGCGCTGGCTATTTATGCATTTGGAGCGCGCGCGAGAGATCACGACCTGACCAGATCAAATTTGGTTTTCTTTATATAAAACGCGTGATGCTACCGTGTAGAGGACTCAAATGTAAAGTAAAAACACATCATCTAATAGCTAGAATTTTCTGCAGTCTGCGCGTGGGTTTTTTCCGACTCTCCTATCCCTCCACCAACCACCACCTGTTTTAGATCATTTGCGCGTGATCCCAAGTAGAAAATGATTCAACGACGCGCGCCTATATAACGGGTCCATAGCCTCTCTTTTAAAAACAACACATATCTACAAATAAATTAAAATGGCCAGAACTAAGCAAACAGCCCGCAAGTCTACAGGTGGTAAGGCCCCACGTAAGCAACTCGCCACTAAGGCAGCAAGAAAGACAGCCGCCCCACAAGCAGCTGGTGGTGTCAAGAAGCCACACCGTTACCGTCCAGGTACTGTCGCCCTTAGAGAAATCCGTCGCTACCAAAAGTCGACCGAACTTCTCATTAGAAAACTGCCATTCCAACGTCTCGTCAGAGAAATTGCCCAAGACTTTAAGACAGACTTGCGTTTCCAATCGTCCGCCGTCATGGCTCTCCAGGAAGCCAGTGAAGCTTACCTTGTCTCACTCTTCGAAGACACCAACCTTGCTGCCATCCACGCAAAGAGAGTTACCATCCAACCAAAGGACATTCAACTCGCCCGTAGACTCCGCGGTGAGCGTGTCTAAGTTATTACTTATTACTTGTATCTATTTATGTACTATTTATTCATATATTCATCTGCATTAATGAATTGTCAAAATTTTCAACCTTTTTATCTACAATGAACCGGCTTTGAAGTGTGATTAGTGGGATACGCCGAATAGCTACATTTCCTACCTTTTTTCAAACCCCTTGATATTCAAATCATCAAGACATTTAACGCGTGACAGAGCAACATAAGCCATGCCGTGTTCGAATATGTCTTGAAAATGCACCGTTATAGAAGGGAGAGTTTGGCTGGCGGGGTTTTAGCAAGTTGGAAAGGTATTTCAATCGTACTACAAAACGCTTACCCCTGCGATTTGTGTATGGTCGTCGCCCAAGCCAATACGAGTGGGATTTGAAAGCGAGTAGCGAGTGTATCGCCGACGTCATCCTCCATCTCCTGCTTCACGGACTCGACTAGCCCGCGCAATCCGTTATTGAATTGCACCAGCACGCCTACTTTACCTTGTTTGCCTTGTTTGGTTTGTGTGGAATCGCTCATCGGTTTGTACACCACTTTGCGCCCTCTGGAGGACGTGAGTGAAGGGATTATCATCCATTCATTTCCATCTCCATCTCCATTCTCATTCTCATTGTCTTCTTTCTCCTCGCTGAGCTTGGTGTATGTACCCACCGACACAGCCACCCCGACTGCGCCATTTACTAATCCCCTACCTGTGTCTAGGTTCTTGACGAGCATGACTTGCGCACCTGCTGCCAATTCGACTTGTTCTGGAATAGGCATAGCCGCGTTGAGTGCCATTTTTACATTCCTGACTGCACCCTGTTTCACTAGCTTGTCTTTTGCGCTGAAGTAATGTATTGGTTTGTTGAGATTATTGAGCTGTCTGCGGTTAGCGGCGTCGACGTGCGCCCTCCTAGCGAACCTGTGGAGTGTGAAGAGTGAGGAGAGCACTGCAAACACATCGCGACTCACACCTGCAGCGGCTGAAGGGGTTTTCTAGCAGGAGGTTTTCTCTGAACGGCATACAGCGCCAGTACACTCGCATCGCTCAGCTTGCCAGTACGAGCCTCGATGAGAATATTCTGAAACGCCTCGTCGCCCGCCTGTCTGAAGGAGGATGGGAGAGAGAGGGTGATAAGACCGCACTCATGCCACGCCTTGCCCTCGAAAGCGAAAATACGCCGGCTGTTCCCAGCAGCCACTGGCGGCAGCTGGTAGAAGTCGCCACACAACACCAACTGTATACCGCCAAATGGCTCGTCACGTCTGCGCACCCGCTTGGCAACTTGGTTGAGCTTGTCGAGGAATAGTCCATCGAGCATGCTCACCTCGTCCACTACGAGCACGCGCGTAGCCGTCCACTTGGCCAGTTTCGCCTTGTCCATCTTGATGCTGACGACGAGACCGGCGACTGAAAGACTCGAGTTGGTGATGCCGGACCAGCTGTGTGTTGTAGTGCCCGATAATTGGGTAGCTGCCACACCAGTCGTTGCCGTTACGGCTACTTTCCCTCGGCCATGAAGGGCGCGTAAGGCGTCGATGGCGCATGTGAGCAGATAACTCTTACCACTACCGGCAGCGCCAGTGAGGAAGACTGATTTGCCTTGGAGGATTGCATTTAGACTGGCTTGCTGGGCGGGAGAGAGAGGGGGAAAGTAAGACGCGCTTTTGAGGTCATAAGAGGGCTGGCTGGGGATCGCGTGTGAGCTGTGCAACGATTTCACTCTTTCGCTCTTTCACCCACTCTAAAACGCTGCTTTTGCGCTTCGAAGAAGACCGTGGGGCTGCAGGTGCAGTTGGTGCTGCAGAAGAAGCTGGAGATGCTGCCATTGATATATTAAAGATAATTTATCCAGATTTCCTTCAAATTCCCTTCAAATTATCGAAATTATCGAAATTATCGAATCGCCGTCGTCTTGAGCTACAACGATGACAAGTCAAATTCGGTGCATCCACTCAACAACGAAATTGCTGGTATCAGGTCCACCACGCCAACTGCCACCAGATCTATCAACTCTCGGCGCACCGCCAGCCCCAGGAAAGGGTCGCTCACGGCCAGGACAAGCGGGTACAGCGGTGGAGGCGCCAAAGAGGCTTCCATTGGGCGAGAAGCCACCATCAGCCCAAGGTGGTCCAAGAATACAGCGAATGGATCCCTCAGTGACGAATTGGCTTGAAAAAGGTGATGGATTGAGTTATAGGCATGGCAGGACAGGGCCAAATTGGATAGGCAATACTCCATTCCCTCTTAACCCCACTTTTAAACCTCCGCCGCCTCTGAGCGACGCACTCAAAACGAGAATACACTCGCTCAACGAATCAGACCCGCACAAGTACACACCCACAAAACTCAGCCTGGATTTCAAGGTCAGCGTTGACAGGATACACGCGCTGCTCAGGCTCAAGGCGGTTGAGAAACGCTGGGTGGATGAAGGGCGCACACTCCAGCTCGAGCACCTCAAGGGAATGGAAAAGCACCTCGGGGTGGCGTCACTCAACACCAAGCTCAAGGACGACGTCGCGGTGATGGATCTGGTTAGCAAGACGCAGCAGGTCGACCCAGAACCAGCTCAGGTACATCCAGAACCAGCTGCAGGCGTGCTCCCTTCAAACCCACGCTCTAGTCACAAGACGTCGCTCGCGGAGCAGAATATATTCCTCGCACTTGACAGCAACCAGGCTGAAGAGGCAAAGAAGAGTGCCGAGCAATACGAGTCCACCCTCGAAGAGAAACACAAAGTTGCGGCCGAGAAACCTAAAAAAGAAGCCGACGAGGGTAAAGGGGTTACTGTGAAGGACAAGTGGGAATTTATAGACACCTCACAAACCACTCAGCGTAGAAATTTGTCCAGAAATTAATATTTTACATTCTTGTGCTGCTATCATTGTGATGACCATGACGAAACGCGTGGAGAAAGGCGTAGAAGAAGGCGCCGACCTTCCCGATGAAATGTATGTGTGCTTTATATCCACGCACGCGATTGACGCGTCCAATGAAGCCACGATGATTTTGAGCATATCAACGATCTTTGGCAGGAAGTGTACAGCTCGAATGTGGCCAGTGAGTAGGTGTGAGCGTGAGAGTGCTGCGGGCTCACCCACAGAAGCTACGGAACAACTCCCCGCTGAGGTTTATCGAAGCGGCGGTCTTCTAAACCAAGTTACTCGGGTACAGCGCGAGAACTTGGCAAACTTGGAGAAGGATACGTTGGGCTATATACGGGGGAGACTCGACAACACACCACCCACGCACACGAGCAAACTTCTTTACCAACTCGGCAACTACGGCACAGACGCCCAGCGGCTATCCGAGGAGAGAGTATCGATAGCGACCAGCCTGCGTGATATCATTGCACGCAATATCAAGCTCATCGAGACTGGCATCGAGAACCAGCAGACAGAGCTCCAGATTGGCGTCAGGCCGGGCACACAGCCATCGCACAACGAGCAGCTGAAAAAGGAACGCGATTCCAGACTCCGTTCTCGCGCCGTCAGAGAGGAGCAAGAGAGAGCGGAGAAGGAGAAGAAGGAAGACGATGAGCGTTACTGCTTCTGCCATCAAGTCAGTTTTGGCGATATGGTGGGATGCGATAATGGTGGGTAAATGGCGCGTTAATAGCGCTTTATAGCACTTTATAGCTCAGCGTTGCTTACTCAACACACCCAGAACAATGCCCCTACCAGTGGTTCCATCTTGCGTGCATAGGTCTCGAAGACGCACCCAATGGAGATTTCGTATGCTCGTTCTGCCAGCAGCAGCGGGAGGTGGGCGAGAGTAAGGATGACGACAGAGAGAACGGCGAGAATGAAGATAGCCAGAAGAATGATGTGAATGACTCTTCAAATACCCCTGCCACGCCTAATCTGTAACAAAACAATGCAAAGACATATTGAGACTCTTTCAAATTTACCCAGGTTTAGCCCGAGGACAGCCGCGGCTATACTGGCACATGAATTGTGCCTTTCTCGGGTGCCTTATTCGGCTGCTGTCCTTGTCGCCGGACAGACGACTAATCGCGGCGGAGGAGAAGCCTTAGGCAGGGAACTGAGCGGGCGTGTAAATAAGCCACAAATGACAGCCAAATACTCAACATCGGCGGAAACAAGCCATTCAAATCCACGAAAACGGATTCGTCCGTCTGGATCATATCTCTCATCACGACCACCAACATCAAAATGTTTGTAAATGTAAAACTGGCTGCAGCCGACGCTTACACCGCCTAGGACATCTCTCGCTAGCAAATTGAATATCACAGACATCGACGTCGCTGAGAAGCGTGTCCTCATCCGCTGCGTGGGTCTTGAGCAGAGCCATCGACACGCCTCTGACGCCCACTAGGATTTCAACGTTCCTCTCGACAAGAAGACTGGCCAAATTTCAAACCCAGCGGTGAGTTTTAAAGTTTGGGTGATACGCTCCACAGCACTCACACACCGCAGAGAATCGTTGGTGCCCTCCCAACCATCAAATACGCCCAAGAACACGGCGCCAAGGCTGTCGTCCTCATGTCACACATGGGTAGACCAGATGGCCAGCCAAACGACAAGTACTCGCTCAAGATTGTTGCTGACGAATTGGAGAAGCAGCTCAACCAGAAGATTATCTTCACTAAAGATTGCGTTGGTGAGGAGGTTGAGAAGACTGTCAACTCAGCTCCAAAGGGCTCCATCGTTCTCCTCGAAAACCTTCGTTTCCACATCGAAGAAGAAGGCTCGAGAAAGGACGCTGACGGTAACAAGATCAAGGCTGACCAAGCTGCCGTTGACGCCTTCCGCCAACAACTCACTAAGCTCGGCGATGTTTACGTCAACGACGCTTTCGGTACCGCTCACAGAGCACACTCTTCTGTCTCTGGTATCAAGCTTGACACTAGAGCTGCCGGTTTCCTCGTAAAGAAGGAACTTGAGTACTTTGCAAAGGTTATCGAGGCTCCTGAGAGACCTTTCCTTGCCATCCTCGGTGGTGCCAAGGTTTCTGATAAGATCCAACTCATCGAAAACATGCTCACCAAGGTCGACTCTCTCATCATCTGCGGTGGTATGGCCTACACTTTCAAGAAGGCTGAGGGTATGGCTATTGGTGACTCACTCTTTGACAAGGCAGGTTTTGAGAAGGTCGGCGATATCATGGCGAAGGCTGCCAAGAACAATGTCAAGATATTGATTCCATCCGACTACGTCATTACCCAGGAGTTCTCAAATGACGGTGCTAACAAGGTCGTCAAGGAGTCTGAAGGTATCCCAGACAAATGGGAAGGTCTTGATATTGGTCCAGACTCAGCAGCTGCATTCGGTGAAGAGATCAAAAAATCCAAGACTATCCTCTGGAATGGACCAGCAGGTGTTTTCGAGTTCCCTAATTACGCCAAGGGTTCAAATGCTCTCCTCGAAGCATCAATCGAAGCTCAAAAGAACGGTTCGAACGTCATTATCGGTGGTGGTGACACTGCTACTGTTGTCGCTAAGGCTGGAAAGGAAGATGCTCTGGCTCACGTATCAACTGGTGGTGGCTCATCTCTTGAATTGCTCCAAGGTGATGTCCTCCCAGGTGTTGACTACCTCAGTGAAAGGAAGTAAATTGGTTGATTTAGTTTCCGCTTAGAATTTTGTACGATGTTAGTTTATCAAGTATCTCGGTATATTCGTAAGTCTGGTGTGTCTGAGATTGGTGAAAATCTTCCTCCTGAATGTGCAACGGTTGTAGGTGAAGTTTGTGGGTTGATAATGGGATTAGTAGACACATAGTGGTGTTACGTTTATGTAAAATGTTTGCCACACTCTCATATCTCTATCTTAGTTGAGTTGCTAGTTATACTCATTGAAGCTGAACAATATTGATGTCAAGTGGGAAGAAAGGGCTGTGGTTGTGGAAGTAAGTTATATTCTTGAGATACATTTAGAAGTAGTGTTAAAACCCCTCCTCAACCCGAATACTCCACTTAAATGCTGTAATCACAATCGCCAAGTACTTAACTATGAAGACGTGAAATGAATGAAAGGGAATCGGGCATTCCAACGAGCTTATCAGGCTAAAACAGCCTATTTGAATTAATTGCGTCAGAGCATTCCAGTTGAACGCGTGATATAGTAACGCGTGGAAGGGTGGATGATTGTGAGCGTTTTCGATGGAACTAGTGGTGTATTTGTAGTTTACACATATAAGGCCTTAAATAAACGCGTTAAAATGATTTTTACATCTTTATCGACAATTATTCGTTCTTACTCTTGATCCAGTACGACGACGACGAGGATGCCAGTAGTGACGAAGCGAGCATCAGAGGCGAATCTCAAGAGAAGATCGAAGACGTCGTTGAACACACGGAGACGCCTGAAAGCCACTGGATCGACTGACAGGATTGGGAACGATGAGAATGACGGGGAAGTCGCGCGTGGACAGAACCAAGCTAGTGGAAGTGGAATAGGCACGGGGATTGGCGTTAGCGGAGGGAACGCGGGAAGTGCCGGGAATGCCAACAAGAAGGCTAAAACTAGCAATGGTAGACGCGCTTTACTTGAGATCGCGTGGTGGACGGGTGAGTGTGGGTATTGGTGGTAGTACAAATGACTCTTACAATCACAGTGACACCAAATCTTGGGGAATACCTCAATACAAGTGATGGACACATGTCTAATGTGGGTTTGTTTTTATTACCAAGTGTAACTCACTCATACGCGTATCAGAGCTATATCCTCTATAGCAGATCACCAACGCCTTCATTTGAATTTGAACAAAGGCAGCACACTCAGGCTACCCCACGACCAACAATCTCAAGGGCTTCTTCAATGAGGTGATGATGTCGTTGATGACGTCAGAATATTTACATAGGAATATCAATTGGAATCATTTAACACGCCTAATCAGGCTCACACTCTCTTTAATAGCAAGACACACTCACTTAATAGCAAGACACAGGTTTATACGGATGAGACATTCCACTTACACAGCCAAACCCAATTAACACAGAATATAACGCAATTTTGTAATTTGTTTTTATTTTCATCTAAAATCATGTATTCTTTACCAATAATCTCCTTGTTCTCAAACGTCCATCATCTAATGTCTCCTCCCGGTTCTCCCCCACAGCACATCAAGGACCAAGAAGCCACGTCTCAAGCCAGCAACCAATCTTCTCCTTCCCTCCCCGCCCAATCTTTCGGAATGGAGCAATTGCATCATCACCACTCCCAATCCGCTCACAGTCTCCACCACCCATCCAGATCCGCGGGCCAAATCCCCGATATCGAGAGGCTTAAGCTTGATAGCGGTCCCATCTCGCCTGTACCATACACAGCATCCAGTGCCAATGCCGGTATACTCAAACAGCTCGACCAGAGCACCAACGCCAGTAGACTAGCCAGTAGAGCCCCATCCCGCGCACCCTCCGTCGCAGGCATTGGCAAGACAGCTGCCAAGCCTGATTACTCCGAAGCTAAAATTGTCGTTGCGATGGTCGGTCTCCCCGCACGAGGCAAGTCGTACCTATCCAACAAGCTGATGCGTTATCTCAAGTGGCTCGAGTACGATGTCAAGGTGTTTAACGTAGGTCAATACAGGCGGAAATTGGCGCGCGAGAAGAAGGCAACGACGGGCGCCCGCGATGACCATTCAGCCAGCTTCTTCAACCCTAACAACGCAGACGCGATGGGGATGCGCGAGAAGATGGCCAACGACTGTCTCGAAAATCTCATCGATTGGCTTAAGCAGGGTGGAAACGTCGGTATACACGACGCTACCAATTCCACTATGGAACGCAGACAGAAACTTGCAGAACGTATTGAAAAAGAACGTGGAATGCAGATTATATTTATCGAATCCGTCTGTGAAGACCCATCAGTCATCTCGGCTAACGTCGCTGGGAAAGTCAGCGCAGGCGATCCAGATTACAACGGTATGACACCAGAGCAGGCAGAAGCAGATTTCAGGAGACGTATTAGTCATTACGAGGCTGCTTATGAGCCAGTCAACGAACCTCATATTAGCTACTGCAAGGTTATCAACGTGGGTGAGAAGGTCGTGTGCAATCTCATCAACGGTTACCTCGAGTCGAGGATCGCATTCTATCTAATGAACCTTCACGTCTCACCAAGGAGCATCTTCCTCACTAGGCACGGCGAGTCTATGTTTAATGTCGAGGGGAGAATCGGCGGTGATAGCGACCTCAGTCCTCGTGGTGCAAGGTATGCGCAAGCACTGCCTAATCTTGTCAGGGATAATGTCGGCAATGTGCCGCTAACTGTGGGTGATGATATGAAGATGCCTAGTGTGCTTGATACTAACGTATCTACAGCTGTGGACTTCGACTCTCAAACGCACCATCCAGACTGCTTCTAACCTCCCCTACCCGAAACTCACATGGAAGTCGCTCGATGAGCTCGACGCGGGTGTGTGCGATGGGATGACGTACGAGGAAATCGAAGAAAACTACCCCGAAGACTACGCGAATCGAGACGAGGATAAATATAACTACAGGTACAGAGGTGGAGAGAGTTACCGCGATGTCGTTATCAGACTCGAGCCAATCATAATGGAGATGGAGAGACAGAACAACATACTCGTTATAGGGCACCAGGCCATCTTGAGAGCTATCTATGGGTATTTCCATAACATTCCTCAGGAGGAAATACCGTACATCAAAATACCGCTGCATACAGTCATCAAGCTCACACCTAAAGCGTATGGATGTGACGAAGTTAGGTATCAGCTTCCGATCGAGGCAGTGGATACGCACAGGCCTAAGCCTAGTGTGAAAAGGAGTGATAGTACGGCTAGCAGGTCGAGCAAGGGGGTATGAGAGGGTGTAATGAAGGATAAAGTGTTGAAACCGATGAAATAATGTCAAATGAAAATTTTCTACTCTTACTTTTCTTAAAAGATATGGTACAAGTTGCGGAATGAAGTCTATATTCTTGAGGAATCTTGAGGGTTTTGAGGAGCGTCTGAGTTGTCTGTGGTGTTTTGAGTGTCGATTGAATCTGGATTTGCGTCATCGTCATCATCTGCAATCTCATCGCTGTAGTGTTCTGGATGGCTTCTGAAGCAGTCTGTGGAGGTGTTTGAGTGAAGTAACCTATCAACACATCAATACTCACCTTGCATGCCTTTGAACGCCTCAACACAATCGATTCCCTTTGGATCAGCTTCAGAGTAGACGAAGCAGGCTATAAGAGCGTTTGAGTTTGTGTTTGCCCTTTTATAACACATCACACCCACAGAAAGCACTCTTGAAGTCTTCGCCACAAGGGCCATGAGCCATTCCGCCTAAACAGGGACAGTCCCAGTTTATTTCACTGGGGAGTGTGTGAGAGGCTGTGTACTGTGTGTCTTGTCCCCTTTCTTACCCTGTTTCTGGGTCATATGCGCCGCCCGAGTTGGAAGGGGTGGATTTGTTGTCATCCTTGTCGTCGCTGTCGACAGCATCGATATTATTTAAATTGCTGTCATCAATTTTCTTATCTGTATCGCTCATTCCGCCTGATTATCAAGAATTACCAAGCGAGAAGACGACAAGTCGGGGAAATGAGGAAATGAGAAAATATCATTGAAAATTCAAACTTCAATTATCTATAAAATTAGCGACGAATACAACATCCTTACCAAATACTTTGCTAGCTTTGTGATGTAGATTTGGTGTTTTTGAGTTATTTGGTTGATTTTTCACCACACTAACACCATCACCGATGAGCACAGGCGAGACTGTAACTACTAGAGTATCGGCCAGGGTGTCAGATAGGGATGTTTCGTTTGCCGACGCGGCTAGAATGCTCTTGATCACCGTTGCACCACCTTCAACCATGAATCGCGTAAATCCAAATATCTGGCTGAGTGTGTTGAAGTGTTGTCTGTTGAGTGGTGTGCTTGGTGTGAGAATATCAACCACTTTCACTCCACTCTCCTCTAACGCCAGTCTTTTGTCGTTCTTGGGTGAGTCTCTATAAGCCAGCAGGATAGGCTGTTTACCAATTCCATTGTGGTAGTTTGAGATTAATTTCGCTGTCACTGGCATCTTATACTCGGGATCAATTGCAATCGGCGTTGGTTGATTATCTAGCGGTGCTACAACAGGCACACGCGCATTTAATCCCGGATTATCGTTCACCAGCGTACCACTCCCAACGACAATTGCATCCGAGAGAAGACGGAGGTTATGCGTCATAGCCATGCTTTCTTTGCACGATAGAGTTATTTGCCTGCCATGACTCCCAGCAATGAATCCGTCCAATGATTGAGCATATGTGAGTAACACGTGTATTCCATCACGCCCGCCATTTTCGTAAATGGCTTGATAGAAGCTATCCATCGTCGTTGTGATCGTTCAAGATGAATATCCTGATATACGATGATCAAGGCTGCAGCGCCACCTCTATAGCGCATCTCAAATCCCAACTCACCCGTTTCCTCTCTCCCTGCTACTCGATCCAATCAGTTTCAGCGGCTGTACTCGCAAATGAGCCTTGGGAGGAATACACAGCGGCTGTTGTTATTCCAGGCGGGCGTGACCTGCCATATTTGCACTCTCTCCGCGGCACACTCATTGCGCGTCTCAAACGGTACATTTTCAATGGCGGGCGGTACTTGGGTGTCTGTGCCGGTGCCTATTTCGCGTGCAAGCGTGTAGAGTTCGCAGTGGGGGATGAGTCGCTGGCCATTGTAGGCGACCGCCCGCTCAACTTGATTGACGCACTCGCCGTCGGACCCGCTCTGCCCAACTTCCAGTACAACTCTGAGCGGGGTGCGCATCTGGCTGAGGTGGAAGTGGAGGCGAGCACGCACAAGCACACACACACTCGTACACAAGCACACGACAAGCTACTCCTTTATCTCAATGGCGGGTGTGCGTTCGATATCGGCAGCACAAGCACACAAGACACAGACACAGACACATCCATTCTCGCTACTTACTCGCACAACGGCTCCGTCGCAGCTCTGCAGAGGCGCTACGGCAACGGCAGGGTGGTAGTGACGGGTGTCCATCCTGAATTCAGCCTCAAATGTCCGCCAGCCAGCCTGGTCGCGGGAGAGCAGCACCTGCAGCATCTCGAACTGGACCAACTGGAACAAGCAAGAATTGCGCATCTTCGCACTCTCCTTAATGCCCTAGCCCTCCATCTAAAACCGATCGATGAGGCTAAACCGGTTGGGCTCCTGCCGATGCTCCTCGTCGGCAGTAGTCGCGGGTTGTGTGAGTGGGTGGCAACAGTGACAGAGGGGCGCAACAATGCACCACCCAGCCATCCAACTCCCGTCGACAGCGGGAGTGATGAGGTTGTTATCCACGGTTCTGGATTCAATGAGCATGTGGAACGCGAAAGGATTGCTCACACTAGAGCAGATGTAGAAGCAGGTGTGACCAACCAAACCAAACATATCTACATTCACGCTCTAGACGCGTTCAACAAACTCCCACCGCACACGCCCAAGTTTGACACTGCTGCGTACTTGGCCCTCCTCCAGAGCGTGCACGCCGGCCGACTGCTTCTGTATGGCGAGGCCGTGGGCAGTACTCAGACGCTGCTCGATAGGAACACGCGGATGCTACGCAGCTGCCCGCACGGCTTCCTCGCTCTAGCTTCCCATCAACTAGCAGGGCGAGGGCGCGGCGGTAATGCGTGGGTGAGCAGCAGCGGCTGTCTGCAGTTCAGCCTAGTTCTCCGTCTACCAGGCACGCGTGGCTCGCGCGTCGTCTTCGTGCAGTATCTTATTGGTCTCGCTGTCGTGCAGGCGTTGCGCGCACATGATCCCTCTCTCGACATTGCGCTTAAGTGGCCAAACGATATCTATGCAACGCGGTACAATTCTGAGGGCGCTCAGCAGCCACTCAAAATAGGCGGAATCCTCACCACCTCACATTTCATAGACGGCCAATTCATCCTCATCGCTGGCGCTGGTGTTAACATCTCCAATAGTCAGCCAACTACTTGCATCAATGATATCGCGAGCACACCATTCACCTCCGAATTGGCTTGCGCTCTTATAATGAATAGGATCGACGAGATGTGGGGGGTGTTCGAGAAAAGTGAAAGCGGTTTTGGAGAGTATCTCGACGATTATTACAACGCCTGGATGCACAACGATCAGGAAATCACCCTCCAGCACACCGGTCAGAAAGTTAGGATTGCCGGTCTAACACTCGACCACGGATATTTGCGCACATACCCAGATATCAGGTGCCCTGTTACTCCAAAATCTCTCCTTTACAACCCTATAGACCTCCAGCCTGACGGTAACTCTTTCGATATGCTGAGTGGTTTGATCAAGGTGAAAAAGTAGAAGTTTTGTGTTAGAATTTGTGTTTCAGAAGTCATGTGTTAGAAATTATATGTATAAATAGCATTTACATTACTCCCTTCGCCTGTAAAACCCTCAATTCCTCCTCTGCTTCTTGTTGCCGAAATTCTGACCACCGCCCTTGCGTTTCTTGCCCGCCTCGTTGTGTCTGGTGAGCACAGCCTGTGCCATGTTCTTTGCGTTCTCAAGGTAGTATTGCTTCTCCTCCTCCTGAGAAGGTCTGGTGAAGGATACAGCGACGTCATTAACCTTAACGTTATTATTGAGGGTGCTGATATCGCCATCCTCAACTGGTCTCTTGTATCCCGACATGCCGTTTGTTTTGGCGTCGTCGACGATGACGAAGGATGGTTCAATGTGCTGCTTCATGCTAGATTTCAGATCGCGGAAGACCATATCACCCAGAGAAGAAGGAGCAGACCACTTCAATACGGAACCAGGGGTGAATTGGAGAGCAGACTCATCAAACTGACCATTCTCTTTATTCACCTCGATATCTTTACCCATCAGAGTCATAGTGAGTGGCTGTGCAGCCTTCTCACTATCCTTGTTCTTCTTGTTCTCCTCTTTGAAGGCGTTGAAGTGACCCTTTGACTTTTTGTTGCCAGATCCAGGAGTAATGCCCTTCTCCTTGCATTTCATTTCAACGTATGCATCCTTTGCCATTGTGAGTAGGTCGCTATCGTTGTACCTGCGCTCTTCTTGTGGAAGTTCGAGGAACTTCTTTGCGTCGTCTACAGATTCAAATTCCACAAAGACAGAGTTCTTGAAAGCCTTCTTTTCATCTCTTCTCATTCTCACTGCGAGTGTTTTACCGAATTTTGCAAAGAAGTTCTCAAGGTCAAGTTGAGTGGATTGAGTTTCATCTGGGAAACCTTTAGCGTAGATGGATCTAGATTCACGGTCTGTGACTGGCTTCAACTCTGTAACACGCTTAACATTACCGCCGTCTTCGCTCACAGCCAGCTTTGAGGATTGACGGAGAATATCAGCGACTTTGTCAGCACCGCCAGCCTTCTCTACAGGCTCTCTCATGCGCTTGAATGATGCAATTGTCGATATAGGTACCCAGCCCTCATCGTTCTTCTTAGTGAGCGACCACAAAAACTTATCGAAAGGGAGGTTTGTGTCTGCAAAGTAGAACTCTACTTGATTGAGGATGGTTTGAGATGGCTGGAAGTGTTAGCAGTGGCTTTGGATGTTTAATAACTCACGTCTTCCATGGTGACTGTGTGTATCGAAGAAGATAATCAATAATCTAAATACATTTATAGAAGTAAGGATTCTCACTCATTGGCTTTGTTGGAATCGTTTTCTTGGTTAGTGTTGGTGTTTGGCTTGCTATAGATGGTGCTGGTGTTGTTCTACTACAATCTCCCTTCAGCTGTTGAATCGGCTGATACATGTTTACAGTCTCATTCTTTGCCCAGAATTCATCATTCGGTGCTGGTACTTGTTCCTTTCAAGTCTTTAGAGATAGACATAGAGATGACCTGAGACAAACCTTTTTGATCAAGTTTTTCGATTTATTTTGATCACTTGACATTCTCTGTGTAATCTAATGTACATTTACTCATTTTCACTTAAAAACACAGCCACGGTTGCTATCACTCAGCTATCAGTGATGCTATGCGGTGCTGTGCTATGTATTAGCTTAATAGGATGAGGAATTGATTTTTTAAAATTGATATTACTCGTGTGTGTATTCCTCATATCTTTTCTTCTTCTCTATCACCTCCTTCCAATTACCATGGTTTTCGGTTTGAAATCAAAGGACCACGCAAATTCAACAGAGCAGGAGGACAACGCTGCTCAACTGCAATCTGACGTTGAAGGACTACAAAATGAAATGAAGGAATCTGAGAAGGCAGGTGGTAGAGTGCATACCTTCGACCCCAATGAGGATCCACATAGCAAGAAGAAGGCTGCTGCTAAATCATCAGGCGCTCCAGAGACTCCAAAGAAAGCTACAGACGGTGCTGCACTCGACCTCGATGATGATAGCGATACTGCAATTGACCCAACGACGACACTCGATGACGCTGCCAAAGCTACAACCGATGCAGCTGAATTGGGCGATGCTAAGGATGATGAAATATCAAGTGCAACCCAAGAAGCTGAATCTGAAGGTGACTTTATTCCGGGAAAGATTCCTCCTTGGTATAAAGTTGGTCATAAAATGGCACTCACTGCACTCACAACCAACCTGAATGATGACGTTGAACTTAACAAGCTGGCTACACGTTTCTTTGGTAGATGGTACATGAATAGCGGTATACTCATCCTATCCATGTCCCTCACTATAATCATCGGTAAATTTAATCTTGGTGTGGGTTGGGTGCTCCTAGTCCTCGCTGCTGCTAGCACCTACTACAACACCCACATGAAACGTGTTAAAAGAAATATTAAGGATGATATCAGCCGCGAATTATCTATCAATCGTCTCGAATCTCAACGCGAATCTGCTGAATGGGTTAATAGCTTTTTAGACAGATTCTGGCTCATTTATGAACCTGTACTCTCCGCTGCTATTGTTAGCAGCGCTGATCAAGTTCTCAGTCAGAACACTCCCGGTTTCTTGGATAGCATACGTATGACTCAGTTCACTCTCGGTAATAAGGCTCCTGATATTGAATACGTTAAGACTTGGCCCAGTGCAGGCAATGATATCATCCAAATGGACTGGCGCGTCTCTTTTAAACCAAGCGATACCTCCAACATTACCCCCAACGAAGCAAAAAAACAGGTCAATCCAAAAGTTGTTCTCGCTGTGCGTATTGGTGTAGGTCTTGTCGGCAAAGCTCTTCCTATTTTGCTTGAAGATATGAATTTTAGCGGCTACATGAGAATCAAATTCACTCTAGACAAAGATTTCCCTTTCGTACAGCTGGTCAGTGTTTCTTTCCTCGAGCGTCCTAAATTCGACTACGTACTCAAACCAATTGGCGGTGATACTTTTGGTTTTGATGTTGGCAATGTGGGTGCACATGCTATCTTAGCCTTCACTGCCTCTAACACTCTACTCAGATTCCTGGTCTATCTGCATTCATTACTGGTCAAGTACATGCTAATATGGGTCCAATGATGTATCATCCCAACGCATTCACTCTCAACATTCAAGAGTTGCTCGCAGGTACCCCAATGGATGCTGCTGTCGGTGTGCTCAAGGTGAATATCAACTCAGCATACAATCTCTCAACCTCTAAATTTGGTGGCGGGAAGCCCGACCCCTACGTCTCATTCACCGTTGGTCCCAAAGTCGGGATTGACCGAACAGCAACAATACACAACACATCCGAACCTACATGGAACGAAACCAAATATCTCCTGCTCACTAATCTCAACGACATGCTCATTATGAATGTGTTGGACTACAACGACCACCGCAAGGACTCGGACATGGGTCTAGCGTCGTTTGATCTCGCCACTCTCAACGAAGAGCGCGTATGTGGTGATAAGAATGCCAAGTTGATTTTCGACGATAAGGTCCATGGAATGTTGGACTACGCCGTGCACTTCTTCCCTACGCTCGAAGCTACTAGGGATGAAGAGGGCAATGTGATCCCTCCCCCGGATCTGCCTTCTGGTGTGGTGAGGGTGAACATAATGCAGGCACAGGATCTCGACAGTAACAGTGGTAAACTTCGTGGTCAGCTCAGAGGCCAGCTGTCCCCATTCGCCACGCTGCGTGTCGGGAAGAAGGAAATACATCGGACGCAAACGGTTAAGTCCACTAAGAATCCTACCTGGGGTAGCAACAAGGAATACCTCGTCAAGAATAAGGATAAGTCAATGGTGACAGTGGAAGTGTTTGATGATAAGGGTTTCAATCAAAGTACTTCTCTTGGTTTCGTCTCGGTTAAGTTGCGCGACCTTCTCACAGCTAAGGAGAGATCAATCGACTGGTTCTCTCTTAGTAAGGTTAAGAGTGGTCGTATCAAGATGGCAGCCACCTTCAAGCCCATTGATTTCGATAACTGATCTTAACTCCATAGTATACGTATACGTAATGATTTTTAATGCTACACAACTTAATGTATTTTTTCGTTCCTTTTTGCTTTCTTTTTCACCACTTTGTTTACCGTTCCCGACGACAGCGCGTGTGGTTCTGGGGAGCGCGTTGTGCGAGGTGTGTGAGGTGTGCTCAGACTAGACTGACTGGAGGAGGTGGGGAGAGGGGGAGATTTGAGTGAGTGTGCGCGACTGCTGGTGCTGCTTTTATTTTCATTTTTGGGATAAAATAGTGCAGAGTGCTTTGTGTTATCATGCTCATCATGCTCATCATGCTGGAAGTTGACTATCGGTATGCTATCCACATCGTAGTGATTTTTCTCCTGCTCTTCTTCACTCTGACTCCCTCTTTCATCCTTACTCTTGATGTAGTAGGGATTTTCAGCGCGTTCAGCTCTGAGCGCCGCCTTGCGCTGTCTCCTCCGTCTGTTTTCTTCTGCTGTATCCACAGTCACTTGGATTGTCGTCTTGTGATTCTCCTCCTTCTCGTGTTCGTCGTCCGTGTAAACCTCATCGCAGAGATCTGCGATCAGCGGCGCATCTAGATCAACGTTGCTGGCCATATCAGCCTTGTCCAACGGCACAGCGCCTGGCTTATCGAAGTATATGCTGCTGAGAAGATAGAGTGAGCGAGGAGCTTCCGAAGCGGTAGCGACGGTGTCGCCGTGATCTACGTTTGTATTTTCCTCGTTGTCCAATTTGACATTCACATTGACGTTCTCTTTTGACTCATTCGCCTCATTCATCGCACTCTCCTCACTCTCCTTCCCATCCGTCGCTTTTTCACCACTCCCGCTCTTGCGTAACTCCCCCCACACAACAGAGAGGAGGTTAACAAGAAGACGAGCTCGTTCGACGACGTCCACATCGTTCGAAGCTTGACAAGGCGTAGCAGCGTCAATAGCGGCGCGAGCGAGTCTGGCCATCTGCGCACTCTTCACATTGCCTGCATCCTCCTCCCACGCATTAGCGAGCAGCATCGCATGTATCCCGTAAACTTTGCCGAGACTGGTGAGGGCAATTGCGACGGTGCAAGGCGAGAGGCGGGGTGTGAGGAAGGGGTGGAGGTGGGCGAGATGGGCGAGATTAGACACGGCTGCGTGTGGTGTGTCGAGGAACCTGATTGAGTATGTTAGTAGAGCGCACTAGCCGGGAATAACACAAATCTAAGTACACCTACATTGCATATTCACCGAGGATGTATACAGCGGCTGGTAGCATCGCATGCTTTATACTACTCATGACACCGCTGCTACTGCTACTGCCAACGTCTGTACCATCACCGATACTGCTACTGCTACTGCTACTACCACTGCTACCGCCATTGCTGCTCTCCACATACTCTCCCAGCAGGGATAGCGATATATTCACACTGTACTCGCGTGTCTGTGGATACGTCACAGGTATTTCTAAAAAGGTGGACTGGAGGCATGTGGCCAGATCATCTTTGCTGGTAGCATCACGACCAGTATCACCGTCCATCTCCACACCTGGAACAACCTTGGCGAGTTGCACAACGACATCAATCAACCACGCAAAGGAGGGGATGTTAGTATATTGGTCGCGTTTGCAAATATCGAGGACAGTGTGAGCGAGTTTGCGAGTGTAAGAAGGCGTGTTGGTGTTGCCAGAACCACTGCCATTGATGCGGGGGTCTTTCAGCGACGCAGCGGCATCTGGACGGGTTGGGACGAGTTGTTCGAAGAGTTTATTCATAACTGGCTCGACATTTTCAGTTGTGACGATGGCGCTAACGACTTTTAGACCCTGCAGGCGTATGGTGAGGTCGGGGTCGTCGAGGGTGCTGAGCAGGTCGTCTTGGTGTACATGTAGGAGGTGAGCGTGTGTCGGTATCATCTGCGCTATAGCTAGCAGTGCTACGTATTTCACTTTTCCCTCGTCAGATATGTTGTGTGGGTGTCGCAGAATGGATAACTCACAGTTGTGGTCGTCGTCGGTGAGGAACTTTGTTAGCTTCTCGAGACAGTTCTCCGCCATCTGGTTCTTGTGCAGCATACCACCGACTATGCAGGTGAGAACGCATTCGTAGAGCACACTAACAGCTGTTGTGCTCTCGATGAGGTCGGAGAGAGGGGCGTAGAGCTTCTTCTGGAGACGCTGTTCGTGTGGTAGTAGCGCAGCAAATAGCTTGAGTATCTTGATAATCATCCAATTGTTGTTGGATGATGTGAGGAGGTCGTAGAGCGGCGGAGCAAAACCAAGAGATTGGGTAGGGTATAAAGAGGCCAGTTCGGTGATGGCGGAGACAGTCGCACTGAGAACACCCGCGTCGTCGTCGTGCAGCCTTTCCCTCAGGCGCTTCTTGAAGTCAGCGAGGTCGAGGTTGTTGGACTGCTTGATGGCTACGAGGATCGCAGCTACAGCCTTCTGACGAATAGCGGGGCGTGTGTGGGTCGACAGCCTGGAGAGATCGGCGGATAAGTCAACTGATAGCTCCGGCGTCGCCACGGAAGAGAAGCAGCTGAGTGCGGCGGATGGCTCACTGGCGAGATCCTTCTTGAGAAGATTCGGCATTAGAATCATTACGTCAGTTTGAGAAGAGAAAGATAAAGACGCGGCGAGATAGCCAATAGATTTAAGATGTAATTTTGAGGAACTGGCTGTCTCGATGATGGGGAACGCGGACTGAAGTGGGGGTGAGACGCGGCAGAGTGAGACACATGTAACTAACCCAGGAAATGTCATAACCGAGCATTTCAAGCTGTGTTTTGGTTAGTTAAGCGTGTAGATCACGACTATTAACCCGATTAACCCACATAACTCAATTTGAGTACAGCTACAGATTTAGTTTCGATATCAGCGCTTTTGATCTCATTCTTGATTTCTTGTAAAGTTGATTGTATAAATTTATCCTCATCGTCCTTATTGGCTCGTAAGCCCTGGATATGGTGAGATGGTGAGATGGGGAGAGATGAAACAGCGCACGCACCTTGATGAGGCCAGAGAGGTGCTACAAGGCGTAAGAAATGAAATAATTTTTAAATTCCAGGCTCACCTGTATAAAGAGCATGACAGCGCAGGTTGAAGAGCAGCAGCCATGAACTCAAACTCAAATTCAAATTTAAGTTCAAATTCAAACTCAACGCTACCAAGCTACACTTTAATTAATTTTGAAATCCTCGATCAGCCAAACGTCGCTGAGTTGCGCCATGCGCTGGAGAAAGGCAGTGACGACCTCAAACTCGAGACGCTTAAGAAGATAATACTACTCACGCTAAATGGCCAGCCACAGCCACAGCTTCTAATGCCCATTATTCAATACCTTCTTCCCAGCAAGAACAAGCACCTTAAGAAGCTTCTTCACTTTTATTGGGAAGTTTGTCCCAAATACGATGACAGCGGCAAGCTAAAGCAAGAAATGATTCTTGTGTGCAATGCAATTAGAAATGATCTGCAGCACCCAAATGAGTTCATTCGTGGTTCCACCCTTAGATTCTTACAGAAGCTCAGTGACAGTGAGTTGCTAGACCCTCTGATACCCACCGTAAGAAGCTGCTTGGAACACCGCCACAGCTACGTTAGAAAAAACGCGGTATTCGCTGTTTGGTCTATTTACAACCAATTCGATTACCTTATTCCAGACGCTGCGGAGTTGTTAGAAGCTTTCTTAGCAGCTGAATCTGATTCCACATGCAAGAGAAATGCTTTCGTTACACTCTCTGACATTAATCCTTCGTCTGCTTTGGATTACTTGCACGTTCTATTCGATAACGTCGCGTCTTTCGATGAATTGATGCAATTATCTATCATTGAATTGATAAGAAAGGATTGTCATAGCGAAAATCCAAACAAAAATCAGTACATAAGGACTATATATGAGTTATTAGACAGTCCTTCTCACTCTGTTAAATATGAAGCTGCTACTACTCTAAACGCTCTCACAGATAATCCTGCTGCTGTAAAGTGTAAGTTGATGGCTTAAACCCAATCTACTGCTCTCACACAACCCCTGCAGCCGCTGCCAGCGCTTTCATCAACCTCATCGTAAATGTCTCAGACAACAACGTAAAACTTATTGTCTTGGCTAGGTTGAACGATATGCATACAAAACATAACCACCTCCTCGACCCTCTCATCATGGACATACTCGACGTTCTTTCAGCCCCAGATATGGAAGTTAAACGTAAAGCGCTGAAAATTGTTTTGGAGATGGTAACTTCACGTAACGTCGACCAAGTTATCGATTACTTGAAGAAAGAACTCATCAAAACAACTTCGTCACAAGATTTAGAGCGTCTAGTTGAGTATCGTCAACTACTCATCCAATCCATTCACAACATCTCCGTCAAATATTCTCAAGTCGCGTCCTCTGTTATTGAAACTCTGATGAGTTTCCTCGGCGACTCTAACAACCCTTCGGCAATCGATGTGATAGCTTTCGTCAGGGAAGTTGTCGAGAAGTTCCCCACTCTCCGTCCCACCATAATCAACCAGCTCTTCAAGACATTCCACCATATTAAATCTGGTAAAGTATTCCGTGGAGCTTTGTGGATAATTGGAGAATACGCTGAATCTAGCGACGATATACAAATAGCTTTCGAGAAAATGAGGGGTGTATTAGGACAAATCCCAATACTTGCTGCTGAGCAGCAAGCGTATGATGCGCAGGAGTACACTGAGGACAAGGAGGCTACAAATGAGAACAAATTGGTCACCACCACCAAGGTGCTAGCAGATGGTACGTATGCCACCGAAACGACCGTCTCAACAGCCGAGGATGCGAGTCGATTAGCAGCTGTAAAAGCAGCGACAAAGCCTCCGTTACGTGGATTAGTGCTTAATGGCGACTTCTTCACAGCCAGTGTGCTCGCATCCACACTCACCAAATTGGTTCTGCGACTCGTCAGCAACAACGACACTGACAGCAGTGTACAAAATGCCCATAAAGCGGAAGCGATGTTGATGATGACGTCTATTGTACGCGTCGGGCAGACCAAATTTGTTAGTACGGCGATAGACGAAGATAGTGCTGAGCGTATACTCGGATGTGTGACAGCTCTAGCAGAGACGAATGCCGCGGCATCCGCGAGTTTCACAGGGGTATTTCTCCACGACACGAAGCAGGCATATGCAACAATGGTGGCAGATGCCGAAGCGAAAGCTGCCGAGAAGGCTAGATCAACTGAAAGAGTTCACAAAGTGCAACCTGACGATGTCATCTCGTTTAGGCATTTCAAAAAGTCACGCGATGTTGACACGCGCGAATTCGAACTCGACTTGTCGCGCGCTACCGGCGGGACTGAGGCTGATGCTGTCGGCGATGATTTCATGTCGAAGCTGCAGCGTATTGTGCAGCTGACTGGTTTCTCAGATAGCGTCTATGCGGAAGCCTATGTCAACATACACCAGTTCGACATTATACTCGATGTGCTCCTCGTTAATCAGACTGGGTACACACTGTCTAACCTTAATATAGAATTCGCTACACTGGGCGATCTCAAGATTGTCGAACGTCCTTCAACTACAACTCTCGCACCACATGCCTTCCACACTCTCAAGGCTAGTGTCAAGGTGAGCTCCACCGAGACAGGAGTTATCTTTGGGAATATCGCTTTCGATGCTCTTGGCAGTGGCGGTGGAAGTGGAGAGGGAACGAATATAGTGCTGAACGATATCCACGTCGATATTATGGACTACATCAAACCTGCTACATGCACAGAATCGCAGTTCAGAGCTATGTGGAGTGAGTTTGAGTGGGAGAACAAGGTGCACGTCAACACTACGATAGACGATCTTAGAGTGTATCTCCAGCATATCATGAAGAGCACCAATATGGCATGTCTCACTCCCGACGCTAGCATGAGCGGGGAGTGCGACTTCCTCTCGGCGAACATGTACGCGAGGAGCGTGTTTGGGGAGGATGCGCTGGCTAATATCTCACTGGAAAAGACGGTAGATGTGGGTGAAGGTTGCATACAGGGACACGTCAGGATCAGGAGCAAGACGCAGGGGATTGCGTTGTCGCTGGGAGATAAGGTGTGCTTGAGGTACTTGCAAGGGAATCGATTGCTGACGTCGCTAACAGATCTCGCTTGCGCAGAAGGTTGTGGAGGAGTAAAGTGGAGTGCCAATGTGTTTTATAACAATTTGAAAGTACATGAGAATTCAGTTAGATTGGCCGTCTTGGTTGATTTTTTTTTGGCAACAAGGAGAAGAAACCCAAGTGGTTTAATATACCAAGTATTGTTAGATAATGATTCATAAGGTTACACGTCAACTGTCAAGAAGTAGTAGGTGGATGGAGGTTGATAGGTGCGTTGCTAACAAATTCCAGTGTCGCAAGGATTCAAAGTAACTTCAACCCCAAATGGTGGGTGGATTGGATCATATGGTGCATGATGGTTTTGACACCCGCGTAGCACCATCAGCAGTAGGGCCATACGTACAAGCCATTACTCACAACGATGTTGTTTATGCATCTGGATGTATACCACTCAACCCAACGAGTATGACAGTCGTGGAGGGTGGTGTAGAAGCCCAAGCAAAACAGGCACTTGGAAATCTCAGCAAGGTGCTTGAGGCATCTGGGTCATCTATGCAAGACACCATCAAGACAACGTGTCTTCTCAAGAACATGGAGGACTTTGTCGCAGTGAGTGTGAGCGCAGAGGCAGAACACGGCTAATCAGCGTACACAAGTTCAACAAGGTCTACGAGGATGCATTCGCACCACACAAACCAGCCAGAAGCTGTTTCGAGGTTGCTAGACTCCCAAAGGATGTTCTAGTAGAGGTTGAGGCTATAGCAGCAGTGAGCAAGTAAAGTGAGTAAAGTGAGTGCAATGGATTGAATAAGTACATATGTCTAGATATTTAGCTTCTCGACTGGAATACATCTTTGAGATTGCCTTGTGCGTTTGTGAGTTCCTTCTGCATGTAGCCCTGTTTCTTCTCGAGGGCGACTAGGTCTTCTAGCAGGCTACGCTCTTGCTTGACTAGGTCTTGGATGAGATCATTTCTATCCACCTTGATGAACCTGTGTTGTTGAGCCGTGTACCAGCCATTTCGCCCACCACTCACATCTTCCCAACGCCGTTGTACAGAGCGCCCTGTCCATCGTCCGGGATGCTCTCCAGCTCAGCTCTAGTCAGCTGCACCAGGCGCTTCTCACGACCACGGGACGCCTGCTGCATGGTGACAGTACGCAGTGCTTTCTCTGCACCTACAGCCTGTTGCTGTATATTGAAGAGAACCTGCGGTCTGTGAGTGGATTACTGCGAATTGCACTCAACCACCTTCTGCAGCGCTTCGTCGTTAGCGCTCATCGATGTGTGTGTCCAACGTAACACAATAAAACACAATAAAACACAATAAAACACAACAGAATGCCCATCTGCGTCTACTGCCAGTACACGCTCACTCACGCAGCCACCATGTACTCAGATGTCGATATGCGTGTCGAGCTGTGTCCACGCTGCTCGCGTCTGGTCGACCCGTACATTGGCAAACGCAACATCAGTCTGCTGGCGGATCTGGTCGTGCTCAAGCCAGGTGTTCTCCGGC
Source organism: Wallemia ichthyophaga EXF-994 (assembly GCF_000400465.1). Taxonomy (NCBI): domain Eukaryota; kingdom Fungi; phylum Basidiomycota; class Wallemiomycetes; order Wallemiales; family Wallemiaceae; genus Wallemia; species Wallemia ichthyophaga. The sequence goes on along the minus strand of NW_008806279.1, from coordinate 482,729 downwards.
ACCTCCTCTTCAACAGACTGAGCCAGGTCGCTTTCTCGGAGCGCTACAAGAGCGTTGTGAGGGGCAGGGCGGGTGAGCACAACGCGCACGCACACGCACGCACAAGCACAGCCATCACTCCACGCTTGCAGCTCTTCAGACTCGGCGGTATTCTCGTCCTAGCTGATGCCTTCGTGCAGTGGGTGCACAGCCTTACACCGCTGAGTGGGATAAGCGGTGGGTGCCGCAGGTGGCTCATGCAGACACCCTCTGACATCCCTCGCAGCAACATCCCACACGTCCTTCCTCTCATTCCTCTTTCGCGCATTCGTAGACGCTGTCGCTTACCACATAGGCGTAATCCTCGCCGTGCGCTGTCTACACCCCAAATACCCCACACTCTCCCTCCCCTCCACTCAAATCAGCCTCGCTATTCTTTACTCAAGCTTCGCTAAGCTTTTTCTCCTTCTCCTGCTCGTCATTGCCGATCCGAGTGGGGGTGCCGAGCGCACCGATAAGCGTGTTGGAATGCCCAATGACTTTTTAAGCTATAGTACTCTCACCGACCCCACAAAACACTCCGTTTGGCTCATTTTCTCGGCTCTCGACGACGAGTCTATCGATAGAGCGTACGTCGTTAACACGGTCGTCGGTGGCATGTCTGCTGGTTTCGGCCTGCGCGTGCTCCTCAATACCCCACCAATTACCACTACCCTCATCATCCTCGCTGGCTGGCTTGTGCGGTCTGTTGCTCTCTACTGCCTAATATAGCTATCTATTGTCTGTTTATTACAAGATCAATATCAATATCAATCTACGTTGTCGTTGGCGTTGCCCTGGTTGGCATTCCCTGCAAACATGCGAGCAAATCTGTCTATTATCCCGGGCTGCTGTGTGGCATTGTCCTCCGGCTGATCATGCTCATCACGCTCATCACGCTCATCACTCTCCCCATCACCATCGCCCTCCTCTTCCTCACTCTCCCAATCACCGCCAAACCCACCAGGCATACCACCCTCCTGCAGCTGGTTGACCTGCTCCTCGAACGCGACGCGCGTATCTGGATCCATCTGTCCGAGGTTAATATCGCCGCGGAGGAGGCTTTCTATCAAAGACACTATCCCGCCAGTGTGTGAGTGTTGCTGTGATTGTGAGTGTGCACCCATCTGTCTGCCCCCTCTCATACCCGCGAAATAGCCCGCGTCGTAGCCACTACTCGAGGTGCTCGGAGCAACTGGATCAAATGCATCGCCTTCGCTAAACGTTTCTGGCAGAAAAGCTTTAGCGTCTGTTATGTTATTGATGATGGCGTGTCTTGCGACGTTTTCCGGGAAGGTTTCTGATGGAGAGATAACCCCACTGTCCATCTGCCTCTGTGCCAAATCAATCTGACCACGCTCACTAACGCCGTCCGCACGCAGCGCATCGAGCGTATGGTCGACTATCGCCTGCACTGGCAACGCAGGGTCGCGATAGAGAGGGAGGGAGTGAGCGCAATAAATGCGTGCGAGTGCTTCGTTACGGCGGGCGTGTATTGGTGCATACTTTTCATAATGCTTCTCGACGACGAGCACATTCTTCAACACCTCCCCACGCTCTGCTGACACTCTGACGAGGTTGTGTTCAAGTAGCAGCGATAGTACCAGCGGATGCGCAAGCACGGCCTGCAGGAAATACTTGACTGTCGCATCCAGTGAGACGTGCTTTCCATGAACACTTCTCCCTTTATAATACGTCGCCAGCGCCCGCGCATACGCTATGCCAGGGAGGAATGTTGTGTCTGTTAAGTGTACGCTGTGCGTATGGTTATACGGCCACTCGCCTGCCACGCCAAGCAACCAGTCGTACTGACCAGCTTTGACGGCGAGGAAATCAAGCTGGAGGAGTGCGCCGTGTGGGTCAGTGAGTGGGTCGAGGGCGAGCATCACCTTGCCATACTCATACGCCGTCCTCCAACACCCCTTCATGCGTAGATGTGTAATCAGTCGACTGAGTCCCAGCCACAATGCGCGGTTCTCCACCCTGTCGAAATCTACCCTGCATCCACCCGAAAGTGCACTGAAACCCATCGCAAACCCTCTCTCTATAGCAAAAAGCATCCTCTCTGTAAAATCACCGGCTGTACCATTATCACCTTGCATTCTAAACACTTCCGAGACTTGATTGAGTGTATCGACGTGGTAAGGGTATACTTGCAACAGTGCCATGAGCGTGTTTGGATCGAAGCTTCCTGTAGCGTCTAAGAACTGGTGTTGAACGGATCTGTACGCAGCGTCGTGCTCGAATGTCCACCAACTTCCACTGTTCTGCAAGTTGATAGTGGGGGGAAGAGCGTGTCTCTCTTGCCACTCTCGTAGCTCGTCCGCGCTGAGCTGTCGCATTGTCATTCCATCCAACTTTGCTGATGTCGCAGGTGGCCAGGTTGGTTTGTGTTGGGAGAGGTTTGAGCGCGGTGTGGCTTTGTGAACCATCTGCTGCATCCGCGCTTGCCGTCCACGCGCTCTCCCCTGACCGTAACTATTCATCGTCGTTGCTGAGCTCACCACTTTGCTGCCAAACATCTTCTTCATTTCCGCAGACGCGTCGAGGTGTTTAGGGTCGACGGAAAGGAGAGTGCGGAGGGTGGAGAGTGTGCTGTGTGGAGTGTTTGCCTGGTGTGACTGCGCCTGTGACTGCGTCTGTGCCTGTGTCTGCTCGTGTGGATACTTGATGTTGAGCTCGCGCAACGCCTCGTCGATCTCATTCATCCCTTTCTTATGCTTTTGGGTTGTGTGGGGTTGTGTTGAACGTGGTTTGGACTGCAAACGCTCACCCTCTGCCACATTCACATCCGCCTTGCTCTTCTTCTTCTTCTTCTTCTGCGGGTGGATTGAGCGGGGATCAGCGACTGGGACTGCTACACACCTTGTTTGATGAGGATGTGTGCGTGGTGTGAGATGATGCTGGTGCTGGCGTGCCAGACTCATCCTCCTCATCCTCTTCGTCCTCACCGCCACCGCCTAATGCTGCGAATGGATTGACTACTTTGGGTGGCTGCTGTGGCTGCTTTGATTCCTCGTGCACCTGCTCATGTTCATGTTCATTCGCTTGCAAAGCCTCTAATTCTTTTTGCTGGCGTAGTCGCCGTGCGTTCGACATGGTAGTTACGTCACAAGAGAGAAGACCACAGTGATTCAGACGGGGAAATGAAAAAATGAAAAATTCAAAGATATCTTTTTACAACTGAAACAAACACCTCAATTATCCTTCACGTTGTCTTGGAGCAGCTCTCAAAATGGTGTCGACTCTGAGTAGCATTTCTGTTGCTTCAGACGCAGAAGAGACGACCTGTTTCTTGAGTTTGTATGATTCTGTAATACCTAGCTGCTTCATGTCTCCAATTTCTCCTTTGAGCATATCCAAACCAGCTTTTTCATCACCATCGTAGTGTCTCGCACGCAGTTTTGCGACAAGTTCAGCAGAATCGTAACCAGCATTGTCTGCAAGAATAGTTGGCATTTGGAGGAGTGCCTTGGCGAATGCTTCAGTAGCAATAGCCTTCTTTCCAGGAGTTTTGCGTGCTTGCGCGTCGACAGCTTTCGCCATTAGAGTCTCTGCACAACCACCACCAAGGACTGTTCTAGATTCTTTTACGGTTTGTGAGAGAACAGAGAGAGCGTCGTGGAGAGATCTCTCAGCTTCATCGATCATCTGTGTAGTGGCACCGCGTAAGACGATGGTGCATGCTTCACCTGCTTTGACACCGGAGAACTTGATTAATGTGTCTTCACCGATCATAATCTCCTCAATGAGATCACATTCACCAACTCTAACCTGGTCAGGATTGTCAAAGGTGCTAGCAATTTCACCACCAGTAACCAAGGCGAGACGCTCAACACCTTCAAAGTCAGCGTGTTCGATCGAGGTGATGTTAGATTCAGCGAATAAGGATTCAGGGTAGTTGTAGATGAGTTGGCGGTTGACAAAGGTGTTTATTCCGTGGGATTTGATGCGTTGAACTTTTGACTTCATTTTTTCGCGTTCAGCTCTTTCTAATTCGGCTAATTTGCCAGTAGAGTCAACCTTAACTTGAGCACCAAAGATCTTAATCTTGTCAGTATCCATGGAGGTGTTACCAATGAGAATTTTAGCGTTTTCGACTCTCTTTGGACAGTTTGTGCCAATTTTCTTGTCTAAGATGAAACCCTCGTCGAGGTAGGAATCTGTGAGTTTACCGCCGACTTTCTTAATGACTTGGATATTTTCGAGATTTGTGGAGCCTTTGAGACGTAAGACAGCGTCAACAGCCAAGTTTGCAAAGTAGTCCTTGTCTTGGGAGAGGACCTTTGAGGAGAGGGTGGTTCTAGCGATGTTAAAGAGGTCTAATCTGAAGGCATCCGAGTTGGCTGAGTTGTCAATGGCAGCAGATTCAAGTGATTCCAAAGCAGCCTTTGTAGCAATCCTGTAACCATCGACGATAACTTGTGGATGGGTTTTTGAATTGACCAATCTTTCAGCCTCTCTTAATAGCTCACCGGCTAGAACAGTAACAGATGTAGTACCATCACCAACTTCGTCATCTTGTACCTTTGAAATATTTACCAAGATTTTAGCAGCTGGATTGTCTAATGGGATTGATTTGAGGATTGTTGCACCGTCGTTAGTCACTGTGATACCACCATCAGTACCAGATTGCAATATCTTGTTCATTCCCTTTGGACCAAGCGTTGACTTGACTAAATCACCTAACGCTGTTCCACCCACAAACGTAGACAGACGCGCATTCTCACCTCTCTCTTCTTGGGAATCCTTGGAGAAAATTGGTCTAATTGGTTTATTAATATAAAATATTTATATTCCCTGCTTATAACCCACTGTGACATATCACCGTTCGTTTCGAGAAGACGTTGGTCCTATTCGATGGAATCTGATAATTTAAATTTGAATAATTTACTCGAATTGGACGAATTTGATGAAAATATTCTAAATCTTCTTATAAATAACCTGTCTACATCTCTTTCCAGTCACAGTCCCAGCAACTCCAATGACCCCCTCCTAATCACCCAATTAGTACGTTGAATACCGCGTTTTATATGTCTCACTTTTCTAAATTACTCAAACCAGCTAATTACCCACTTTTACAACTCAAATCCTCCTTCCGATACTCACTTCAATCAGCTACTCAGCCTGCGACTGTCTAGATCCGACGACAGCCCACTCACCCACCACCTCACCATCCTCGTCATTGAAATGTTCAACGTCGAAAGTCTGTCCTACAGCGTAGACCACGGTTCCTCCATTGCACACCTCAACCATCCGGACAACATCATCGACCTCCACAACTCCATCCTACAACGAGTTAACGACCCTTCTATCCTTCTCACCTGGTCCTATACACTCTCTAAGATCACTCACGCCATCCAATCATACAGCAGTCCCCTCCCTTCCTCCTTCTCCCCCCTTAGAGATCTTCTCCTCCCAACACACCACCCGCAACCCCTTTACCAGCTCCTTTACAGCCACCTCCTCCACCCATCCTTCAACTTGTTCCAAAAACTCTCCTCTTTCTCCCTCTCCCCCACCTTCCAACGCCCTTCCACTTACAACCAACTAGCATATAGATCCATTTTCAAGGGTCTTCTGGACGCCACTCTGTCCATAGTACACCCTTCGTTCATCTCCGACTTTGATGGCTTAGTCAATTCCTTCTCCTCCCTCCTCTCCTCTTCATCTACGCCCATTTCTGCTCCCCTAGCCCATCAATTCTGGCTCCAATACGACTCTAAACTGCCCGCCTCCCTCATTATAGACATCGCTAGGGGAAGGTGGCCCCTTGACTTCTTCTCTCTCCTCAATCTCCTCATTTCTCTGTCCGGTGTCTCACCTTCATCCACACCCACACAAGACCACCAACTTCTCCTGCAAGCTTCTCATGCTTCTGAAAGAGTCTTTCTCTACTTTTCCTCTCTGCCATCCTATACCACCCTCTTCGACGCCTCCTCCCACAACGACGAGTCTGATCCACTCATCCGAATAGCGAACCATGTCAGCAATCTACCCGGCTTGCATAGCCCTCTCCCATTACACTCCATTGGCCGTCAACTCAGCCCTCTCAATCTCCAACCGCCAGCTGTGATATCCTGGGATGTCCCTGTCAGCGGTTGGAATGTCGTTGGAACGCTCCTCTCTGACTGGTTGTCTGCTAGGTCAAACACACGTGGCAGCTCTACAGCACCACTTTTCCAACAGAATGACGAGTTATACGACACTGCCGTTCTATCCTCGTTGAACTTGATAGGGGGGGTTCTCAGCGGCAATCCTGACATAGCGCCGCTACTAGTGGAGCACATAGGCGGGAGCGCTGAGCGTGATTCTGGTCGCGGAGAAGGGCTGGACCTAGTAGCAGTGCTATTTGCCACGATCGACAAATGTCTATCGGCACTACCTACGGTGGGGCGCAGGAATGGGAATCAAGCAAACAAGCAAACACTCACGAACATAGTCTCCGCCTCGCTCGACATTCTTTCAAGTCTCTTGCAATCGTACCCTGGACGCGTATGGACATTCCTGCGCGGTAGCACATCGCTATTCACGCCATCGTCGCCAGTGGTCATGCACGAGCGCACGAGCGGGGTATATGGCATGACACTGAGTCTGCTCCGACTCCTACACGCTCTCTTCACCGAGACGCAGCAGTCAACCCTCACCTCCACACCAGCTTTCACGCGTCTGAAGGGGGGCGTGCTTGAGCGGGCTGTGGCGTGGAGCGTTGCCGATGTGTACGCCGTGCACGCCTCTTGGCGTTATGTGCACCTCGCCGATAAACTCGCTATGGGGGGCATCCTCACTCGCCTTTATGCTGATATCGTCGCTGATCGTATCACTCTTCCCTCGCTTAACAACCTCGTCGGGAAGTGTCTGTTGAAAGACGCGAATGCTTCTACCCTCACACCTATTGTGGGAGTAGTCGCCGGCGGCGCTGATACTGTGGATAGACTTGCACAGGCTGGCAGAAATCAGGATGCCGCTCTCGCTGAAGATCTCCTGGAATGCACCCTCAGACTCGCCCATATCCTTCTCGTTAGTGAGGATGAGGGCGAGGGTGAAAGCGAGGGGGAGGTTGAGGTTGAGAGTGAGGACACCCCTCGCAAGCCAGGCAGTCTCCTGCGTCGAGTCTTCTTCGACCGCTCCGTTGCACGCGCAGCGGGCGCATCGGTGCGGCGTGAGGAGAGAGAGAAGGAGAAGGAAAGGGGGATCAGCGGCCACACACAAACCCAAGAGCTGGAATTGGAGCTGGAGCTGGTAGACATGCTAGCGGTGTACATAGCCAGCAAACACTCCACACTCGCCATCCGCCTGCAGTCGACACGCCTCCTCACCGCCCTCTGCGCCTACACCCTACCAAGCTCTTCGCTGGCTGGCTTTTTTGCTGACCCGCACAGCACGGTGCGTGGGCTGGTGGATATCGTCGCGGACCCTTACGCAGATGACCAGCTCAGAGGCCATGTGTGGGCCCTCTGCGCTGCCATTGTCGCCACTCAGCCCGGTCTCGCCACCCTCCTTCTCACCGGCCAGAGTGTCGGCGCTGCCGCGCGCGAGCTTATCCACGAGCGCAGCAGGCAGTCTGTCGCCGCCAGCACAAGCGCAAAAGACATGGAGAATAGGGATAACACTAAGGATAACTTAAAGCTAAACTTAGGTGAGAAGGAGCTACAAAAGACTGCTTTGGATATCGCTTCTGAGAACGTGGAGATATGGGTGAGTAGCAGCATGTTCAAGCTCTTATTTTGACCCCCTTTTCCAACACCCCCACAGCCGCAGTTATACGATGCTGCCCCAGCGCTCCTCAGCGCCGTGTTGCATTTCCTCGACACCGTCTGGCTTCATCTCGATGGACAGCTGTCTGCAGTAGCCGGGCTGCGCAGCGACGAGCGCTTCTGGGGTCAGATAGGAGACGTAGGGGAGAAAGATGCGGGGCGTGTACCGCCCACACACACGCATGACACCGAGTCGCTCATAGACGGGGACGACGGTGACACATCAGCCTACACCGCTTCCACTTCCGCCACCGCCCTCAGTGTCGCTGTCGCCGCCTACGCTCACCGCCGCTCAGCATCCGCAGCCGCCCTGTCGATCATCTCTAGCGATAGACGCAGAGTAGCGGGCGAGACCGCCGCTGGTACTGGTGCAAATGCAAGTGCGAGTGCGCATTGCACCGCTCGCCTCGCTGCAAATCTCGGCCAACTCGTCGATGCTGCCATGGTGAACAGCTTTGACACACCCTTGCATTCCACTACCCGTTCTAGCATTCAGCTCGCTTTCGACGGGCTGGATCTGTCGCAATACCACAATCACCTTCATACTCACATGCACACTCTCACTCACACTCACAATGCCGTCACCCACTTCGGCTCCGAGTACGTCTTCAACACTGCATTGCTCAAGGTGAAGCTGGATGGGTTTGTAGCGTCGGCCGGTGATCCTGGCGATCTAGACGGTGACGGTGCTGGCGAGGCCGCCGTCGATGGCGATCTCGTGCACGCAACCATGGAACACATCATGCAACTTAACCTCGACTGGAGCATCGTCGATGCACAAATAGCGTTTACCCGCAGTGTCGTTGGCTTTGTCGAGAAGGCGTGTGCGTCGATCAGTGTCAATGACAGTAATGGTAGCAGTGGTAGCGACACGCCCGCCTCTCTCTGCGCAATTCGCGCCGCCGGCGAAGCTGCATCGGAGTCGCGCCAGGGCAGTGTCATGGTGGGCGTCCACGCCGAGCGCCTCACGCTCATACTCAAGTTGCTCGAGCTGGGACTAAAGAAAAGGCGGGGAGCTGACACTCACACTCACGCTGACAAGTTCAACCCCGCTCAGCTCATCATCGACGTAGAGAGAATGGTTAATCTCCCTTCTATGCCTGTCGTCGATAGCTGCAGGGGTAACCTCACGCCGCCTTTCCACACTCAAGCGATGCAGATCGTCTTCCTCACCATGCACGCAGCTGCACAAGTAGATATTACTAAGGAGAAGAGCAGACAGGTGGGCAGTGCATGCCGCGACTTACTCGCTACTGTTATCACCTGCATGGCGACATCGCTAGAAGCGGCCAAAGACGGTGGCACCACCAGCAGTGACGAGGAATTCGATCTGCTAGTGATGACATTTATGGCAATAGTCAAGAACCCACTGGCTCCCAACGTCGCTTACTGGCTGCCTTTGCTGGTGGAAGCCGATGTGGTACGGCTGTCGCTAGATGTGTTCAGCAAAATACCTGTCAACGCAGCTCCGCAGCCGACCAGCGACGTTGCCGCTAATGCGATGGCAGCAGACGCAATGGATATCATGGACGAAGGAATGGCGGAGGATGACGTTGATGCGCAAATCACCTCTCGGCCACCGTTCCTGCAGGCTGTCGTAGACCTCCACCTCATCCTTGCGTCTTTCCCACCCGCCGCTGAGCGCTTGGCGCTAGATGGCCTTGTTGCAGCATACGCCTCGTCCACTCTCGCCGGCCTTGCCGAGCAGGGAGCTGTGCTGTCGTGCGATCCTGCATACATGGCCACACGCAATCCATGGCATACGGCATGGTGCCGTATGCTCTCCGTTCTCACCGCCCTCATACACGTTCTAGGCGGCAGCTCGCAATTGATCGATGTGGAGATAATCGGCTTTGTAAGTTACTAGCGTATGAGTGAGAATGAGTGCGTGTATGCTAACGCTCCTGCGACAGATTCAGCTCAGCGGCGCGCAGTTAGCGGGAGTGTTATCTTGGAACACCGAGACGCCGTTCAACCTCGCTACAGTCGAAGAGCTCCGTTTGACGGTTGGACTGTTCGCATCGATAGCCAACTCGGAGCACTACGCACAGACGACGTCTTACGGCCACCGCTCACAGCCTAGCAAGGCAGTCCTGCATGCGTTCAACCTGCGCGCCATGCACCTCCTCCAGCAGCTCACATATGGCCTAACGCACCCGCACCTCGTCCTGCAGCTTGTCGAGCCACTTACGGCACACGAGCGTGAGCGTCTGCATGGCGGTGAGAGAGAGTTTAGTGACGGTCTCCTTGATGCGCTCGTAGCACTTACGCAAGATGTCCTCTTAGGCCTCACTAGCTCTCTCGACTGTCTCGCCGTCCTCACACGCCAAAGACCCGAATGGCCTGCTGAGTCGTATGCACTGGTCCAGCCCGTGCGTGTATTATACGTGAGGTAACTCTCAAACTAACACACACACCCCAGAACGCGAACATCAATATGGGCGAGATGGCCTCCGTAGGCACGCTGCTCGACCTCGCTAGCTACTGCATCGATAACCTTAAGAGCGGCCAGAAGGAGTCGCACGGTGAGGAAACGGGACGCGCAAAATGCGTCCTTGAAGCTACCCTCGTCCTTACCGCTACACAGATGGCCATGTGGACTAAGGTCGGTGGCGCGGGGTATTCATCGCTCAATCGCTCCTCCACCCCTTCCTCTACCTCCACCTCTAGCTCGGCCACCCTCAAGAGAGACATCAGCGGCGCACTGGCAGAAGACTTTAACGCCGTCGTCGACCGCAGCAAGAGCGTTCTAAACGCTACAGAGAGAAGACTGCCTGTTATCATTGGATCGTTCATGGAGCGAGTTGTTGTAAATGGTTAGATTATGCTTATTTATTTATATTTTTTGAATTCTCGCGAATGATTCTTCCTCCTCAGAAGAGATAGACGGGGTTGTGTGAGTGTTCTGTTTTGTAAGCCAGATAGCGTGGTGCAGCAGCCGTCGCCTAATGGAGCTTACTTTGCCCAAGTTAATCTGCAAATGGCAAAAGAAACGGGAAGATAACTATTGCGATGTCCCATAATGACATTCTGCGCAATTTAGCAATATAGCTGCACCAGTATTATAATCCAAACCAGGCATTCTGAACAAATATTCACTTTATTTACCCACTCTCTGTCAATCGACTTGAAATTTCCAGATGGCAGTGATCAGATCTCAACTGGCCGATTTACGAGTTTTGGAACTCTTCATACAGAAAGGCTTGTTTGTTAGCTCAGAGTTTGCTTTGGCAGCTTTTGTTAGAACAGTATCTCTGGGATTCCTATCGCGCTCTGCAAGAGAAGAAGTGGCAATTTGACATTGCTCTGGAGCAGTCAATAAAGCCTTTACGGAGATTATGACACGCCCATTTGTCATTGACTGTTATTTGAAGCTGATTGAGACTACAACCACCCAAATATCTCAATTTCACAGTCTGTTAGACGCGTTTTATATTTTCCGACGCGTAGCGTCCACAGGGCTCAAGGCTAGCTCCAGGGAAAAATTAAGGCCACCCAAGGTCACCATGCACAGAAAGCTATTTACGCAGCAAAAAAAAAGGGGTTCAGCTTAACTCTAAAATCGGAGGTTTGACTTCTGACCAGTGCATTTCGAGATTTCGAATAATGGCGGTGTGAAGGTGATTAAGGCTGCGTCGTAATTGTAGAAATGGTATAGTATTAATTTGTATTTTTGAACTCAAATTATTCTTCTTACGACGTATCACATAAAACAGGTGGAGCACAGTGCATTACAAAGCGCTAATCACACGATAAAACCACTCTCGAACTAATTGCAACGTCAAATTCGACAATATTATATCATTATTTCTCAGTTTTGCATTAATTAAAGCGCTAAAACTAACACGTGATTGAGGAGGCTATTCTCAACCTGGAGTTGACGAGTTTTACATATGTGATGTGTTGAGAATAAGGTAATAATCCAGCTATGATAGAGTACTCAGTGTATGTATTTGACTTGATAAATGTACCGACTCCAAAATTTTGCGAGTGTTTGACCGTCTCTGAGCTATCGCTGCTCTGCGATGATCAACTGGTTGATTAACAATGCTACAGGTGAACTAGTGAAAGACATCTCAATCAAGTCCGAGTCTGTAGTCGTCTTATTGCTTCGCAGGTTGCTAAGTTTTTCTTAGATATCAAAGGCATTGTCATATCATTATCACCTGTTTTTGCATTTGGTCTTGGGGAAATTAAGACATTATCGTTTTACTTTAATGATATATTTGCTTGATTCATCGACCACCCTGTGAACTCTCTTCAACCACAAATCCATCACTCAATATGGTTGGTACCATGGTTTCAAAGCCCCGATTATTATCTTGTCTATATTTGCGAGATGAAAATGCTTCTCTTGCCTCTTTCACTTATAATTTGATTGATTCAGTCTGCCATTCTTTGTCCTTTTTGTTGTCCGCTCACTTACAGAATTATTGTGTCATGGATGAGTAAAGGATATTCATACATACATTAATATATCACCAAAGTCATTCCTAGTGTCCCACCCCACAAGCACTCATCCAGGACTCATCTCTTTATACCTAATGACTTCAAGATGATTTCATGGGATTAAAGGGTAAATTGAGTATTTGTCTTAGTACTTAAAGACGCTTGCAGTAATAAGAGATATTCTATTGAATAAATTATGTTCGAGAAGTCCTGAAAATTACCAAGGAAAGTGTAGAAACCGAACGCAGAGACATCATATCCTGACAATTTGAACAATTTAGCGATAACATCAATTTCATGACATATTCAGCATAAAAAATACATCTCTATATCAACCATCCCTCAATATCTCCTAAGCTGGATTTCTCGACTAACGCCTATCTCATCTCAGATGGCTGATTTACAAGTTTTGGTGATCTCCAAATGCAAAATAGTTATAAATAGCTCTGAATGATATTTTAAAGATGTTGCTAGAACTATATCCCTGAGCCTCTAATTGCGCCCTGCAGTCTTTTCGGAAATTGGAATCCGACATCGCTCTGTGGCATGCTATAGGGTATATATAGTGAAGACTTGACGCATTCTGTTGATAAAAACGAGCCTTTCTAGCTGGCTGAAAGTACAAGCACTCAAAAATCCTCAAGTATTCGGCTCTATAAACGCGATTTACATTTTCCGGAACATAGCGTCCACAGGAATCTAATATGGCTCCAGGGAAAATCTGTTGACATTCAAGATTGTTGCAATTCTATTGAATGTAATTGATTGGGAGAAAATGTGGGGTCGCCTCAACTCTGAAATCGGGGATATGGCTTAACTAAGTGAATAAGGAAGTCAAATAACGATAGTAAATGTCTAGTAAAGAGTGCGTTGAAATCGCAGATGTCGTAATATTATGAATGTGTATTTCAAGATAGCTATTTGCTCTTTCTGCAACATGTCATTACAAATCGGAACACGACACTAGTCACATTAAGCACTCCTTACATCCCTAGCAGCTTTGTTTAAATAAACTACTTTAGAAAGAAGCTAATTACAAAGCGATGGTATGTGTTTTGATCTGAGTGAATTGTCTAATACCTTCTGCGCTGTTCTTGAAGCCCTCGGCCGGGTCCTTAGATCCTGCAGACAGACCTACGCCTTTAATACCGATGAGACCTTCATTGATATACAGCACGCTGACATCGATACTCCTGCCGAACTTAAGAGCGCGATCGATATTCTTCGACTAGACACTAGTGGTCGATCCGCAGTGTGTATCGTTTGCTTGGTTCCCGATAGTATCATCTTCCCTCACTCCCTCCTTCTGCTTTGATTTCTGGATGATTGCAAGAGGTCCGAATGTATCCTGTCATTTTGCCATACCAGAATTGACATCAGTGAGGAGGATGTTTGGAAGTTTGTTCGACTCAATGTCGACCTTTGATAGAGGCCAGCTGCCAACGACGATCTCGGTGCCTTATGGGAGTTTCGTCGGCTAGACATAGCGATCGATGAGGAGGATGGTGGTGGGGCAATCCTCTTGAAATTCTCAATAAGCTTCTAGTATGAAGATGAACCTACAATCACCCTCTCCACAGATTTGCACACATGTCCGGAATTAAACCAGACATAATAAAATGTGTTGTTGACGGCTGTGGGGAGATATGCCTCATTAAGCACTATAATTGAACACGTTCCAACGATCTGATAGAGTATTAGAGAGGTGTTTTCACTAAAACTCAATACTCAACTCGCCTCCAGTTCGGAAGGCTTCAAATAGTAGTCTGACAATCTACCCATCTGCCTACCAAGATTCGATGAGCGACTAAAGCAGACTTCTCTGAGACGATTGTCAGCGAGAATCTTCTCGATTACCGAAGGTGTGCTTTCGCGGGAGCTGTGGATAATGTTAAGACAACCATCAGGCAACCCGGCTTCCTGAAAGATGCTGTGCCAGATGAGCTGAATTTTAAGCGTGATTGCAGAGTTGCGCACGAGTACTGTGCTGCCTGCTGCCAAAGCAATTAATGATGGGTTTGATGGAAAAATTGATCGGCACGCTCCACGGCGCCATTGTCAGGTAGATTCCCAGTAGTTCCCGTTTAAAGAGGTAATTATCATCGTTTTCGCGCCTGTTTGGTGGTATGTCTTCTGTCACAGCGGCCGCAATAACACTAGCAGTTGCTTCGATTAGATGGCACGCGGCGATGACGAGATATTGAACAAAGTACTTGTTGATTTCTTGTTCAGACGTATACGCTTTGTGCATTTCACTTACCCGTTTTCTGGTGATGTGAGCTGCTTTTAGAAGAATGTCTTTGCGCTAATCGTGTGTAGTCTTTTCCATCCCTGGAAGGCATTTTGGGCTGATAAGAAAGCGTCATCGATATTGGAAACGCTCGATGATGCCGCTGAGGGCACTAATTTGTGGGAACTGATGCTGATGCTGGCGCCTCCGCCTGATGCGCTGCTGCTGTGTTTGGCGTGCTGGATTTCATTTTGCATTGATGTTGCTTTTCAAATGAAGATGCGACTGCACACGTAAGTTGTTTCAACCCGGCCAATTTCACAATGCAAGTCTCGGAGCGGCGGGTGGGTGCCTGAGTGAGCGACCAATTTCAAACAAAGTGTCAGACGTCCTCCCCCTTGAAATTTAAGGGGAAAATTGACTTTAACACAACTTGTTTGGCCTGTTGATTCGGCACGCCATGTCCCATATGCCAAAATAGATGATACGCAGTGGCATATCTTCGTGATCTCGATTGTATGTAGTATTTGTATATAGACTTCCGATTTGCTGAAATGTTAGAAGTATATTGAAGTCGGCGTTATATCTCCTGAACAATGAAACACGGACACAATCCCTGAGAATAGACGCAAAACTCTTACAAATCCAGGTATAAAACAGTATACTCCCATAGATCTATTCAAGGCGTGTAAATCTTACTTTTTATGACAGCTCGAACCTCTTAGACCGATCGCATCGGCATCAGTCCTGGACACTGGGGTCGTTTAATGAGGTACCCCTTAAAAGCGTATAGAACGGTAACTAAGTAATTGTGAGTGAATCAAATATTAATTTTCGCAACAAAGGATTCATTTAGGCAATGTGGTCACAAGGTGAAATTTTTAAAAGAGTGATGGAATGTGAGGCAAAAGCACTCGAATAGCTGGTAAATGATATAATCAACATGCTTCATAATTATACATAGGATAATAATTGACAAATTCAACTGCGCGATAATCCTTGAACTACAACGTCATGGTGAGTGACGCGCATAGGCTAAAATCAATCTAATGAGTTGCACAGGCTATTTCAAAGAAATCTGGGAACAAAGCAAAGCCTGATAAGCAAATAGCCAAGGTCGGTTGTATAACAGCGCATCACAGCAGTGGCTGATGATCGCTACAGGCAGATTGGAAGGACAGCTTCAAGAAGAAGCAAGCTGGCGTTTCTGACATGACGCTCCTTACGACCATATCCAATGAATCCATCAACGAAAATCTCAAGAAACGTTTCCAAGTTGGCGAGATCTACACGTACATTGGACACGTATTGATTTCAATAAATCCATTCAAAGACTTGGGCATTTACACGGAAGACATCCTTCGCTCTTACAAGGGCAAGAACAGGCTCGAAATGACCCCACACGTTTACGCTATTGCCGAATCCATGTATTACAATATGTCCGCGTATCAGGAGAACCAATGCGTTATCATCTCCGGTGAATCTGGTGCCGGTAAGACTGAGGCTGCCAAACGCATCATGCAGTATATCGCTGAAGTCTCTGGCGGTCATGATAGTTCGATCCAGGGTATCAAGGATATGGTCCTAGCTACAAACCCCTTGCTTGAGAGCTTCGGTTGTGCAAAGACGCTCAGAAACAACAACTCAAGTAGACATGGAAAGTATCTCGAGATTATGTTCAATCGTTCTGGCGAGCCTGTTGGTGCCAGAATCACTAACTACTTGCTGGAAAAGGTGGGAAAACTGTTTAATTGATAGTGCTCTTTTTAACATCACTCAGGGCCGTGTTGTTGGTCAAATTAACGACGAACGTGACTTCCACATATTCTATCAGCTCACAAAGGGTGCTTCCCAAGCACAGAGAGGTATGCAAGCTCTTCTTACACTTCCTTCGCTCACACGCGCTACCAGAGGCATTCGGTTTACAAGGCCCTGACGCTTATGTGTATACCTCCCGCGCTGGTTGCTTGGATGTAGCCGGTATCAATGACGAAAAAGACTTCTCAGAGACAATCGACGCAATGAACATAATAGGTCTTAGCGGCGAAGAGCAAAACGAGATCTTCCGAATGCTTGCCTCGATCCTTTGGCTCGGTAACATAGTCTTTGTTGAAAACGATGACGGAAATGCCCAACCTGACGACCCAGACACACTCGAGTTCATCGCTTACCTGCTCCAAGTGAGTAAGGCATCGTTAGAAAAGGCAGTCACGTGTCGCGTCATGGAAACTCAGAGAGGTGGTAGACGTGGATCAGTCTATGAAGTGCCCCTCAACCCAGCTCAGGCCACCTCAGTTCGCGATGCTTTTTCCAAAGCCATATACAACAACCTGTTCGAGTGGATCGTTAGCCGTATCAATAGATCTCTTGCACCAGCTCAAGCGAGCGACTACGTCATCGGTATTCTTGATATCTACGGATTTGAGATTTTTGACGATAACTCTTTCGAACAGCTCTGTATCAACTACGTCAACGAAAAGCTTCAGCAGATCTTCATCGAGCTGACTCTCAAGAAAGAACAGGAAGAGTATGCCATGGAACAGATTCAATGGCAGCCTATCAAGTTCTTCAACAACAAGATTGTCTGTGATTTGATTGAAGAGAAGCGTCCCCCTGGTATCTTTGCTGCACTCAACGATGCATGTGCTACTGCCCATGCGGACCCCGCCGCGGCTGACAACTCATTTGCCCAACGTCTGAACATGGTCTCGAACAACCCGCACTTCAACCTCCGCGGATCTAAATTTGTCATCAAGCATTATGCAGGTGATGTCACTTACAACATCCAGCAAATGACAGACAAGAATAAAGATGCACTGTTGAAGGATCTTTTGAACCTTATCGACGAATCTAGCAATTCATTCCTACAAGGATTGTTCCCAGAGAGACCTGATCCTAACTCGAAAAAGAGACCACCTACTGCCGGTGACAGAATTAAAGTGAGTCATTGCCGTAAAAGTTGTGCCCCAAGCTCACTCGATATAGGTATCTGCAAACTTGCTAGTGGAAAAGCTTATGGCATCTCAGCCATCTTACATACGTACCATTAAACCCAATTCAAATAGATCACCCACAGAGTACGACGATGCTGCAATACTTCACCAAATTAAATATCTAGGATTGCAAGAGAATATAAGAGTTAGAAGAGCAGGATTTGCGTATAGAAATTCTTTTGAAAAAATGATTGAACGATTTTACCTCTTATCCCCATCTACCAGTTACGCAGGCGATTATATCTGGCAGGGAGACGCTAGATCTGGATGCGCACAGATGCTCACTGACACCGGCATAGCCAAGGACGAATGGCAGTTGGGTATAACAAAGGCATTCATCAAGAATCCTGAAACACTTTTCGCTTTGGAAACTATGAGAGACAAATACTGGCACAACATGGCCAGTAAGATCCAGCGTTCATGGCGTGCCTATCTCCGTAGAAGACAAGAGAGCGCGCAGAAGATCCAACGATTCTGGATGTCGAAGAAGGAGGGTATCGCTTATGAGAAAATAAGAACATACGGACACCAATTGCTGGACAATAGAAAGGAGAGAAGAAAATTCTCACTAGTCAGTCAGAGAAGATTCATGGGTGATTACTTGGACGTCAACGGCGGTAGTCCTACTGGTGAAATGCTCAGCCGCACCTGTGGGATTGGCAAGGCAGAGCCAGTATCTTTCTCCTCTCGCGCAGAGATCATGGTTTCTAGGTTGGGAAGAACGTCAAAACCAAGTCCGAGGTTCATAGTCTTGACGAATAAAGCATTCTACATTGTCGTGACCACCAAAGAAGGAACGACTGTAGAACGTAAGATCCTCGTAGGTTCGGTCAAAGGAGTTTCATTCTCCAATCTTCAAGATGACTTTATAGTGCTCAACTTGGGAGCTACTGAAGAAGGCGACCCAATATTAATAGTCAAGTTCAAGACTGAGCTTGTCACCCAGCTAAATAGAGTCGCAGGTGGGACGATAACTGTAAACGCAGGACCAACTATCGATTATACCAAAAAGAAGGACAAAAAGGCGCAGATCAAGGCAGTCAAAGGGGACACATCGGCAGTGAAGGCACAGGAGAAGATCAGCGGCGCAGGATACAAATCTCACACTATTACTATTGGAGGTGGAGAGCCAGCATCAAGTGTGTCGAGACCACCTGTTCCACGAAAAGCGCGACCAGCCAAGATGGCTACCAAGAGGGGAGCGCCAAGGTCAACAGCAGCACCACGCAGTGTTCCGTTACCTGGAGGGAAAGGTAAGCCTTCGTTGAGTACGCCGGTGCCTGCACCAGCGGTCAGGACAACACCTCCAGTGCCAGCTGTGCACGAGGCTGGGACCAAGGCAGGAGGTGGAGGTAAAGGTGCGGCAGCAGCTCCTCCAGCACCAGCACCAGCACCTACTCCCGCCACTCCACCACGGCCACCGGCCAGACCTGCCTCGCCGGCAAAGGACCTGTGGAAAAGTGTCCATCCCTTCGATACCCAAGAAAGTGGGGAGCTGTCACTAGGGAAAGATGAAGTAGTAGAAGTTTTGAATCAGGATGCGTCAGGTTGGTTCGGCGGTTTTAAAGGGAATGCAACTAACAAGTAATTTGTACAGGCTGGTGGCTTGTTAGGAATGACAGAGGGGTTGAGGGGTGGTGTCCGTCTACGTATTTGAATAAAGCACCACAGCCGCAGCAGCAGCCTAAGCCAGCAGCTAGGGCAGTGCCACCTGCACCTGCACCGGCTCCTGCGCCTGCGCCTGCTCCTGCTCCTACGAGCGCGCCATCGAATGGGACGAAGAAGGCACCACCGCCAGTCAAGGCCAAGCCAGCTGTAGCACCAAAACCAAAACCAAAGCCAGGTATGAATGGTGATGCGCCTGGTGATGCGCCTCAAATGAGTATGCCAACTAATGGAGGGGCTGGGTTCGGAAATGATCTTGCAGCCGCACTTTCAAAGCGTCGGCAGCCAGGAGCGGATGAAGAGGAGTGGTAGATGATATAAAATTAATGAATAAATGTAGAAAATGATAAAATGTTCTTTGTTATCAACCACGATGAGTGATGATGTGCTTGGAGAGTCGAACAAGCAGCCAGAGCAGCCAGAACAGCCAGAAGAGAAACCAAAGCGGTCACGGCTAGTGATACACCAGCTAGCACTTATAAATTTCAAATCATTCGCGGGTACTCAGGTTATTGGACCATTTCATAAAGTGAGTACGCGTGTTTGCGCGTAGAGTGCACAGCTGAAACGGGTAAAGTCATTCTCCTCTATCGTTGGACCAAATGGAAGTGGAAAGAGCAACACTATCGACGCGTTACTCTTCGTTTTCGGTTATCGTGCCAACAAGATGCGTCAATCGAAGCTATCTGAGTTGATACATAACAGCGCAGAACACCCAAATTTTGATCATTGCGCTGTGGAGGTTCACTTCAGGGAGATTTTCGATGAGCCTGGCAGCGAGGATTTCCAAATTGTACCCAATAGCCAGCTTGTTGTTACTAGAATGGCAATGAGGAACAATCAGTCAAAGTATTTGATCGACGGCGAATCTTCCAACTACGCTACCGTCACAAACCTCCTCAAAGGCAGAGGCATCGACCTTGATCATAATAGATTCCTCATTCTACAGGGCGAGGTTGAATCCATCGCTCAAATGAAAAGCAAAGCCCCTTCTCCGCATGAGGATGGCTTGCTTGAGTACCTTGAAGACATCGTTGGCACAGTCACCTACAAGCAGCCCATCGAGGACAGCCTGGTCGACATGGATAAGCTCTCTGATGAGCGCAGTGAGCGTCTCAGTAGACTTCGTATCGTTGAAAAGGAGAAGGATCGTTTAGAGGGTCACAAAGATGAGGCTGAGTCTTATCTCAAAGACTGCAATTCTGTAGCTCGTAAGAAAAACGTTCTCTACCAACGCTATCTCTTCGATCTTACAAACAACATCTCCGTGTGCAATGAACACCTCCAAGAAATCTCAACCCAACTCCACTCGGAAGAATCCAAAGTCTCAGGTCGTAAAGATGCTCTCTGCGACCTCGAAGCTGAACACAAACGTCTCGAGAAGGAGTGCAAGGGTATGGAAAGTGAGATGAAGCGTATAACAAAGTCGCACGAAGACAAAAACAAAGAGAATGTAAAACTCGACGTTAAGATGAAAGATCTCAATAGCAAGATTAAAAAGCTGAAAAAGTCTCTGGCGGATGACTCGCACGCACACAAGACAGCTCAACACAATATCACCGAGCTCACTGAGGAGATGGAGAAAGCTCGCGCTGAGACTGAGAGTCATGAGGCTGGCTTAGGCGCAGAGGAAGGAAAGCTAGAATCTATCATAGATTCACTGAAAGGTAAGAGCGTATCATAATACTCTCAACAGCACCATCTGATTACGTATCCAAGGCAAAACACAAGTTTTCACTGATCAGATCGAATCGAAGCAGAAAGAGCTGCAGCCATGGCAAGCCAAGCTGTCCGACCTGCAGACGAAGATTGACGTTGCAGACTCTGAGCGCGACCTCCTCTCATCCAAGGCCGATAGTGCGCAAAAAGCTGCTGCAGAAGCGGATGAGCAGCTGCAAGCAGTCAAGGATCAAGTTGAAACGAAGAAATCGTCTGCTACTGACATCCAATCGGAACGTCAGCGAGTATCCGCTGAGATGAGCCAACTTGAATCACAATTGAGCGATTTGAGAAAAGAAGAAGGGAATATGCGTCGCCATCTCAGCCAAGCACGCCACAAAGCCGATGAGGCGCGTTCTTCACTCACTGCAAACCGCTCCCAAGATGCTGTGTTGGCAAGTCTGACACGGTTGCGGGACACAGGTCGAGTTTCTGGCTTTCATGGCCGCTTGGGCAGCTTGGGAGTGATTCACGACAAGTACGACATTGCAATAACGACGGCCTGCGGAGGGCTAAATAATTTCGTCGTCGATACAGTGCAAGCTGCGCAGACATGCATTGCTCATCTCCGTGAGAATAATGTCGGTAGAGCTACTTTCATAGTGCTGGAGCAACTTGCCGGTAAAACGCCAGTAAAGTTAGCTACACCGGAGGATGCGCCGCGTCTGATTGATCTTGTTCAGCCGCGCAAAAAGGAGTACATACCGGCGTTCTACAAGGCACTCGGAAATACACTCGTAGCGCAAGACCTTACGCAGGGCAACCGCATCGCCTATGGAAAAAACAGATGGCGTGTCGTTAGTTTGCAGGGCAATGTTATTGAGGCATCGGGAGCAATGTCGGGTGGTGGACAGCGGGTCTTGCGCGGCGGAATGGGCTCGTCTTTCGCTAACCCTACCGACACCGTGACGATGGATACCGTCAATCAGCTAGAGAGCGAGCGCGAAAAAGTTGAGGAGAAGCTCAGAGAGATTTTAGAGAAAGTGGCCAGTATTGAAAACGAATGTGGCGGACTGAGAAAGCTTGCGCCTGAGCTCGAAATTCAGGCTGAAAAGGCTGAACTCGACCAGGCTACTTTCACGAAACGGATAAGCGAGGCTGAAAAACATGCGAGGAAGATGAAAGAGGAGAGTAAGCCAGATGCTGGAGATTCGAAACGTATCAAGTCACTCGATACGGAAATGAGCAAGCTGAAGAAAGAGGTAGATAAGCTGGTGGACAAGACATCATCAATTGAAAGCGAGATAGAACAGCTCCAGGAGAAGATATTGGAGGTCGGTGGTGTCAAGCTGCGCGCGCAGAAAAGTAAAGTCGACTCAACCAAGATGATGATGGGTTTGTGTAGTGAGCGCATAACCAAGGCTGAGGTTTCACTGTCCAAGTCTAATAAAGACATTAGTCGTTACGCGAAGAGCGTCAAGGATAATGAGAAGAAACTCGCCAAATTGGAAGAGGAGATTAGTGCAGTGAGCGAGAAAAACGATCAACAACTGTCGAAGGCTAAGGGAGTGAGAAGTGAGGTTGACAAAGTGAGAGATGCGCTGGAAGGAAAGCAGGAGGAGTTGAATGAAGTCAAGGCGCAGCTTGATAATGAGGCATTGGCTATGCAGTCGTTCAACGCTCTCGAGACGGACCTGAAAGGACAGATGGATGAGACGACCAACATACTCAAGGATTCTGAAAATAAAATAGGTATCTATAGAGAACGACTGGGCAAACTTACATTGCAAGATGTGGACGATGAGGAGGAACAGGAGTCTGCGCTAGCTCAATCGGATGAACCTTCAATCCAGCAAGAGGGTGAAGGTGAGGGTGATGAAAAGATGGAAGAGGATGAAGCATCATTACCACAACCACAGCCAACACAGACAAAGCAACCACCTAAACCAGCGTCTGCACAGCTTGAAACATACTCGCAGGAAGAAATCCAAGAAATACAGCTGGATGTGCTTAAGAAGGAGATAGTACGAGCCGAAGATAAGGTGGAGAAGTCAACGGTGAATCTAGAGGTGCTAGCAGAATACAAATCGCGCAAAAAGGAATACAGAGATCGAGCTGCTGATGTCCAGGATGTGACTCGTCGTAGAGATGAAGCTAAGAGCACATACGATGAGCTGCGTAAAAAGCGATTGGATGAGTTTATGCATGGGTTCACGATAATATCATCCAAATTGAAAGAGATGTACCAGGTGAGTGGGGGTAAATTGGCTAACAATACTGATATAATACGCACAGATGATAACACTCGGTGGTAATGCCGAGCTTGAGCTAGTTGATTCACTGGATCCATTCAGCGAGGGCATCATCTTCTCGGTCATGCCGCCAAAGAAGAGTTGGAAGAATATCAGTAATCTTTCTGGTGGTGAAAAGACATTGAGCTCGCTGGCCTTAGTGTTTGCGTTGCATGCATATAAGGTGGGTGCCGATCAGGCATAAACCGAGTATTTGCTAAATTTTTCAGCCCACGCCACTCTACTTTATGGATGAGATTGATGCGGCCCTCGATTTCAGAAATGTGTCGATTGTGGCAAACTATATCAAGGACAGGACGAAAGATGCGCAGTTCATTATCATATCGTTGAGGTGAGCAAGAGAGCTTGGAACGTACAAGGTGCTGATTTGTGTTTCAGGAATGATATGTTTGAATTGAGTAATCGACTTGTTGGTATTTACAAGACGATGAATGCGACCAAGGTGAGTTATATAAGGATCAGGAAATACCCAACAGACCGTCTAACGCTGTTCACAGTCGCTAACAATCGCTAATACCAACTTGTAAAAAGATGTATCTATTTATTGTATTATGAGGAAGTGATGCAAGTTGGCAAATAATTTTACAAAACACACTTGTAATGTACAATAAACTCACAACACGTCAATCATCACTGAAATTGTTTGATTGTTTGATATTCAGAGGATAACGTGAAGAAGATACTAATGAACGAGCAAGACATAAAGATAACACGTGAGTTTGGTATAGGCAAGTAGAAGACTAAGCTTAGATGTTATGATATCAACAGACGAGAGGCTATTACATGCAGCTAAGCAGGATGATGAGAATTTGCTAGATGAGGTTTTTGAGGAGGCAGACAAAGTTGGAGAAAGTGGAACACCGTTTGATATAAACTACAAGGATGGATTGGGTAACACTGCGTTACATTATGCAGTGAAGAACACTTCAATAAGTGTTTTGGATGGATTGCTTACGTTTGATAATGCGGATGTCGATCCACAGAACAGGATTGAAGGTGACACGCCGTTGCACGTACTGATGCGTGACGATAAGATGGATAGAAGGGCTAGAGAGTATATATGTAAGTGGAGCGTCTAGCTGGGCTGTCTAGTTGAGAAATTACAGTAACTGAGCTTATCGAGGCTGGTGCAAACTTCAACGTGAAAAATAAGCACGATCAGAAACCATTGGATGTTTTGAGTGGAGTGGATAACTCAAATGACTGGATCAGAGAGGCTTATAAGGAATCTCAAGTACAAAAGGTTATGGATGATGAGGATGTTGTGGATGACGACGATGTGGCTGATAGCACAGGGAGTGGGAGTGGAAGTGAGAGTGGGAGTGGGAGTGAGCCTGATGAGCCTGTTGAGACTACCAAGAATACATAATAAGATATATCCATCATTCATTCAAATTTAAGCCAATGATTTGCCTTTCGCCCGTCTTCTCTCTCCAGGATTCCACCAAGTCCTAGAATACGATAAAAGATAATAATGAGAGTTACACAGAAGCAGCTACAGATTTCATTCCAGCTTTCAAACAGCACGTCTACACCAACCAGAAGCCTATCTAGAAGCCTCTGCAGGCGTAGCAAGCAGTTTAGTACATCCACAAAATTATCATTCAGATCAACGTCTCCATCTTTACAGACCAAAGACCCTTATCAAGTACTTGGTGTTAACAAAGATGCTCCCACTTCTGAAATCAAGAAATCCTTCTACCAAGTGAGTTTGCCGTGTGGATTTGGGCTACACTCAACTCACAACTCACACAGCTTGCTAGAAAATTCCACCCTGACACCAACAAAGATCCAAACGCTAAAGAAAAATTCGTTGAAATCCAATCCGCTTGGGAAACTTTATCCGACGATACAAAGAGGAAGAACTACGATCAATTCGGTCCTGCCTCTCAACAACAAGGCTTTGATCCAAACATGTATGGCAGCCGCGGTGGTCCTTTCGGTGGTGCAGGTGGTTTTGGTGGCTTTGGTGATGCTTTCGGTGGTGGTTTCCCATTCGGTGGCGGTGGCAGCTTTGGCGGTGGCTTCGGTGGTGGCAATGCATCTGATCTCTTTGAACAGCTTTTCGGAAGTGGGGCTGGCGGTGGTGGTAGAGGTGGCTTCGGTGGCAGCACAGTCACTCGCGGCGACGACATTGAGCTCAACGTAAATATTCCCTTCCTCGACGCTGCTAAAGGCAAGACAGTAAATCTGGACACTAAACCACTCAAAAACTGTGGCACTTGCAAAGGTAATGGTCTTAAAAGAGGTAAATCTAGATCAACATGCAAGGCGTGCAACGGTATGGGTACGCGCACTTTCGTTATCCAGGGCGGTTTCCAGGTTGCATCTACTTGTCAAGTCTGTCAAGGTTCCGGTTCTTCCATCAAGAAAGGCGATGAGTGCGATAGCTGTGATGGTGTAGGTAAAGTACGTGGTAAGGGTGCAGTCGAAGTGAAGATTCCTGCCGGTGTAGAAGATGGAATGAGAGTTAAAGTGAGTGGTAAAGGAGACGCACCAATAAGCGGCGATGGTCCTACTGGTGATTTATTCGTGCGGATCGGTGTCTCACCAAGCAAAGATTTCAGCAGACAGGGCATGCATCTATTCCATAATGCTAAAGTACCTCTTCACGTCGCAATGCTCGGTGGGAGACTGAGAATACCTACGCTAGATGGCGAGGTTGATATACGCGTGCCTAGTGGTACACAGCCCGGTGAAGAGATGGTGCTTAGAGGCAAGGGTGTGCCTAGGATCGGCAGAGGTGGCGAGAAGGGAGATCTGATGGTCGGATTCCAGGTACAGGTCCCTCGCAACCTCACACCATTACAAAGAGAGATCGTTGAAGAGTTTTCTGATGTCACTGAAGGCAACGCCGTGCGGAGAAAGTATCCAAGCGTGACTGAGGAAGTGAGGAAGGCGCAGGAGAGCAAAGGGGTGAAGGAGGTAAACGCAGGGGAGAAGGATGACATAGATAAGAAAGACGATGCAGATTCGTCAGACGCAAAGGCAACAGATGGAGACGGAGATGTAAATAGAAACTCATCAAACTCATCAAACTCATCACTATGGGGAAAAATCAAAGACAACTTCTGCGCAAACGACAAGGAGAAGGAAGAAACCCAAGGGAAAGATAAAAAATAGAAATTGAATGTAGAAATAGAAATTGAATGAAATATTCTTGATAAGAGCCATGACAGACGCGAGTGGTAGTCTAGGTGTAAACATAGGCGGTAACGAAAGGGCTGGAACAAGTAAAGGGGATTTGTTGAATGAGTTGATTGAGTGAGTTTTGGTTCAAGGTAAAGAGGAGTTTCACAGATAATCGATCCACAGTACACATTTAAATATAAGAAGCCAGAGGGATGAATTGTATGAAATTTTCAAGCGCAGGGAATTACTTAAGGGCTCTTTCGGTGATCAAAGCTGCGCGAAGATAGTGAAACAGCGATATCAGGAGGAGTTGGATGTGCTAGAAGAGCGATATAAGAAGCTGAGTAGAGAGATAGAGGATGGTGAGGGAGTCGTAAAGGTGGCTGCTCAGGTTATCATGGAGCGTGATGAGCTTAATGACGCGTACGATCTCCCAAATCAAGCAACAGCATCTTTAGACGCAACAAACAAGCTAAGCACAGAGCTAGACACGCGTATTCAAGAATTTAGACAAAATTTATACACACTAGACGTACTCAACGAAGGTCACGTAGCTAAGCTTAATAAAAGGATTGATGGATTATCACATAGAGTTTCAGAGCTACAAGAAACCTTACATACTGTCAACAGTACTCTTGGTACAGTGTTCACAATATTGGGTAAAAAATAAAATAAATTTAGCAAAATCAATGAATGGCTTTTCCACTTGTACGGTGATAAGCGATGAAATTGCTCAACAGAATGGAGAGAGCGCCGAGTAGTGGGAGTAGTAGCAGTAGTAGTAGTAGTAGTAGTAGTAGCAACACCAGCGTTAATGACAGTAGAAATACCAACAGCAACACCCACACCCACACTAACACCACCACCAACAGCAATACCAACTCCAGCAATACCAACTCCAGCAAAAGATTACTCGACAGAATCGGAGGCTCAAGAAGCTCTAACCCAGGAACAGCTTCGAGTTCTTTAGCTAACAGGATTGGTCCACCTCCTACAGCTTCAACTTCCCAACCAATTCATTCAACTCAACATCCTGCTATCAAGAGGAATAGAGGTACTGACCTGATAAATGACCCTAATGATTCTATAAAGAAAAAGCCTAGACAGGAAAATGAATATTATAAGCTCGAAGAATCAAAGAAGCACACGCTAGCAACTCAACAGCCTCAGCACCCTCCTAAATCTACTCCCATGCCTCAATCTGTGCCTCAGAAGCCATATCAACAAGAATCAGCTCAACAAGCAAAACATAGTGCTTCAATAAGGTCAACTTCACCCCCTAAAAAGCTCAAATCATCAAAACAGCCAGAACAAGAACCAACAAAACAGCATGTTAAAGATGCAACACCAGAGATACTTCCAAACTTTGCACCACAAGCAGCTCCAAAATCTCCAAATCAAACATCAAACGTTACAACACCATCTGAACAAGTCGAGGATAGTGCAGATGTGAACATGCAGCAAATCGTAGAGACTCAACCCGTGCAACCATCACAATCTAGCTTATACGAAAATCTCGCCATCAAATTGAATGAGATAATCAACAAAAATTTGGAAATGAAGAGATCAGAAAATGATCTAATTGAGACATTTGAACAGAAGCAATCTATAAAGTCCTCATTTGGATGTAACTCGATTGGCATTTCCTCAACCAACTATCAAAAAGACTTGCACAAATTTGATCTGCGCATAGCTCAACTAGAGCATTCCATGAGCATTGCTGGCAAGTTAGCTACCGAATTAGCTGGAGAGTTGTTAGTCGAATTGAATGAGCTTTGCCAAAGCAACGTTAAAGCTGTCAATAATGCCGAAGACTTTGTTGATTTGAACAAATTCAATGACTTTAAGGAATTCACATTTAATGAATTCAAGAAGATTACCACAAATAATCCAAATAATCAAGATCTTTCACCTAGAAGCTCGGAAATAAAGAACACTATTAGCGCACAAACGAATTCTATCAATTCCCTCAAGGAAGGTTTCAGAACTACTCGTAACGATATTTACGAAAAGATGAGCAATGATATTGATAGGTTGGAGGAGTACACAAAACGTGAAATACAAGGCGCAAAGGAGTACATTAGGCGCGAGTTGCGAGAAATGGACCCCTTATTGCAAGATTTAAACATGAGAGTGGATGATACCAAAGAATCGGCTAACAAGATGTTAGCTTCGTCAAACACCTTGACGAGTCAGGTACTAACAGATGCAACTGACTCTATGCGTGCTGAAATGAAGCGAGTGGAAGAGCTGTATAAGGAGAAGAGCAAGAAGAATGAAGATGAAATTTATGCACAGAACAATCGTATAGGCGTCTTGACTAGTCAAAATGAAGAACTACAGCAGGACAGCCTTCGTACGAAAATCTCGTTGGGTGAGATTAAACGCCAATTTACATCGCTTCAATCTCAGATCGATGCGATGAAAAGACAATCGACGCAATCTGCGCAGACTTTCCAAACTCCTCAGACAGTTCGCCCAGCAAAACTTCAACCCTCCATGCCCTTTCCGGGGAATGGGAGAAGTGTGACACCTAGTCCTAATATCAATCAAAATCCTTACCACAATCCTAATGCTAATTCTGCAGGGGGAGTAGGGCAAAATATGGGTCGCGGCGTGTACACCAGTCAGAGTATGCCACCAACTCAACAACAAAGTATGCGTCCCCAGCATGTACAGCGGACGAAAGCGCGCTTGTCTGCTCCATCATTGACGGGTAACAGACCACTAGCACCGCAAGCATCCGCTTCCCATCCACAAGTTCAGTCTAATCGGCAACAGGGTACGCAGCAGGGTACGCATGCGCCGGCCCTCAACGTGAACGACACGAGTGGGCGTCCTTATCCTCCGCATCAACAAAAAGGATTCAACAACCACAGCCAAAATTGGTAATATCAAAAGGTTTTTTTTTCATTAACCGCAAATTCATCCATTCACATTCAACAGACTGATTTTGATAAATATAGACCAAATTTTTACAGAAGGAATAAAAGTGATGCTGTTTCCAAAAAGCACTAAGCATAACCTAGAGGAGAGACTTGGCGACATTGATGGCTTCGTCGATTTTGTCAACTTCGCTACCAACACCCTGAGCACTGTCGTCTTTACCACCAGCCTATCATTCATGTCAACAGAGTATCCAAACAGGAACTTCATACACACCTTTCCACCGACAACTTCAGCAACCTTTGCTGCCCACAACTTAGCATTGAAGGAGTCGTTGAGCTTATCTTTAGGTATGTAACACTGATGAGCGATCTTCTTAGCTTCTCTGTCAACGCTAAAGACATAAACAGTCTTGTTAAGTGGTCTAGCGGCTGACAAAGCCGCACTGAGAGCTTTGACGTTGGAGCCGAGCTCAATTTGACCCACAAAGTGAGACTCGCTCTCGTGTTCATTAAAGTAGTTCTTGATTGTATCTTGCGCAATCTTTGCCTCTTTAGCTGCCTGAGCTTTCTTGTGATCATCTACCACCTTCTTAATCTTGTTAAACTCGTCTCTCAATTTGATTTTACTGATAGTAGAAATCTCAGCCTGGCCAAGCTCAGCAACAAAATTCTTTAATTGCAAGTCCTTCTCATTCACGTCACTGAAACCGTTGATGAATTGTAGCTTATTTTGCAATTCTGATGACTTTCTAATAACTTCAATAGCATCATCTGCAGTGACTGCTATTATTCTTCTAATGCCCTTAGCGATTGAAGACTCTTCGATAATCTTGAATAGCTTAATTTCACCAGTAGTGTTCACATGCGTACCACCACAGAACTCAATCGATGACTTGGACCACTTTGGATTCTCTATGTCTTGTTTGATATCCTGTGGGTTGAATTCGACAGACACAACTCTAACAGGATCTGGGTACACTTCACCAAACACAGCCCTCAATCCTGGAATCTTCTTTGCGTCGTCGAGGTTAAACTCTTGAGAGAACACTGCAACATTCCTCTTGATGAATTGATCGCATATATCTTCAATCTTAGTTAGCTCATCAACGTTCAAGCCTGACTTGTGATTGAAGTCGAATCTCAATTTCGTTGGGGCGACCAAAGATCCCTTCTGGTCAATGTGATCACCTAAAACCTCCTTAAGCGCATAGTTGAGCAAATGTGTACCTGTATGGTTGTTTTTGATTGGCCATCTACGTAACTCGTCGTATGTTGAGATGACATCGTCATTTACTTTCAGTTCACCATACTTTAATACACCCGAGTGCAGCACATAACCAGAGTAGGACTGGACATCATCCACACCAAAGTCTGATACACCGTCGATAGAGATAATACCTGTATCGTTTTCTTGACCACCGCTTTCAGCATAGAAGTTGGTCTTGTCGAGGAGAACACCGAACGGTTTGGTGGAATCCAAGTCTTTAGTGGAGTTGTAAAATTGACGGTTTTGGAAGATGGAAACGACCTTGGAGTTGATGGTACCAAGTGTGTACTTGAAGCTGTCATCCGTCTTGGTAATCTTGTTCGAGTCGAGGGCAGCTAAATCGTGTACATCAAATTTGACACTCTCCGCTTCACCTTTTTTCTTTGTAGACTTGGACAATTCATGTGACTCCTGCCTAGCCTTCTCGAACTCTTCTTGGTTGATGGTCAGCCCAGCTTCTTCTGCCATCAAGAGAGTCAAATCAACAGGAAAACCGTAAGTGTCATACAATCTCCACGCCTCCTTACCACCAAGCTGCTTTTGAGGTGTTTGAAGAGCTTTTTGGGCGAAGCTTTCGAAGAGCTTCTCACCTCTATCGAGCGTTCTACTAAATGATTCCTCCTCCTCATCTAAAATCTCCTTGAGATCGTCATATTTATTAGTGATCTCTGGGAACATGCCTCCCATTTGCTCAATCACAACTGGAGCGAGAGAAGAGAAGAAGCTACCGATAGCGACACCAAACTTCTTTCTTACGTAGCGAGAGCCTCTTCTCAAGATGCGTCTGAGAACGTAGCCTCTACCGACATTGTTTGGTACACCACCGTCACTTATAGTGAAAGTAAGAGTACGAACGTGATCAGCGACAACTCTGTAAGCAGTGTCTATGCCGTCGACATCCTCAGCACCGAGTTTGCCAGCGTATGGGCGAGCTCTGGTGAGCTGTTGGATTTTGTCGAAGATAGGAGTGAAGACGTCGGTGTCGTAGTTGGATGATTTGTTTTGCAAGATGGAAACTAATCTCTCGAAACCTAAACCAGTATCAATGTGCTTGGCAGGCAGCGGTCTGAGACTTCCGTCTGCTTCACGGTTGAATTGCATAAAGACATTGTTCCAGATTTCGATAACGTCTGGATCGTCCGCGTTGACAATGTGTGCAGCGTTTCGGCCACCAATTCGGTCGTAATGAATTTCTGAGCAAGGACCACAAGGACCGGTAGCACCCATTTCTAAAGGTGTTTGTTAGATTCTGAAATGATAAAGGACGTATAACACACCCCAGAAGTTATCTTTTGCATCACCGGTGAGAATGTGGTCATCAGATAAACCAAGGTTTCTCCAAATATCTCTGGCTTCAAAGTCAGGTTCTAAGCCTTGAGATTGATCGCCTTCGAAGTAAGTAACGTAGAGTTGGTCTGGGTTGAGTTTGTAGACATCGACGAGCAACTTCCAAGCCATTTCGATAGCTTCTTTCTTGAAGTAATCACCAAAGCTCCAATTACCAAGCATTTCGAAGAAAGTGTGGTGGTAAGTGTCCTTTCCAACGTCGTCGAGGTCATTGTGCTTTCCACCGGCTCTAACGCATTTCTGTGAATTGACAGCTCTTTTGAGTTGACCGAATGGGGAGTTCTTATCAGCCGTACCGAGGAAGATGGATTTGTATTGGTTCATTCCAGCATTTGCGAACAGAAGCGTTGGATCTTCGTAAGGGATGGAAGATGAAGAAGGCACGAAGCTGTGATTGTGCTTTTCTTTAAAGTAGTCTATATACGTCTGCCTGACGTGTTTTGCCGTCCATTCTGTCATTTTTAAGAGACGGTGTGATGGACGTAGCATCCCAAGGACAAATTGAGCTCTTTTAGCGAAATGTAAAAAATGTATCAACTAGCTGTGAGTTGTGCTAATACGCACTGCTTTATCTCCGGCTTCCGCGTCTTCCGCGTCCGTCTACCCCGTGTCTTCTCTGTTCATGTACTATTCTTTACAGTAGTTTAAAAACAAAGGCACATCCTAATCACATTTCAATGAGCATTCTTTAAGCGCATATCTACCCACCTTGGCCAACTCGTTTGGTAACATCAAATTCGTGAGCCCATCAGGCAAGAATCCTGCAGCAGTACTTGTCGTCGCTGTAATCCACTCTACGCCTTTCTTTGTCTCTCTCACACGCTCTATTGATGTATACTTTGCTCTGACGACCTTATTCGTTTCATCTGGCGGGGCGTTTGGATGATCAGTGGCAATACTGATAACGAAAAACTGCGCTGAATATCCCTCTCCGCCATCCTCCTCGTGCGTCAGTACCAGCGGCGTAAAATCTCGAGTAGCGATACCCGGTGGCATGCGATAAGTTATTTTGAATATCTGAGCCTGTGGACTGATGTATTCTACCAGACTGTGTGATTTGATGGCTTCCACATACTCAGCCTCGTGAGCTGTGTGGTCGTGCAGCAACACCTCCTTGAACTTCTGATACGATGGCGTCGGGTGCTGCGATAGCCTCACATGCCACTTGCTGCCTTCGATCGTGGTGCTGCGACATTCCACACCATGCTTGTCGCGCAGGCGCGTCAGCTTCCACCTATTTGCCGTATCTATAAGCTCGCGAGCACTGTCGACTTGCTCAGCTATAAATTGCTTGATATCATCTCCTATTTCACTCCTGCGAAGTACAAAGAACTCTTTATTCGTTGACATTCCCTCTTTCCACCGCGTGTTTTGATGATTGACTTTGTTTATCCTTGACAAGCCCTGTGCTTTGAAAATACGCGCATTGTGGGTAAATGTTAAGCCATTTCATTGTCTTACCGAGTTATTAAAGTTGTCGTGTATCTGCGATACATATCCAACTCCATCTTGCCGCCCTTGTGCCACAGCACAAGCGAAAAAATTCACATATACCCATGCACTACTCATTCAAGGTAAAACCGTTCATGACAATACGAGAGACAGTAGATAATACAAAAATACTTTAAAAAGCGTATTAAAGGGAGTGAATAACTTAATTTATAGAGGCACGAAGCTCGCACGTATTGAATAGACCAATACTTTCTAAACCATATTCAGGTAATTGGAAGGCGCAATACCCTCACCCATACCATTCGGTTTGCGAACTCTCCACCACTTGCCAGAGTTATCCACAACGAGGAGCGTTTCGCCCTTAGTGAACGATATCTCATTAGGGTCGTCAGGACTAGCCGAGTAAGCGTATAAACATCTCGCCTGTGCCAATTCGTGATCTGGGATATGTGCGCCAGTTGTACCGCTACCGCTTCCACTACCTGGGGCGCTTGAGACATTCGAATGGTGCAAGCCGTCGCTTGGTGTATTTGCGGTTCTATTGCCCAAGCTACCGTGTGCAGAACCGTAGTGGGATGTAGGTGCGCCTGGGCTGGCTGTGTGTTGGATTGGTGCTACTGCTGCTGGTGGTTGCATCATTGGCTGTGGTGGTTGTGTGTGTTGTTGTGGTGGCTGTTGCTGTTGCATCACTGGCTGCTGTGTGTTTGTGTTGCGGTTGCTCCAGAATCCTGAATGAGAGTTGCTGTCGTACGATGTAGAGTCCTGACGATTCAGCTTATTGAGGTTCGAGAAGGGGTTCGAGGTGGACGTGTTGCGCATGGCTTGGGGGTGTGAGCTTATTCCGCCACCACCGCCACTGGATAAGCTGCCGAAAGTAGGAGCAGTGCACATTCTGAATACGCCCGCGACTGGTGTGTTTGGCTCGCTTGTAAGGTGCAGGATGGAGAGTACCTAGCTTTTTCAGCTCTATGAACATCGCGTAAGAAATCACTCACATTCAATATCGCCAAGATAAGGAACGCGGCGCCTACCGCCTCAGCGGATGATTCGCGCTCGTATATCTTGCGGTTGACGGTAACAACGGCAAGGGCAAATGAAGCAGCGTTGAATATAGACAGCTGAATTCTGTAGAGGTGGAGAGTGCCCATGTAGTCACTGAGGAAGTAGGCCAACACGATAGCGAAATTGAGGAAGACGTTGGGCCATGCCTCTCCGGATGTTTGGCCAGGGGAAAATGGGCCCTCGTTGCCGAACTCATCTGTCTCATAGCACATGGCGACTAATGCGCAGAGAGACGCGCAGAGACCGACAAACGCGTATCCCATGGAATAAAAAGAAGGCATACTCGTCGAGAGCTTGAAGTTCATCTTAGGCTTGTTACCACCGTTGAATAACTTCATTTTCTGGTCGTGGTTTTAGTGACCGTTGGGAGTAACGCTAGCTGTAAATGCAAATATCGACGCAAATGCTAAATCCATTCCACCCAAAAAGGAAGGTCAGATTCCAGTTAAATAAAAATCATTTTATTTTCTAAGACATAATTATACAAGACACTACGTGTTTCATTGTTTGATATTCATTCATCCCTCTCGACGGACTCAACCACTTCAGATATAAAATAATTCGTCAGTCCAGGTATCAATCCCTCGGCAGTATCAAATGCATTCTTGAGTGAATTTACCGCCATATTCGCGTCAACAGTATCTACCTTGCGCGTTATTGTGTCTAGCACCGGGTGTACAACTGCGTCCAGCATTGTCCTCTGCTCCAGAATTTGCTCATCATACTCCACTGTGCTCTCCGATGTCATTCCACTATCGCTCCTATTAATGCTTTGATCATCTTGGTATGAATATGGTGTTGGCGGTGGCTGTCTACTCGCCATACTGTCCGTGCCAGGACCAATACCATCTGAAATAACTGGACTGTCATATGTAGCAGCTGTTGGCAACAATTCACTCCTATGTGAGCCTATAAATGAGTCAGGCGTGTTAAGTATGCTGTTTTGGGCTGGAGATTTTACATCTTTGGGAATCGGTGGCAGATCTCTATAAGTAGAAGCTGTGCTTGACCTACCACCACCAGCAGCAGCCTTACCACCTTTAAGCGTATCCACGTATCCCATTGTGGATTTGGTGGGTGATGGTGATGGCGATGGCTTGTTGCTGAGATTATGCAGTGGATCACGCTCCTTGCTCTGCTTCATTTCCCTATCTCTCACGAGACCTGCCCGCAGAGTACTGCCTGATCTGTAGGAGCGGTTTGTCACTCCATCCTCGATTGTCATACGAGATGTAGACCGAAGCATGTCGTTTTCGTTAAGTTTGGTCTCCTTTTCATTTGTTTGTGCTGTTCTAGCGTAGTCTTTATGGTGTATTTGTGGAGCATAAGCCTGATTATACGCTTGCATATTCTGTTGAGTTGGAGGTGGTATGTCTGTTGGCAGCGGTGGAACTGGTTGATTGCGTATGGATTGTGGTGCAAATCCCCCTCTCTGTGTACCCTGAATAGTACCAAAATCCCACAAGTCCTCAGATTGTCCACCTAGAGTATTTTGATCGACGAGCATATCACCCTTATTCGCAGACTTCGAGAGACCACCTGCCATTTTGAATCTATCTAAACGCTCAATCAGCTCTGTTAGATGAGAAGTCTTTTTAGCGCCTTTTATGAACTTGTGCTTAAGCAATTCTCGCGCACTTGGTCTCATTTTGGGGTCTCTTTGTAGACATAAGCTGACAAATTCCTTGAACAGTTTAGAGTAATTGCCGTCCAAAGAAGGAGGGCTGTTTTTGGGTATCAAGAAGAGAACTTTCATAGGGTGTAGATCAGCATATGGGGGAGTACCTTGAGCTAATTCGATAGCAGTGATACCCAAAGACCAGATATCAGCTTTGTGATCGTAGCCAGATTGTTTGATAACTTCAGGGCTCATCCAATAAGGAGTACCAACGAAGGTATTCTTCTTTGTCATTGTGGAGGTGAGTTGACCACTTACACCAAAGTCAGCCAGCTTTACATCGCCAGATGAGTTTAAAAGAACATTTGCTGCTTTGATGTCCCTGTGTAGTTTACCTTGATTGTGCAAGTAAAGTAAACCACAAAGTAATTCACGTATAAGGATAGCAATAAACTCCTCTTTAATCAAGCCGGGCTTCATGAGCTCAGAGCAGCTGCCACCTGAGCAGAATTCCATGATAATCCATAAGTGAGTCTTCTTCAAGTATGAGCCGTGGTATCTGCGCGTGTTAGAAGGAACAAAACAACAATCCGACATACTTTGTAACGAATTTAGAGTCCATTTGTGATAATATGTTTATTTCCTCTTGTATGTCCTCTATTTCATCCTCGGCGGATTCCAAGTCTATTATCTTAACAGCGACTTGAGAGTTATTGCGCTTATCGTACCTGTAGCGATTGTTGGGTGTGATGATGCGATACAAGCGATCCCCACTCACCCCTTGTAGACTTCACCAAATGATCCTTTACCGACGCGTTCCTCCAACGCGAATAACTTTTCAGGATCAATAGCCTTATTGCTCTGCATGTGTCTTTAAGCGAAATTCCTCAATATACTCCCCTCCACGCTTACCATTTACGTTTACGTGTTGGATGTTGCAACGATAGCAGACGATCACTTGAGTCAACTCTAAATTGAGTTGTTCTGGAAATTTTATAAAGTTTGACGCTTACAGCGCGAGCAACGCGTGATTTCTTCCAGATACACGGCCAAATTGGAACGTGTAACGTAACTTCATTCTCCATTTCATCTGTGATCACATTCTCGCTGCAGATAAGTTAGGAATGGCCGATGAATTATGAGGACAATTCTCTACATGAATGATATAAAGCGTTGTTTACTTCTTCCTCTCTTTCCTACAACTCAAACAACTGAAATGAAACTTCAAACACTCGCATTAGTCGCAACCATCGCAGCTGCATCTGCTAGACCAATTAGTGACCACTCTGGCCACAACGCTGGTACAAAGGACACCAATGTACACGGCAAGGATGGTAACTATCACGTTAACACTAAGGACGCCTCTGCTGGCTCAGGACATAAGCAAGACAATGACCACGGCGATGGCCTCCTCAAAAGATATGGTCACGAAGAGCACCACGGACACCACGGATACCCTCACGAATACCACCACAAACGTCAAGAATGGGGTGAAAAATTAAACGAACAAAGAA
This sequence comes from Wallemia ichthyophaga EXF-994, assembly GCF_000400465.1. Lineage (NCBI taxonomy): Eukaryota > Fungi > Basidiomycota > Wallemiomycetes > Wallemiales > Wallemiaceae > Wallemia > Wallemia ichthyophaga. Next base: position 445,366 of record NW_008806279.1, on the reverse strand, counting down.
AAGAAATGAACGATAAGCACGGAAAGCACGATGATAAGCACGGAAAGCACGATGATCACCACGGTCACCGCGAACAAGAGCACCACAAGAGAGGTGAGCCACAACACCACGGTCACCACGGTCACCACGACGATCACCACGGTCACCGCGAACAAGAGCACCACAAGAGAGGTGAGCCACAACACCACGGTCACCACGGTCACCACGACGATCACCACGGTCACCGCGAACAAGAGCACCACAAGAGAGGTGAGCCACAACACCACGGTCACCACGGCCACCACGACGATCACCACGGCGATAAAGAGCATGGCCATGGTCACCACGACATGCACCACGATGAGCAACACGACCACTTCTAATCAGTGTCTGTACGGGAGAAAAGATAGCACTATTAAATTTCATTAAGACCTATATTTATGATTGTAAAGACTAAAAGATTTCGATAAATGCTGGACAATTGATACCTTAGAGATATAGATACGTAGCAAGGTATGAGCGAGTGAAAAGTGAGAAGGCCAAGTATTGAGTGTAAAGCGTGAAGTGTATGCAATGTATTACTTTTAAATAACTTAGGTCAGTAAGTTAGACTGAAAGGGGGTGAGAAAGATTAAAACAGCAGGTCAGATTTTCCAGCAGCCACGATATTGAGAACGAAGTCATCGTCGAGGTATTTCGCCATAAGGTTCTGACCATCACCGAGGCCCTTTCTACGTCTAACTTTGAGCATGAAGTCGCGAGCAAGATGTTGAGCAGGAGCTGGTTCGAGCAGTCTGAGCTGTATGCCGCTATCGACAGGATCGCCTGGAACAATAGCCCAATGATCGAAAATTTCCAACGCGAATGCCGTACCAGCTGACTGGGTCCTGAGGTCCGTCTCGAATCCGTTCGCATCCATCACCGGTATGAGTGCTTTGACAACATACAGCGGAGAGCCGGCCTTAGGTTCATCTTTCGTCACATGTCCGCGACGTTTCGCTAGCAGCTGGTACACGAGTGGAACACTCTCGGCGGTGGTGAGCATCTCGACATAGTACACTGGCTCCATCAGCCGCGGTGTCGCCATCAGGAAACTTGAATAGCAGACACGACGCGCTGTAGGTATCATTTGCCCTCCACCACGGTAGATGGGCTCTTCGGCTACCTGTGCATCCATTATGCGGAACTTGACCCCACGCAGTGCTGAAGTTTGTCAGTAAAGTATGTTGGTCGCTATGTTACTCCCACTTACGCTCATCTGCTAATGGACCCTCGCGTGCTGCCCATTGGAATCCCTGTTTGATGGATTCTTTCACATTCCCCAGTAACACCTTGTCGACCTGAACTAGATTAGTGGGGGTGTTATTCTAAACGAGACAATTAGCTCACCTCCGATGGCAGAGTATCGTCGATCAACACATTCGGACCATCTTCTTCAGGACCAAATGTCCATATACTTCTGCTGGCGAGAGCATCCCAACCATACTTATCTTGAAAGAATTTACCTCTTTCCTTGTTGGTCATCCACATCCCCACACGTCTCTTCTCAATGTCCTCCGCAATGCCCTTTTCAAGAGGCTCAGCGATGATAGTGATTTTGTTCTTCTTGTTGGGTGTATCGGCATAGCACTTTATGGCCGAGGTTTCGACGACAGTTTCGCAGAACTTCACGACAGGGTCGCTCACCTTAATCTCGATCTCTGCAAAGAGGGTACGGAGGTCATGAAGAACTGAATCGAGGTAGATCTCACCCGTCCCGAGAATGATATGCTCACCACTTTCTTCCACTTTAGTAGTCAGCAGCGGATAGCTCTTGTTGACTCTGCGCAGTCCGTCGAGTAACCTTGGCAACTCAGGTGGATTGAGCGGCTCGACAGCGACCTTAAGAATAGATTCCGTAATATGCGCTATCGGCCTAAAGATGTGTAGTTCGTCTGGACTTGCAACGGCATTCGATACCACTGTCGAAGTCTTGACGATCGAATCGTCCACTCCACCTAACAACACCCAAGAGCCTGCTGGGATTTCCTGTGCAGCAACTTTGTAGCGCGCCTCACTCACCCACACATCCTCAATCGTCGCTGTAGCCATATCCTCCTCATCCTCGACCGAATATCCCTCACCGAGCACTTTGACGCTATCGCCGACGCGCGCGCGTCCCGACATCACACGGCCGAATGCGTGGAACCCTTGCGCATCGACAGTCGTATACAGCTTCGTTACGTGTATCACCGCTGGCGCTTTGCTGTCGCAAGCGAGCATGCCCTGCGCAAGTGGAGTGTCGAGAGGTCCTGTGAAGTGTCTGTACACTTTGGTGGCGTTCCCTTCCGCTGCTGACGGTATGTGTTCGAGGAGCATATCGACGATGCCTGTAGATGGACCGAAGAATTGGTCGAGACAAAGTTTGAGCAATGGGCGTGCATCCATTTTGTACGCAGATGGCTTAAGTGTTATACCCAGTCCGGCTAGAGTGTTGGCGAGATCGCTGACATCTTCTCCAATCACCTGTAAAGTTAGTCAAGTAAATTTAAACTGCTTGTTCACCAACTCACCTGCGTATAAAGCTTATAAAGAGGCTCCAAGACAAAGTGTACGAATGAGCGTGGCGAGCCTTGTGGCGCTTTCTTGACGAATTTCCTCTTCTCAGCATCGAAGAAGATATTGCCCCAGAGGCGAGCAGCGAATGCGTTTACATCGAATGAACCAAAGGTATCTGCATACATCTGTGAGAAGGACTGGAGGGTGAAAGACCAGTGCATGTCTGTTGAAGCGAAAGCGACATTGCCGAGTTCTGGAGAAAGACGCGAGCTCTCGTCGGGGATGACGCTTGAAACAACACTGTTTACCTCCTCAATCGTGCGTTTCACCTTGAAATAAGCTTCTGAGGGAGGCAAACGGAGTTCTAAGAAAAGGCGTTCCATCTTGTTGAGTACTAAGACAGGCTTGAGTCCTTGCTGTAGAATATGTTTTAAGGACAGTTCAGTGCCTGCCATAACTCCTTCTACAACATCGACCACCACGATCGCACCATCAGCGAGTCTAGTAGCATTTGCCACCTCGTCAACGAAGTTCGTGTGGCCTGGAGTGTCGATTGCATTTACTAGGATAGATTTACCGATAGTGGATTCCAAGACAAAGGACATTGGAGTAGATTTTATTGAAATTTCTCTTGCGCGTTCAAGTTTATGAAGGTCAGTGTATCTTTCAGGGGCATCTGCATTCCAAATGAGTTTGTGAGTTTGGAAAGTGAGGAGATCTAAGAGTGATGTCTTGCCGTGGTGGAGGTGGCCGATAACGACGACGTTTCTAACCATTTCTGGGTAGTACATTAAGTCGACCATGAAATTTCTATCAAAACGGGTTTCAGGGAGATCTTTCTCCACGATTTGGAACTTTCTCTCTTTGATTGGCTGGACGATTGGCTCCGAGATGAGCTGAGTGTCTTCTTCTTCGACGCGGGTTTCAACGTCTGGCCCGTAAGTCTCCTCAGCAGAAGGATAATAGCGCTTGTCTTCGTGCAAGACTACTTGGTTTTGTGGGTTGGCTGAGTGAGTGGATGAGATAGGTAGATGAAAGAGAGATGGGAATCTCACCGTCAACTTGGGCTACAGTGGAGATGCGAAGATCGTTTTGAGCGGCGATTTCGGGGTCGTCATCCTCGTCATCGTCGTAGCCTTCTAAAGGAGCGTGGGCTGGCTGGGCTGGCTGTGAGCGGACCATCTCTTGATCCTCATCGTCCTCATCAGAATCGAGGTCATCTCCCAGGTAATTACCAAATTCGTCGTACAAATTATCGTCCATCTCTAGTGATTTGTGGGTTGTGCGTTGTGCGTCGATTGATGATGATGGTAGAGGATCAACCGATATCTCACCACCTTCAACTCAAACAACCAAGATCAATTGAAATATAAAAATTAAAAATGAGCGTATTAGGCAGTGAAATGTTATTCTTTAATGTGCGTGTGGATAAGAGGAATAGCAGTAGCAGTAGTAGCTGATAGAATCATCAGGTTCAGAATGGATATTTGGAGGGAATTATCAGGGGATATAAGGCGGGACTACTCACTCAATCGAACTACTCAAACTTACAGCAGTGCGATAACTTGGAGGGTGAGTTGAGTTTGCTTTCGTCGTGGCCACAGCTTATCCAGCTCACGCGTAGACTTGAGAATGCAATTGAGTGCCACAGATTATGGCAACTTTCTATCCAATGAAACGCTTCCATTGGTGGGTTCAATCCAGCTCAAAAGTATCCGCTAACATTCCCAGTCCACTTCCACAATATCACAGAAATCATCTCAAACGCTCGTCGATGAGTTCAATTACGTCAAATCAAACGCATCTGAGCCTCTATCCACTTTTTTAGACTACATGACTTACTCTTACATGATCGATAACGTTATTCTCCTTATCACTGGCACTTTACATGAACGAGACACCCACGAACTTCTCGATAGGTGTCACCCACTCGGCAAATTCGACGCTATGTCCGCTCTCTGCGTAGCAACCAATGTAGAAGAGCTTTATCAATCTGTACTCGTTGAAACCCCTCTAGCTCCGTACTTCAGAAGCTGCCTAAGTGCATCTGATTTGGATGACTTGAATATCGAAATTATAAGAAATTCAGTCTACAAAGCGTATTTGGAAGACTTTTACGACTTTTCTCAATCATTAGGTGATCCGACTGCGTCTATTATGGCTAAATTACTCTCATTTGAAGCTGACAGGAGATCAATAAACATCACGCTCAACAGCTTTAATACAGAGTTGACAAAGGAAATGCGCAACTCTTTATATCCTCAATTTGGTAGATTATACCCTGCAGGCACCTATGCACTAGCTAGAGCTGAAGATTTTGATCAAGTCAGAGCAGCTTGTGAGTTTATTCCGGAGTATTACCACATGTTTGATGGATTCTCGTCGAATAACACGGACAGCGATCACAATAACTCGCTCGAAGATAGATTTTTTGCTCATGATGTCCTTCTTAACAAGGAAACATTCCTCCAGCAATTCAATTACGCACCATTCTACAGCTATTTCAAACTTAAGGAGCAGGAAGTGAGGAATATCGTTTGGCTGTCTGAGTGTATAGCCCAGTCAGCTCCACAGGAGAGGAGAGCTGTACCCACCATCTTCTAAAGAGCATTTCCATCATTTTGTTATTTAATTCGAATCGATACGTTGTTTATACACGTACACGGCCATTGCCTTCCTTCTCCACGTACATCCATGATAAACAGAAGGGCTGCTTCTATAGCAGTTAGTACACCACGCGGATACTCATGGACCACCGCTGCGTCTCTAGCACGAGCAGCCGCCGCACACAAAGCCAGCTCGCCCATAACGGTCGATCCATTCACTCTAGTGGGGAAGGAACTGAAAGGTTTAACGACCAACATAAAAATGAATCTCGGCAGCAATCTCCGTCAGCTAGACACTTTATCCAAATATTACTTTGAAGCACCCGGCAAGCATCTCCGTCCGACGATTGTACTGCTAATGGCGCAAGCAACTGCGAACCTGTCACCACACTACAACACCCCTAAACATCTTATAAACGTTCTCGTCAACGATCCACTAGCCCCGCAATCCATCCTACACGACACCAACCCCTCTTTCCACAACGACATTTCCCAGCGCGGCCAAGATGGTGTACTTCCTACGCAGAGGCGGCTTGCGGAGATAGTTGAGATGATCCACGTAGCCAGTCTACTGCATGACGATGTAGTCGATGATGCAGACACTCGCAGAGGCGCTCCATCTGCACCTGTGCATTTCGGCAACAAGTTGACTATATTTGCAGGTGACTTCCTTCTTGGACGTGCTAGTATTATGCTCGCACGCTTGCGCAGTCTCGAAGTGGCCGAGTTGGTCGGAGCGACTATTGCGAATCTCGTACAAGGCGAGGTAGAGCAGCTCAACGAGACGTATCAGTCGAGTTCCAACGACCTAAATACCGTTGTAGATGAGGCTTTCCAGAGATACCTCGCCAAAACTTACCTTAAGACAGCGAGTCTTATCAGCCACTCAGCAAGAGCTGCCGTGTGTCTGGGCGGTGTGGGTGTGAATGAGAATTGGGCACAGGGCGAGTATCTCAAAGACGCTGCTTACGATTACGGCAGGAATCTCGGAATGGCTTTCCAAGTGGGTTGATCAGCTTCACTGCGATGACTAGCTCACACCCCGCTGCAGCTCGTCGACGATCTTCTCGATTACACCCCCTCCGCTGACTTAGGCAAGCCTGGTGAAGGTGCAGATATGCAGCTCGGATTGGCCACTGCACCTGCGCTTTTCGCATGGCGCGAACTCGGCGACGAGATGGGGACCATGATCAAACGGAAATTCAAACATCCCGGTGATGTGCAAAATGTGAGTTTTGGATTGGGCGGTTTAAAGCTCACAGACTCAGACTGATACTCACATAACCTCTTCTCTTACAGGCTAAAGCGCTAGTTGCAAAATCAAACGGGATGCCAAAAACAGCTGAATTGGCTGCTAGTTATATAGATAAGGCTAAAAGTGCGCTGCATAGGCTACCCAAATCAGACGCCAGGGACGGATTAGAAGCGCTTTGTTTGAAAGTATTGGATAGAGTCAAATGAGTTGCTTTATACTACAAATTGAACAGATCGGATGAATTCTGCGGCACTTGCGGCTTGATTTCGTCGCGTCGAGTCTGTGTGTGTGAGTGGGGGTGTCCCGATGATGAACTCGCTTCAGTCTACTTACTGGTGCTGCTGCTGCAGATGCTGCAACCAAGAGGAAGAGCAAGTTGGACAGATAGATGTGCATGATTGTGTTGTGTGTGTTGTGTGTGCAAGCTGTAGTCCACACACCAGTCCCCTTTATAGTCCCCTTAAACGTTTATAGAAAGTGGCTGGATCCGTAAGCAGCGGAGATGAAATCGCGAAGACTACGCATGACAGACTGCGCATGAAGGTGCATTCCAGTGGATGACTATGTTTTTAATTGCGTTTACATATATTTACGCTGCGTGCTCTACCGTCAGGGATTGTTCTCTGTCGCCCAGCTTCGAAGCAAAGTAAAGCGCGGAAAAAGGAGGGAAAGAGGGTGCTAGATAGCAATTTCATTAGCCGCCATGTACACAGAATAAATGATAATTTTCAGCAACGTCGAGTCACCGATTTTACCCCGAAATGCTGAGTGTTGCGTGCTTCTCTCGACCACCAGAAAATGACTAAATTTATTCCAATTCCTACGCCGCGTTCGGGCAGTCCCCATGACGCCGTCAGAGCGAGCAGAGTAGATGCCGTGAGTGGCAGATGTGATATTCAGATGCCACCGCTCACACCCACCGCAGGCATCTTCTGCATCGCCGAAAGCACTCGTCAATAGGAATATCCTCGCAGCTGCACTGGAGCAGTACAAACCAGCGTCTGATCAGCCATTCAAGACTGAACAGCTGCGTATTCTCCTCCTTGAGAACGTCAGCCAGGGCGCAGCGGCGCAACTCCGCGAAGCTGGATTCCACGTCGACCACTTCGCCAAAGCGTGGTCAGAAGAGGAATTGCTCGCTGGTATCGGCCATTATCACGCTATCGGTATTCGCAGTAAGACGAAGCTCACCAGCAAAGTCATCAAGGCTGCCTCCAAGTTGTTGGTCGTCGGTTGTTTTTGCATCGGAACCAATCAGGTCGATCTCGGTGCTGCTGCCGAGTCTGGAATCTGTGTATTCAACTCCCCTTACGCAAATTCTCGCTCTGTTGCTGAACTCGTCATTTCTCAAGTTATTGCCCTCTCGCGCCAGTACGTCGACAGGACCAACGAGCTCAAGCAGGGAATTTGGAACAAGGTCAGCTCCGGCTGCTGGGAGGTACGTGGTAAAACGCTCGGTATTGTCGGATACGGTCACATCGGTAGTCAGTTGTCAGTTCTCGCTGAGGCTATGGGAATGAGTGTGCTCTATTACGATGTCCTACCTATCATGCCACTTGGTCAGGCGAGACAGGTGGACAGTCTCGAGCAGCTGCTGTCCTCGTCTGACTTTGTCACGTTGCATGTCCCAGAACTGCCCGAAACTAAGAACATGATCGGTGCAAAGGAGCTCGCGCAGATGCGCAAAGGCGCTTATCTCCTCAACAATGCTCGTGGAACGGTGGTAGATTTGGAGGCGTTGGCGGAGGCTCTCAACTCGAAGCACCTCGCTGGGGCTGCTGTTGACGTCTACCCCACTGAACCTAAGGGTAATGGAGCTGAGCTGTTTACTGGCAAAGAGCTCGGCCCATTCGCTGACAAACTCCGTCAATGCCCTAACCTCATCCTCACACCTCATATCGGTGGTTCCACCGAGGAGGCACAGCGCATGATCGGAATTGAAGTAGGTACCGCGTTGTTTAAGTACCTCACCTACGGTACCTCAATCAACGCCGTTCAGTTCCCTGAAGTGGATCTTAGAATACCGGTTAAACCAAAGGAGGGTGAAAACCGTCAGGCGAGGATACTGCACGTGCACAAAGATGAACCGGGTGTGCTCAAGGAAATTAACACTATCCTGTCAGATGAAAACACTGGTCACTTTAACGTTAGCAAGCAGTACTCAGATTCAAGAGACGGCATCGCTTATCTTATGGCTGACGTTACTGATGTTAGCGAGGTTGATATTGGATCAATATTTGACAGGATCTCTTCGACTAGACATAACATCCTCACGCGTATTCTGCATTAAATGTATTGCATTGGATTTGCGACAGACAGGATATTAAATTAACATGAAACAAAAGTCATTCAACATCTACGTATATTGCACATCTCGCTAGGATTCAACACCTGCTTATTATTCTTGCTCACACTCACTGATATTGTCAAGTAATGGATACATAAGTGTATAATACAGTGTTAGAAGTAATGCCGGAAGCGTCAGTCAACTACCTCCCACTGGTCCTCGCTGTTGTTGCTCTCGTTGCTGCTGCTGCTACTGCTGCTCTTACCGCTCTTGATGCTCTTACTACCATAGAGAATGTCTTTGATAGCTGAGAGGGTTACAGGTAAGGTCAAGTGAGTTAGCGGATTAACACAGCTGTCGCCGAAGCTGGTGGCCCCTAGATGGGGTGATTCTGCCAAGCGAGACAGCATGTTCACCGCAAAGGCCACATTGGACAGCTCGATAGGAAACCCCACGACTTTGAGTAAGAAGGTGAGATTGCAAATGAGCATGCTGAGGGCGTGTATGGAGGGGATGGAGTGGGGGTGCTGATTGTAAGTGTGAGAGTGAGTGTGATTATGATTGTGAGCGTGATCGCACATGAACACTCTCCTACTCTCTGAGAGAAATAGCGTCGGCTGGAAGGTATACACGCGCACGCTGTTGTATGGCAGCGGCAGACTGAGGTAGTTGGAGAGGTGGTGGAGGAGCTGGGTAAGGATGGCAGTGGTGTAGATGAGGTGTGTGTGCGGGAGTGCTGTGTGGTGCGTGAGGGTAGTGTGCCTGCGTGCAATCATGTACATACCATGTAATCGGTTCAGGGGCGGTACTAGCACGCCCCCCAACTCTGTCCCGCCACTGCTGAGCCCCTGCAAACCAAAGATATTGAGACATTCGGATGCCAACACGCGTCGGCTAGCTTGTAAATCCGAGAGAGCGGCGGAGGAGTGGGTGGTGGGAGAAGGTGTATTATAAGTGACGATATCAGCCACTTTGTCTAGATTACGTCGTCGGCTGGCAATGTTATTCCGTTTAATGGTAATTTGCGAGTGGACTAGAGTGGAAGAGTGAATGTGAGTATGGATACACACCCAACACACAACACACCCTCTCTGTTTGCCTGTTGAGTCTGTTTGACGCGCCCAATCAACGCACAAAGCTGCCTGTGCATGATAACTACGTCATCGCTATCTTCCCGCCGGCGTTGTTTCACGGCAGCGACGAACGCCACGACAGAGCTGCTCTGGCGGTGTGAGCGTATGGTTGATTTGGCTGAATGCTGCGTGTGGCGTGCGTCGCTGAGCGTGTTGTCTGTGGGTGTGAATACATTCACATCTGGAAATACACCCATCACTCACTCAGACAGCTTGTGCAAATCAGCCGCTGGTGCCGCTTGCTGCAGCACCCACATTCACCCGTCTTTGTCGTCATCGTCGTCGATCAACACCTTGTTATCGAACGATGAAGAAGAATGGAATCGGAATTAAAAATAAAAATTAAATCATCTTCCTTACGCACTTCCAATCGAACACCAGCGCCTGTTGCTGTTGCTATACCCACTACCGCGATGGCTGGCAACAGCAGCAGCCACGGAGATACAATCCAGCCCAGGAAAAGCCATGAGAAGCTCAAATCCCAGCAGCGGCGATGTGACAACAGCGCTGAGAGGAGCGTGAATGAGCGGGAGAGAGAGCGGGACAATGTGGGGGAGACAGGCAAAGATAAAGAACTCGCAGACATAAAACTCAGGAATAGGCTGCGAGTGCGGAAGGGAATGCGTCGCGATGTGAGTGCTGCGACGAATGCTCACCACATGCTCACGGAAAACGCAGTCATTCGAAAATGCCCAAGGTAGCTACATGTCCAATGATAGTCCACGCCAACAACTCAATTACCTCCTTAAAAAGAGGAATGATGTAGACACACTGCCCGTGCCTGGAAACATAACTCAAGAAACGTGGATAAGCGAGCATATCAGAAGTATGGCTACGGACATAAATACTCCCTGGATGACTCTGATGCAGGATTACTGCGAGTGTGGTGATATGAGAGTGGATCAGTCGACGACGACGAATGCGTTGGTTTGTGTGGCACACTCCACTAATCGTACCACCTCATGCTCAGCATTAGAATACTCGTTACACAACCTCAACAGCGTAGTGGCAGACGTATGTCTGATTACCTCATCAGATTTATTAGATGCACTAGATGCACTAGATGCACTCACACCAGACACCCAAGAAACCCAAAAAAGCTGCCTGCGGAAACTAGCAAGAATCATCGCTCACTTTTACTCAAACCATCGAGATATGTTTCTCGTATGTGAGTCTGAGACGGGTCTTGCGCGGCGTATTTCTCGCCTCGCTAAAAGGTATAACATCCTCCCGCCATATATTCTTATATGGGATGGCGATATGGATGTAGATTTGGATATGGAGAGAGAAAACGAGCTTGGCGATGACTTGTGCGACTTGAATGACTTTAAGCCACGTCGCACACCCGCTCAACCCTCCAGACAGCTCTTCGATGTTGGTCCAGTGTCTGGTGAAGGCGATGATGAGGACAGCGATGATTATAGCAGCGATGATGACTAGATTAAAGTGAATGTATTTATTGAATGCATTGGTACAATATTAGTAGAACAGTACACTTGCACTTCACTTGCACTTTCTAAGGAATCGCAGGACATACGAGACACCGCTGGCCAGTGACAGCACGGTGAGTAAACCACCTGTCAATATAAGTGGGGTGCGATACACACGTGCGGCATGTTGCATTTTCAACACACTCAAATAGCGATCTCTGAAAGCTTGAGCGCAGTGAGAGTTTATTGTCGTATCAGGAATCACAAACAGGCCGTCCGTATCGATGACGAGAGCTGCACCAGTAAGGGAGGTGTCCATACCAGCGATAAGGAATGCGCGCACCACGGGCTCTGCCGCGGCCATCCCAATGCCAGTCAGCAGGATGCGCACAGACGACTCGACCATGGCCGTGGGCGTGAACCATGGACACACGAGATTGCACCGAAAGCCCTCGTACTCTCCTGTCGTGGCGAGTGAGCGCATCAACGAGAACACGGCGTGTTTCGACGCTGCATATGCCGCGGGTGTGGAGGGCGACGAGAGGAAGGAGGTGAATGAGCCTGTGAGGATGATGGAGGGATGGCGCGTGTGGGGTTTGCTATTGGTGCCAATACCGCCACGAGCATTACTCCGCTTATCCTCCCGGAATGCTTGCACGGCAAGGTGCGTTGTGTATAGCACCCCTTTGACGTTCACGTCGATAATATTCAGATCGGGGGGTGTTGGAGTGTCTGGAATTTGTCTCGGGTTTTAGCGTGCTATTCTGCCATTAAGCCTTGGTCTTACCTTGTTCACCCACTTGACCCACATCGGCTAAATAGCCTGACGTCGCTATCCCGGCATTGGCATACACGGCGTCTATCCTGCCGAACGTGGCGCGCGCGTATCGGAACAGGGCGAGCTGCGACGCGTACTGCGTGACGTCCACGTGGTGTATGTGGAGGTTGGGGTGCTGTGGGAGTGCGTGCAGCGCGCGGGTGTCAATATCTGCAGCGACGACGGATGCGTTGTGGCGGAGAAGTCTGTGATTGAGTTGAGTATGAGTGTGAGTGTGAGTCTATGCTTATGCTTACGGCTGTACCGCACTCACTCCTCCACTATCCCTTTACCAAGTCCGCCAGCCGCACCGGTTACGATGGCGTGCGTACCACTGACGCTGCTTGTAAGTAGGCCGTAATCGCGCTGCAGATTTGGCTCAAAGACGCTCCTATTGATTGTGTTCATCGGGTTTATCCAAGCCATCCCGGCTATCACCACCCATTATCACCCTTATCCACAAACGGCCATGAGCTCAATGACGTCGCTCGAACACGTCTTCACATCGGCACGTGTCCATGCCGCTGTAGATGCCGAGTCAAAGCATGTATATTTCGGTGTGTAGCGCTCTGCCATCTCCCCATTTCCATCTCATCTCACGGCGAACGACACAGATGAACGGCTAGGCGTGGTCGTCAGGTTGTTGTTGGGGGAGGTGGACGAATGCCGCGTCTGGGAGCTGCTCAGCCATCTCCATCTCACCGTCCATCTCAGCTACGTCGATAGCCAGCCAGACGACACGGACACGCCACCAATCTTGGTATCTTCCGTCCAATCCACCGCTGCTTGGGGCCTGCAGCGAGAGAACGGAGCGGCGGGTGAGAAGGCCTGCTGGATCGCAACCTCGGTTGTCCACGTTGACGCTGTGCGCGTGCGCATGAATATCTCCAATCCACTAGCTGCGCTGACGTGCAATATCACTTATATGCGCAGCCATCGAGACGTTGCTGGTGCGCACGCCGACGCTGACGATAACACCAACACACCCACACGCAAAACCCCCGATAAAGACAGCGAGTTGCTAGAGAGCTGGGACAGCTGGGACAGTATCAATCTGCTGGAGGACATTGCTCCCGATATGCCGCAGAAGCATCAGAACATCGATATACCTCAAGATACCCAGGGCACTCAAAACACGCTGCACTCACTCTCACTCTCAGACACTACTTATATACCCATCTCATCTGCACTCAGTGTCCGAATGCGCGCTGTCAATATACCCTTTCTCCTCGACTCTCACCAGCCTCACTTGGCACTGGGACTGGAAGTGGAGAACTGCACCGCGCGTGCTCTGTTTATACACGACGCTGGCGTGCGATTGAAAGAGGCGAGTGTCGAGAATAACGTGGAGCTGGTGGCGCGGAGGCATGACTTGAGTGGGGCTGAAGGTAATGATAACGGTGATGGCCATGCTCATGGCGATAGCGCTATTCCCATTCAGATCCTCGCTTCCGAACAAGTCAACCTCATTTACGTCGTTGTCTTCCAACCGACACAGGAGGTTTCAAACTCTCACCAACCTCACCGCCCTCGCAGTAGTCACCGCTCTCTCGCCAAGCAACGTAAATTCAACGTGCACATATGCATACGCACAAGCACACGCACACAAAGTTGCTCACCGACGAATACACTGACTGACCCAGTTTTGGAGATGAAGTGGAACAGTGTGATAGATATCTCTAATGCACTGATAGACAAGAGGCCCTGGGGGAGTAGTGCTTTGATTAGCTCTGGCAGCGGGAGTGCGCCGCGCCTAGTGCCTCAAGCAGCTCCGGTGGCTGGAAATAAGAAATACGCCTTCTCAAGTCTGCAGCGCTCGGCGGAAGAGGCAGCTGCGAAGGATAGACGAGGGAATAGTCATGCTCGCCTCGTACACAGTGAGAGCGAGAGTGATAGTGATAGTGACAGTGAGGGTGAGGCTGAGTTGCCAGACAGCACCGCAGCAACCTCGTCGAAAGAAACAGTTCTGCTAAGCGTGTCTGTCCTTAAACCCACACGGTCAGCCAGGGCGGACCAGCGCTCACCGTCGATAATGAGTCCAGGAATACGCACCTCTCTCACCCATACCCACACCCACGCCATCAAACCACTCGACATCTTCCCTGTCGAAGTGTTTCTCTTCAATAATAGCACTATCGCCAGACGCTTCGTTGTCAATTTTGCATCGCATACCCAGTCCCAAATGGGTCTGCGCAGTCAGCGACTGTCGTTGGAGGAGAGGCTGCTCGGTGAGAATGAAAATGAAAAGGAGGCAGAGTCCGGGGCTGCTAGTGAAAGCACACGCGTAGGTGTAGTGCCACTTGAGAACCTCGTTAGAATTGGCCCTCTTCTTCCGGGCAGCTGCCAGAGCGTTCACGTTAACTTCCTCGCTCTCGCTAAAGGTACCCATGCTATAGATAAATTAGACCTGTACGACCCAGATACCGGCTTTAGGTGGGTTTTATTGCGTTTGAGTGCTCTCTAGAAACTCACTCACCTCCCAGCTCGCGTCAGAACAACGTCGCAAGTATCGTCGTTTCGTGAGATGTTCGTTTAAATGGATATTTACATGTATATACTTGTGTACTTCTAATGCGTAAAATGAATATATATTTGAATTTGAAAAATGGAAATCGACAGCGTCATCGATAACGTCACATAATCAAGCTGTGTGATCGTGGCTAAAACTCTTGTTCTTTAACACAAACAATGAAATTAAGTATTGCAATTCTAAGTGCTGCAGCGTCAGCAGCAACTGCACTGCACCTTCCAGTCTCCATTTTCTCAGAGGAGGCCGCTCTCCAGCGCCAGTTCGTCGACACCTCCAAGGGCTGGCTCAACGAGTTCTTGGGCAATAACGGTGAAACTATCGACAATTTGGCTGGGTCTAGTGAAGTCACTGATAACGCATGGGATATCCTCAAGGGCGACCCTAAGAAATTCAGCAAGGTGTGTAAATTTTCACTTTGTCACAGACGACTCACAGCTTACATCACCCACTCAGTTCACAACCATCTTAGAGAAGTTCTCTCCAACTGCAATCGACCACATTAAGGACGAAAAGGATTTCACCCTCTTTGTTCCAACCAATGACGCCATTCCAGACCACAAGCACAAGCACAAGCACAACGACGACGACAAAAATGCCTACTTAAACGCAGATATCTGGGAGGACCCAGTACCTAGCGTCTTGGGCAAGCTCTACGCCATGGCTGATAAGGTCGATATGACGCAAGAAGACGACGAGTGCAAGAGACGTCTCAAGAAATTTATCGAGGCTGTTGTTATGTACCACACAGTAGCTCAGAAGCTAGATATCAACACTCTGCACGACTTTAGCACTATCGAAACCATCCTCAAAGAGCCAAATACGTTCAACGGGGCAGGTCAAAGACTACGGGTTGAGCAGCAGTATGTGCCACCAGCCACAGTCATCAATCACTATGCAAAGATCTCGACACAGAACATCCAGTCTGCAAATGCTGTCATCCACGCCCTTGACCACGTCCTCATCCCTCCACCATCTGCAATCAACGCCTTGTTCATTTTCGCTAGAGAGTTCTCCATCTTCACATCAGCACTCCAGAAGGTGGGTTTGGCAGAGGAGCTTGACCTGTCATTGGACGGTAAGACGGGCAATGGTCAGCTTACCATCAACGCACCACTCAACAGCGCCTTTGAGAGACTTCCACCAAAAGTTCTAGGCTTCTTCTTTTCTCCAATGGGTAGCAGAGCTCTGAGACATCTCCTTGAATACCACATTGTCCCAAACAACGCCATCTTTGTCGACTTCCAATCGGGTGAGCAAGCCAAGTCAGTTAAGTCCGACAACGACGACCTCTTCCACAAGAAGATCAAGGCTAGCACCATGCTCGAAGACGGCGGTGAGGTCGAGTATGATCTCATCAAGTCGCAGACTGTGCCATACGGCCCTTACACATTCGATGTCAAGTTGCAAGGCAAGAGTGTCTCATGGCACGATGGCATTTCGCGCAACGCTGCTTTCCAGGTACTCGAGGAGTTGCTTATGCCACCAAAACACGACCACAATGGCATCAATGAAGCAGATGTTGACGATGAGTGGGCGTGGATTCAGAGTCTCTGATTGCTACACTAAGTTTTCTTTCTTGTATGCGATTGATTACTTTTGCTCCAGCTCCAGCTCTTGTATGACACTTATGAAAGTATACGATTTGTGATGTTTGCGGTAGATGTGCCATAGGTAAATCTTGTCTATTTCTTCTCAATTTCTCACACGCAATCATGCATTCAACCATTCGCTCATGGTTGCTGCCTCGGAGAATTTACATCTGCAGAGAGTGATATGCTCAAAACAACATATTACACCTGGTATTCTCGTGAGATATATTGTGCGTATTTGCTAATGTACAGATGTTGCAGATGTTTTCAATACTTCTCCCGGTCTTCACCCTCGCTTAGTAAAAGTGTTACCGGAGCTCTTGTACCGGCCGATAGAGAACATGTATAAGAAGTTGTGACTTGATTATCTATCTGGTACTGCTCTTATGGTTATTTTTGTTTACGTCACCTCTATCGCGCTATCTCTAACTTAGCATTGCCTCTCAGTACGAGTTTGCATCTCAGGACAAGTTGACTAGATGGAAAGGTGGTTTAGATGCTTAGTCTATTGCATCGCGGGGATTAAATTATAGAGAACATTTGATGTAATTGTATGCACTCACCTCAAATGGCCAACCAAATGGGAAGATGTGTATGGCGATGTCAAGTAATAGTATTCTGGGAGATATGACAGCACAATTGACTTTACGAAGAATCAAGAATTCTAAATAACCTTCATTATCCACCCACCCAATATCCGCCGACTTGATTTCTAGATGGCAGTGATCTGATCTCAACTGGCCGATTCGCGACTTTTGGAATTCTCCAAATAAAAAGTCTTATTTGGTGCCCCGAAGCGTTAATTGGTAGTTGTTGTTGGAATTATATCTCCGGTGTTGATTTCGCGCTCTGTAAGTTGTCCGGAAGTGGTGATTCGAGTTCACCTTGGAGCACGCCATGGCGTTGAGGGGTATGTAAAGCGGCCGTCCAACTCTGACTGCTATGAAAGGCCGATGAAGGTCTCAGTCACCCAAATATATCAAGAATTACCCCTTTAGACGCGTATTACGTTTTCCGACGCGTAGCGTCCACAGGGGCCAATGCTTACTTCAGGAGAAACATAAGGCCACTCCAGCCCATAAAACGCATATGAAAAACGATCTTTGCAACAAAGAATGGTGTCAGCTCAACTCTGAAACCAGGGGTTTGGCTTAACCAGGTGCATTTCTAAGAAGTTATGCAATAAAAGTAGAGAAACGAGCGATTGTTCTTTGGTATCTCGAGGATCGAAATATTATGATGGCTTAATTGTAAGTCCAATTTCCTTTTTCTGTTACATGTCAAATTCAGTCAGACAATTACAGAGCGCTACACAAAACAAGTTACCGTTAGCAAATTCCCACCCTTTTTTTTCACAACCAGCAGCTACAGAATGATAGTAATATTGCGCAGATTTCTTCGACACACGGTGGTATTACGCAGTTGTTGATAAAGTTGCCATTCTAGGCGCGAATATAAAAGGTGGAGATTGGTGTCAACAGCACACATGCTTGCTGAATTCAGCTTGCATTTGGACTGTCGATAGAGGGAGCTATTATGATGTCTTTGTACTGCGATTACTTTGTGTTATCGTTCTGTGCGTGTTTAAGATTTTAGCAGTAGATTGGGCTCCTAGAATGGTATGAGATGTAAATGGCAGAGGATTTTGATCATCATGATATTTTACATGCAATTTAACTCCTACCTTACGCAATATCCATCTTTGATAAGGATCGTCATCACTGAGAATACGCAATGCAAGGCTTTAATAGGTACTACCCGCCAGATTATGATCCAAAGAAGCATTCCTCGTGAGCTATGAACCTTATTCACTATCTCACGGCTCATAAGATGCAGTCTTAATGCGTATCATGGGAAGCATGCGTAGGTGGAGTAAAAAAGCCGTAGAAGCCAATTCACACTGCTTCAGTCTGGGAGACAGAGCACGCAAGCTTGACAAGGGAATTCTCATTGTCCGCTTTGAGTTGCCATTTAATATTTGGTGCGGTGGATGCGATAAGCATGTGGCCCAGGGAGTGCGCTACAACGCAGAGAAAAGAAAAATAGGGAATTATTACTCTACGCCCGTCTACGCTTTTAAATGCAAATGCCACCTCTGCTCTCATTGGTTTGAAATACAGACTGATCCCAAGAATACACGGTACATTGTCAGTGAAGGGGCCAAGCAGAAGGCAGAGTGGGAGCCTGAAGAGGGCGAGACTATTACGATGGGTGGGTATTTACTTACTTTACTCACGCAACTGACAAGGTTTTAGAAACGGATCCATCGAAGAAACCCGAGGTAGATCCGTTTGCAGCGGTTGAGAAAGGCACGAATCAAGTAGAAGCGCAGAAAAAGGCGTTGCCTAGACTGACGCAGATTGAAGACGCCAACGAAGCTACATGGTCTGATACGTATACAATGAATCAGAAGCTGCGGGATAAGCATCGCGTTGAACGGCGGAAAGAGCATGCCGAGAACCGGAGCAATTTGGAGCTGAAAGATAGGTATGGACTTCCAGAGGATATGCGAATGATGGAAGATGAGAGCGATGTAAAGGAAAGTCGCAACTTCAAGCAGATACAACAGCGGCGGCGATCAGCGCCAAAGACGACGGATCTGAAGCGATCGCTATTAACAAACACGCGCCAGAAAGTAGATCCCTTCGGTAGCTCTAGTAGGCGAATAAAATTCAGGAAAAATTGAAACTTGTACCTGAGACAGAAGAACCCTCGTCGTGCATGTAGGGGTTAAAAAGACTTGAATTAAATTAGTTCCTTCAACTCGAACGACCATCATGTTAATTATAAAAGCATTTACACTCTTTTTCGTTATAGTCACGCTCGCTTCCTCCTCTGCTGCTACACATGATGTGCGTCATCATCTCTTTCCCACGCTTTTTAACACATTTTTAGCGCGAATATCCCCGCAAAGCCCACAGGCGTCAACTTAATAGGCTCAAAGACTTTAATGATATTAAAAGACAAAGACAGGGCGGCGGCAACAATGGCAACAACGGTATGAACGATAACGACGGCGCTGGCGGTGGAAATAACAATAACGGCGGTAATAACGACAATAACAATGACAACAACAATGACAACAACATTAACCAAGACCCGCAAGAATCTCTCCGTGTGTCTCGCTTTCTTTTTTGCAGTTTTTCCGCTCACAAGGCCACAGAACTTGATCCAGATCTTGTCATGCCCGGTTTGGCACAGAATGGCCAACAAGAAGGCGGTGCAGAGGCTGGACAGGTTGCATCACTCACCTCCGCCAACAACTTTATCAACTTCTGCCTCACTGAGCCTGACCTCCCACTTACGAACGGCAGGCAAGTTAGGGTGAGTTGGCGACTTAATATACCTGCTTAGACTCACAAAGCACCACTCGCAGGGCGGCTCATGCAACCCTGTTCCAATCGGCGTCATCGCTGCTACAAACAGAATGCCATCGGCCAAATTTGTCAATCCAGAGAACGGTGCTACAATTGTGAGTTTTTGTTCCTCTCATATCTGCTAACAACCACACAGCAAGCTAACCAGGACTTCACTATTCAAATGGCTATTCGCAACCTTAACGCTGGTAACTTTGTCAAGTGGGTTTCAATTGATTGATTTTGGCAGCCTAACAAGCTACAGCCCAAACACCAATTACTTTGCTGCACCAGTGCGTGTTTGAGTTAACTCTCGATGTCTCACTCACGCAAATAACAGCAAACCACAAACAACAACGGTCAAATTATTGGTCATAGCCACGTTGTTAGTGTGGTATTATATTGATCTGTCTACTCACACAACGCCCAGGTCGTCGAGCAACTTCCAAATTTGCAAAGTACGCAACCACTCGACCCTGCAAACTTCGCGTGAGTGTATGAGTGCCTTGATCTCAAGCTCACCCAGAATAGCTTCTTCAAGGGTCTCAACGAACCAGCACAGAACGGTGTGTTGTCTGCTCAAGTCTCAAGAGGACTTCCAGCTGGTGCCTATCGCATGTGCAGTATCAACTCATCTGCGAACCATCAGCCAGTAATAGTTGCAGTAGCACAACACGGGTCTTTGGATGACTGCTCATATGTCAGTGTGGCTTCAGTACGCGCGCGTGTGCTAACAGAGAGTGCAGTTCACAGCTGAATAAATGGATGCTCACTAACGTAAACACGAAACGCATGAATTACATAATTGTAGTCATATAATGTGTTCAAGTATTAAGCTACAAATAGTCTATTGCGGTGTTTGTATTAATGCAAGTGAATTGAACGGTAGTAAGTGGGCTAGATAGAGTATTCCTCTTCATCATAAACTTCATCTACAGACCAGTAGAATAGGCGTAAACGCCGTATAGCCCATCTTCGCGCCCGAGCATACCCTGACCAGAGAGGACCTGCGATTGTTAGCGTGGTATTAGAACATACGACCCACTCACCTCCATCTTCCTCGAATGCCAACCGATGTAGGAGGCAACGTTACCTCTAGCCTGGGACAAGCTCTCCATTTGCTGTCTCCAAGGGTCACTCTTATCAAGTTTCCTAGCAAGCAGGCCATCCTCGAGTGGTTTGGTGGACACGTCAACATACCAGCCTCTCCTACCACGCGAGCGAATTACTCTCCACGAGCCAGCGCCACCCTGTAGAGCATTGAGCATTTCAGCGCCAAGTTCGATAACGCGTATGGCAGTTGGCGGTGGGGATTGTTCTACTGGAGATGGGGACGTGAGAGAGAAGTGAAAGGGAGGATTAGTGAGCACCTTAATAAAACTAGTCTGTAGCGTGAGAACTGCCGAGCGCACAGTTGATGATACTCCCGGAATAACAGCCAGTTCTGGTGTAGACAATGCGAGATCGACTATCTCACAACCGGGCGCTTTGTTCTTGATGAACTCCGCCACAGCGCCGAGAGGCAGACGAGGGATATTGGCGAGACCGAGACTGCGGAGGTGAGGCTGCGCGGCGAGTTTCGACAGTATCTCTTTGGTCAATGGCGCACCGGCTAGATCTATATAACGGAGATTTCCACTGATGAAGCAGGGCGCACGACGCAGAATTACATCCAACTCATACACACTTAGTGGAGATGGTACCGCACTGTCGCCGTACAGATTCAACTCGCGTAGATTCTCCGTCACGGGAGAATCGACGAGAAGACGAAGGAGACAGTCCCCATCTAGCTTCTTGCAGCGGGCAGCAGCAAAAGACTCCAAGCGGAGCGTGGGTGAGCGTGCCAAAGCACGTATGAGTCCGGGTGTAGCGCGTGTATTCGACAAATCGAGGTGAGTAAGAGCGGGGAAAGCCAATACGAATGTTTTCAAGGTAGGTGAGAAGACATTCACCACATTGGATACATTCAGTCGCCGTAATGCACTGTAGCGCCCAGTGTGTGGGTTGGAAGGGGGACGGTGATGCGCATGTGCTGTGCTCTTGTAGGCTAGAGAGCGCGCGCGCACATCGTCAGGATAGCGCTCATCGGCCTGCTCATCAAAAGCATCCGATTGGCGTGCAAAGAGGTGTTTGTTGACGAATGCTTCCAACGCGTCGAAAAATGTCGCGCTCACACATCCACTCAGGTCTAGAGCATGCAGCGAACGACCTGGAATACATTTCGCACGGGAGAGACTCGCACCGGAAGAGTTGATGTGAAGGTTGCTACTGCTACTGCCACTCCCACTGGCCCCCTCGTCGTCAACTGTGGATTGCGTGGGCGGGTCACGGACGGAGTATGCTCGCCGCAGTCGTGTACGGTGAGTTTGCGGCGCGGGAGGCTCGCGTAGAAGCAAGGACTCGAGCACTGGCAAACTAAGCGCGGAATCCATATACTCACTCGCTCCGAACCCCCGCACAGCCCGACATACATCGAGGAGACGCTCGAGACGCTCCGGAGTACAGAACCGCTCTTCGGTGCCCTGTGCTATAGACCGCCTCAGGCCGGCTGTGCGGAAAGAAGTGAAGGAGATGTGGTTGATGTGACGTGCAGGGTAAGGAGTTGCGGTGACTGGACAGAAGGGATCGAGCCATGTGGAGTTGTAGTTGCTCCCCCACAAAGCATTATCATGCTCATCTGGACTCTGCTCGCGCCTGTATTAATAGTCTGATAGTTAGCGGTCAACTCATTGACATAAAGCACCCTCTCACATCTCAGCTAGCCCTTCACGCTCCGGACTAGGCTCACGAATAGCGATAGTGTTGTTGTGGCGGCTCTCGTGCAGATTAACAGTGACAGGGCTGGCACTACGGAGTCGCTCGGCTTCGACGGAGAGTTCGCGAACACGGTCGAACTTCCTACCACGCTTTTCGGGACTGTGGGTGCGCGTGATGCTCTCAGACTCCCGTTTAAGCGCCTCAGTGGTAGCATTTACCATTTCATCAACGTCCATGTCTCTGGCAGGGCTCATGCTGCGCGCACGAGAGGAGGTATGGGCAGAAGCAGTTCTGATGAGGCCTTCGTGAAAACGCCGCCGGCCACGAGAGTTGGCCCCTGAGGGGGACTGCGAGCGGGACGAAGGGGGAGTGTTTTCTTGGGTAATGGGTGGATGGGCGAAGAAGGTGGAGCTGATTGATGGGACGTTGAGCGGTGAGCTGACAGGCGGCGATGTGGAAAGAGGGGAAGTGACGGGCGTGGCGAGTTCATTGGTGAAAGAAGGCGGGGAGAAAGCGTTGCGGGAGGTGTCGAGCGTGGGGCGTGCGGGAGGAGCACTGCGCGTGTCTTCAGAAGACTCGGGGATAGATGCGATTCTAAGCGAGGATTGGCGGTAGGGACGTGGCAGAGTGGGTCCGTCTGGGAGAATAGCTTCTGGTCTCACAGGATCTGGCGGTGGCGATGACAATCTGATAATCTCATCAGATTGCTGCCGGAGTTGCTCAACCTGCTTGCCTGCGACGACGTCAACGACAGAGAGAAAACCACCAGCCAATCTGAAGTGAAGCCTGCGCCAAAGAAACTTGCCTGCTTCATCGTGCCAATCCCTATTGACGCGCGATAAGGCGTAGAGCGTGTGACGTGCGTCTTGCTCGGTCCAGCGGCCAGGCTCTGGGACGGGATCGAGATCCATTGCAGGTCTGCTGGAGTAGTAAACAGTCTCTGCGATGAGCGGGAGTAACGGCAGCGGAATCGGCATGTGCGTGTGCGCTGTGTGCGTTTAGAGATGGCCGTAGTGATGAAGGAGCAGAGCAATTAAAATAAATTGAAATGTAAATTTTCAAACATTCTAACAGCGTGTGCGGCGTCTGCGTTGTCTGCGTGTTTATGGACATCTCCATCTCGCCCGTCTCGGCCATCAACATCTCTCACCACAACCGCCATGTTCTTCGGCAGCTCTCAGAAAGTAAAGAATCTGCACCCAGTGACAGAGGAATTCGAATCCAGCGAATATTTCGGACCGCTTGAACCCGAAGACACGGAATGGGCGACGATTAATTCTAATTTCGTTGCAGAGACGCAGACGTTCTACTCGGTGCTGGAGGATGGGCAGTGCTTGAGCGTGCAAGTAGTGCACTCACATGTTGGGTGCGTCTGGATACTTATACGCTAGCCACGCTCACCACTCACCGCTTACAGTTTCTGGTACCCACAAATCCAATTTAATTTCATGCTCTATACGCCGTCCACTGGCCAGAAATTGTGGAAATCTATCAGCGCAAACAACTTTAGCAGCCCTCCTTCGTTCTCCACCAACAAATACGATCGTCGTAGCTGCTCTGCTGACCAGTTCTCCATCCTCCACGAACAACTCCCAAATCAAGATGAGTGCTACAGAATAAACGCTAAAATTGATAATGAAGTGCAAATTGTTATCAATTTCATCCGCCCAGCCTCTTGTTCCGGCTTCAAACTCGGAAACGGTCCAAACGGCGGTTTCACATCCCTCGGTAACGACAAATCGAGCAACAAGAGGGACGGCTACGTTGTGCACAGATTTTGGCCAAGAGTTCGCACTGAAGGTCAGGTCATCGTCAGAGGCAAGCTCGTCGACGCAATTGGTCACGGTACTTTCATACACGCCATCCAAGGTATGAGAGCTAATGTGAGTGGCTAGCTCTGTTATTTTTATTAGTCTAACACTCCCATTAGCTTATCGCGCGCGCTTGGAACTTTGCTCTCTTCCAATCCAATCAACATGGCGGTGTGGCATCAATTCTCATGGAGTTCGAGAGCACTGAAGGCTACGGCGCTGCAACCAGAACTGAAGGCGGTGGTGGTGTCAAAGTTACCATAGGCGCTCTCGTCGCTGGTGATAAGCTCCTCTCCGTCACGGGATCTACCACCTACCCCGGCCAAATGCCTCAGGGTTTAACCGCCGCCGAGCATCGCAACACGCTCAAGGATCCTGAAACCTCGTACATTGTGCCTTCGGAGGTTAGATATGTCTGGGGTGGTACAGCTATCGAGAACAAGAAAGCCATCCGCGGTGAGATGCTTGTGAATTACAAGGAGAAGAATGATGTGTCTAGGGGTTTAATTGAGAAGGTAGACTTCCTCGCTCATATTCCATACGTCGTTAGAAAGGCTGTGCACGTCTTTGCAAAGACGAAACCGTACATTTATCAGGTGAATATTTGCGATAGACTACTATAACACAGCTAACAAACAACTAGTACCTCAATCCAACAGAATTGCAATTGGACCTCCCCGAAGGAGTCGCCGAATCTACCAAGCTCACTGTTCAAGGCACTGCTTTCACTGAACAGTCATTCATATCGCCTTAATTCTGCTTGATGTTTTGCTTTTTCTTTCTTAACTCATTAGCCACGTGAATCAATTTAAAGGGACCTACAATGAATAATCTTTTCATCGATCGATAGATATCAAGCCGTTTGAGAAATTGAGACATTGATACAGAAGATGAGTAGATTGAGTAGCATAACTGCACATGATTACGTCTTGTGTGGAAGATATTTGAAAACATCATGCATAATCACCTACATCTGCACCCGGATTTGGTCAATATGCCCTGCCTTGACTAACCAGTCACACACACACACACAATTAGACAGAAATTCCATGTATTCATTTTCATCGTTCACTGCAACTGCCTCGGCATCGGCTATCTCGAGAAGTTTTAGGCCGGTTGCCACATGGCATTTCGTTGTGAGCTACTACCATGACGGACACAGCAGTGTGAGGGCGTGCAAGTAGAGAGCGGGAACTCGGCTAACACAGCGAAGAATAATAATCGGTGCCGGTATCTCGGGAGTTGCTATGGGCCACAAGCTCAAGCATGAACTGCGGACGGATGAATTTGAGATATAGTGAGTTATTTGTAGAGCAGGCTGTGATAATGCTCACACGATACAGCGAGCGCGAGGAGCAAGTTGGTGGCACGTGGTACATTAACGTAGGTGTATAGCGCTGATATTTATATTGGTGGCTGGCTAAGAAGGATATAAAGAACTACCCAGGATGTGCAAACGATATACCCATTCAGCTCTACTCGTTCTCATTCGCTCAGCGTAACTGGGGCAGCACTCTGTGGGCAACCCAGCCAGTCATAGAGAGGTATATCCAGGACGTGGTGAAGGAGCACAGACTGAGTGATCATATATACCTCTCACATTCTATCCTCGATGCCGATTACGATGTGGCGCGAGAGATTTGGACGGTGTCTGTGAAGAATAATGGCACTGGAGAAGTGTTCAAGCGTACTTGCAATATCCTTATCACTGCACACGGTGGTTTAGGTTTGTGGATTTATATTCACTTAAACTCACACTCACACCAAATCAAGACACTCCACGCCCTATTGACACACCAGGTGTCGATACCTTCAACGGCAAAGTGTTGCGTTCACAGCGCTATGACGAAAACGTTGATATTACGGTGAGAATTCGAGCTTGTGAATGCGCAATCTAACGCGAACCAGGACAAGAATGTCGTCGTCGTTGGCAATGCTTGTACAGCAACGCAGATCATAGCGTGGGGAGGACGTTATTACAAAACACCTATCCTAACTACTACACACGCAGTGAGATAGCACCCAAAGTTAAATCTCTCACGCAGTTTGCGCGTGGCAAGCAATGGTATATACCCAAACCACCCAATCTCGCCAATTATCCACGTATACAGTGGATGACGGAGAATATACCGAGTATACACACTTTTATCAGAAACTTTATATTTTTTGCGACAGAGTATTACTTCGCAGGTAAGTTGTTAGGTGTTGGAGGTGCGCTATTTCACTAACCGTGTGCTCATAGCTATGTACGCGGAGAAAGGCAAAGGAGTGCGCAAGGCGCGTATGGAAGAGTCCGCGAATCAGTAAGTTTGCATTTATATCCCCCTTTCCCACAAGACTCATCTAACAATGGCGCCTTATCAGCATGAAAAACCTAGCGCCTGCCAAATACCACGATGCACTCATTCCTGATTTTGAGATATTTGCGAAGCGGAGAGTGTATGATGACGAATATCTCAAGTCACTCAATTCCGAAAAAATAGACTTAGTGGCTGAGCGACCAGCACGGATAACTTCGACAAGCGTAGTGAAGCAAGATGGAACAGAAGTGGCAGCGGATGTGATAATATTCGGTGGGTGGTATATTAGAAGATGGGAGTAGTCTACTCACCTAAGTGTAACCATAGCCATCGGATTCGACACCACTACGAATAAATTCACAGAGCATTTCCACAGCAACGGCCTCAGTATACGCGAATATTGGAGGAGATCTAATATGGGCGCGTATTTAGGCACGGCTCTAGCACCATTTCCCAACTTGTTCCTCCTCGGCACAGCCAGTCCGAACACGGCGAGTGGGCACAACTCGGTGCTATTCACAGCGGAATGCACTGCCAACTATATTATTCGCTTGGCAGGGCCAATAATACGCGCGAAGAAGGGTAGCGTGCGCGTGACGGAGGGTGCTGAGCGGGAGTACCAGCAGTGGATCAGAGAGAAGCACCAAGAGTGGGTGTGGGTTGTTAGTGGGGTTGACTGGTATACTCACACACGCTACAGGATGATATGGGAGAATGGGGGAGCGCACTCCTTCTACCAGGACGAAAATTCAGGAAAGAACGTTGCACTTTATCCCCGCTCACACACGCATTACTGGTGGAAGACGCTCATACCGAACGATGACCATTTCACGTTTAGTGGCGTGTCTAAACCGTGGCTTATGCGCCTCACTTCCAGACAAGCGTTGACAGCGTATGGCGCCGTAGTTGCTGCTAGCGTTGCGACGTGGTGTATCATGTGAATAAATAAATGCATGCTATTTGCATTAATGGAGATATAGATAGACAAAGACACCTCAAAGCATCTTCTCGTGCAGATAACCTCTGCGCGAAAGTCTGCCAGCCATATCGCAGGCTATCAAGAGGGGGATGATGAGGTAGGGGGTGTATGCGCCGAGGAGGATAGTGCGCTGCTCCGGCGACAGAGCCAAAGCGCCGGTGAGTGGTGGAGGGAAAGGAGGAGCGTGCACGGGGAGAGCGAGCACAGTAGCCAAGCAGGCGAAAGTGGTGGTAGCTGCGGAAACGCCGTAGACTAGAAGGGGAACTTGAACGCTTCTAGAGCCTGGTGGGTGAGTGAGTGTGTTGCTTTTGTCTTAGTATCAAGTAACACACCCTTATATAGCCCATACGCGCCGAAAATAAAAATGGGAATCTGGCCTACAGCCTCCAAAGCTAAGAAGGAACGCGCCCACGCCCAGAGGGGACTGCCACTGCCACCGCCTTGGAGAATAGGGTCGTTGGAGATGGAAATCCAGAAGCGGAGGAGCTCCTTCAGCGGTTCTGGGATGAGATGTTGCGGGTAGAGTGACTGAAGATCGACAGCGAGTGTCATTGGGAGGTGGATGGCGAGAAATACGGCGTAGAAGAGATCCACAGGGCGTTTAGCTACTTTGGGGATATCAGCGTGGATGATTGTTTGTGTGGGTGGATCACTTACTCGATGTCATTGATGGTTGTCGTGGGTGTAGGAAGAAGACAGTGGTGGCGTATAGGCGCGTAGGCATGTAGGCGTGGAATGCTGTGAAAGCGGGAATATATTTAATAACCACGAATATCCGATAACTCTTTACACCCGCACAATGAGCATTAAGCTATCACCACGCGTGGATCTTGCAAGCGTTACAAGGCAGAATATCGGTACACTGAGGAGACTGAATGGGGTAATCTTACCAGGTGCGTGGGTTTTTGAGCCATGGGTATTACCACTAAAACACCCACCCAAGTGCCCTACTCAAATGGCGTGTATGAGCAAGTACAATCACCAGAACTCGAGGATTTCTGTAAATTGGTTTATTATAATGATATCCCCGTTGGTAGCGTCTGCTGTAAGGTGGAAGCCGGGAAGCTGTATATCATGATACTCGCTGTACTTGCACCGTACAGGAGACAAGGACTGGGGAGGCACATGCTCAATCATATACTCAAAGCTGCAGTCAGCGATCCAGAGCCAATCATAAAAGGTGATAAAGTTCAGCCGAGGAAGAAGCTCGATAGCGTTTATATGCATGTACAGAAGGAGAATGATGACGCTATAGAATTCTATAAAGCTAATGGCTTCTCAATTCAAGCAGATGTCAAGGATTATTACAAGAGGCTTAAAGGGGAGGGTTCTAGAGACGCGTTTGTTTTATCCAAAAAGTTGTAAATTACTTGAGTTTACTTGGATTGCTTAAAATTTACTTGAAAACATTATAAATTTACTTGAAATCGGATAAAGATACCGACATTTGATAAGATCCAGGGCAGGTGTCTCCAAGTGAGCAGATTTGTAAGGTACCTGGGTTTTATAGGGTTTTATCGATTGTAGAATGCTCATACGCACTCAATCTCTCACTCACCCAGTCTCCCCCTAACTCAGCGCAATTCTTCAGAAACCCGGCTTAGCTCATCACCATCACCGGCCATCACTCATAATTGAAATTATCTGTCTTTCGCTCGCCAATGAGCCACAGCTTGAGCTTTAATCAAATACACAGCAACGACACCCACAACAACCATTTCGATCTAGACTCCTCCTCCCACCAGAAGCGCAGATATGGCGATAGCTGTGAGCAGTGCAGGCGCAGGAAGAGGAAATGCGACGCTCATGAAGCTCCTTGTGCTCAGTGCTTGAAGAGCGGTTACGAGTGTGTCTTTCCTGCCACTGCTGCTCCCGCACGCCTCGCACGTACAATCAACCAACTCGATTATCATAAGGACTTTATCAATCAACTTACTTCTGCTACTGATGACCACAGGGCTGAGCTTCTCGCTGATTGGTCACGCAAACACTCTTCCATCCACCTCTCGGCTTCCGCAAACAATAGACGAAAGAGGCGGAAGACTGACACTAACGCAAATACCACTCCCAGCGGTAGCCTCACTGTAAAAGAGGAACCAGGAGTTAAAGAAGAGTCTGCGTCGGAGCCCAACGCTGCTTCCCACCTCCACGTTCTCGATGGCCAGAGCGACAACATGCCTCTTACAAATGTTCCTCCTGATCGCACTGAATTGCTTGTGTCGAGCGTTTTGGGCAGTCAAGCTCTCTCCCCTGCTTCTCAGACTATGGTTCACGATCAGTACACTCCGAGTCAGCGGCAGTCTGAGCTTCTTCTCACTACTTACTTTTGCTGGCAGTGCCCACAGCACCTCACTATCACTAAATCTCTCTTCCTCCGCGATATGAAAAATGGCGGTGGTCCGTGGTACTCGCCTTTTTTGCTCAATGCTCTTTACGCACACGCCTCTAGACATCTCTCCACTATCGAAGCTGGTGGTGACTACGCCTTTAAGGCCCGTGTCTATCTCGCTGGCGAACTCGATAAGCCGTCCTCCATACCCACTATTCAAGGACTGCTCATCCTCGGTGGTAGAGATTGCGCACTTGGGCGTATCTCACAGGGCTTTATTCTCGCTGGTATCGCTTTTAGAATGATCTCCGATCTCGGTATTGACAGGGAAGACGAGTCTGCACTCGCTAGCTACTCTCATGAGGAGCGTACCGTGCATAGGAGAGTCGTCTGGAGTGCGTATACCTGGGATAAGCTCATCAGTCTCGTCTTGGGCAGAGCTCCCACTTTCCCCAAACCTCCATGCCCTCTCCCCCACTATCATGATGACACGGATCATGAAGATTCATGGGCGCCTATTTTCTTAGAAGATGATGGCCCCCCTCAGGCTGCTAATTACCCATATGCACTCGCACATGAGAGTCTCACTTTTGAAAATTCGTGCAAACTGTGGATGGTGGGTGTGTGTTTGGTGTAGGATGCAAATACTGATAAAAAAATTAGATTATTGAAGATATCCTCACTACCGTGTACGTTACGCGAGCTCCTTTCGAGGAATGCAACCAGTTCGTCAGTAACACGCACAAACAACTTCAGACATATATGTGGACATTACCGGGGAGTATATCTCTCGATGTGCGTGCACTCCCGAGTGCGTGTCCACCAGTCCATATCCTTACATTGAAGTGGGTAGAGGGTACAAGTAATGGATTACACCGCTAACACAGCACCCTTCAGCCTTCTCACTCGTACGACGTGGATATTGCTCTATAGACCATACACCCTCGCATCGCCCACCCCTCCCTTCTCTAACACACCTTTCCCAGACTCTATAGATATATGCCGGCGCAATGCGGCTGAAATCAACGCTTTGTTCGGTCTCCATGAGCGTTCATTTGGACTGTGCAACATGACGTATCTGATGACATATTGCGCTTATGTCAGCGCGACTATTGATCTTGCTGAACTGTTGTCGAACGATCCCGTGCGGAGCAGCGATGCTCGAGAGCGACTGGTGCTAACGTTCAGGGTGTTAGCCAAGGGAGCGGAATACACACCTGGTCTACAGAGATCGATTGCGCTGTTAAGACAGCGCTATCTGCAGAAAACTCAACAACAGGCTGAAGCGCAGGAGGCAGCGGCGTCATCGAACCTAGCGGGAGTGTGCCGACCGCGCGCTACCGATACAGGCATACACCACACACCACCAACTGCTCACACTAGTCTGCCTAGTGCGCAAAATCAGACTAATGCTAGTGGTGGTGGTAGTGCTGTCTCGGTGGTTAATAACAATAATAATAATAATGCCAGCAATAACACCAGCACACCCGCGCCCATCGTCCCTTCAACAGCCACTAGCTTGCCAACACCTGCAGATGACGAACTCGATCTGGATGGCTGGTTCAGCGCTATGACTCACGGATCACTAAGCGACATGTACTTTGATGGGACAGAGTTAGGTCTGCAGAACTTCTTCTCTCAGACGCCGACAGCACATTCAAATACGAATTCCAACCTCAATTCGAATAATTCAGCTCAGGGTGTTGCAACACAGCAGCAACAGCAACAACAACAACAACAACAGCAGCAAACATCGCAAATGCAGCAAACGCAACACACACAGATACAATCACACCCACTTAACATGTTCCCGCCTAACGCTAACACACCCTATGCGGATTTCTTTGATATGTCGCTGGCGACGTTCGACAGCCTGCATGGCTCGTTAGCCGCGTTTCCGAATGGTGGAGAGAGTGAGACGCAATAAGTGAAAGAGACGAATAATGGAATAGACTTGTAATTTTTATATTTTTATATTTTATACTCCCCACACAGCTTCATTAGCAGCGACCAAGATTAGTAGCGTCTACGGAGGACGTAGAAGAAGAGAAGGACATAGCAGAACAGAAGGAATACGCGCAGGACTTAGAGATATATTCGGGAGTCACCGGCGACATACGATTACAGACGCGTTGCACACACCACACGCACCACACGCACACAGACACAGACACAGACACAGCACAATGAACACACCAGCAGGATTCGGATTCAATCAATATCGACCACAGACACCGACGTGGTCTAACATAGGTGATCTGCGACAACCTCATGACTTCTTCAATGTCCTTCATGGACCGAATGAAAGTGGTTTCTTCAATAACATCTTCGATCGTATGCGTTCACGCCAGTTCGGCGGTGGATTAGGCACACACGATGCATACGGCATGCACCAGCAGTGGATGGCAGGCGTAGATCGTCACGCTATGTCGCCTATGCAGATAGGTGGTGCAGCCGCGAGTGAAGCTGTTTCAGTTATGTTTCACCATCGCAGTCGTTTTCATCAACAGACATTCATGGAAAAGCATATAGCGCGCGAGAATTGCGCCGCTCTCGCTATTGCTTATGCTAGACAGTAGGTGGGGTGGCTTTTCACGTAGATACTCGCTCATGACTCCCTTTTTTTTTACAGATTCTGGCACGAATGCTTCGGTATGATGCCAGATCCTGCTATGGAATACGCTTGCGAAATCGCTTCGGCTTCCGCTTGGAGGATGTACGAGGAGGCGGAAATGTCCGGTATGGGGATGGGTGCTGGTATGGGGATGGGTGGTACGCCTGGCATGGGTATGGGTATGGGCAATAGAGGCGGTATGGGCATGCACAGAGGTGGTATGGGTATGCCTTATATGCCCGGTGGCCTCGATAGCGGTATGGGCGGAGGCATGGGTGGTGGAATGGGAATGGGAATGGGCGGCATGGGTGGTGGAATGGGTGGAATGCCTGGTGGAATGCCTGGTGGAATGCCCGGTGGAATGCCTAGTGGAATGCACGGTAATGGAATGACTGGTGGTGGAATGCCCGGGAGCATGGTACCAAACCAAGGAATGGGGATGAACCCAATGATGAACGGAATGAACGGCATGAACGGCATGAACGGCATGCCTGGGATGAACAACATGAACGGTATGTCCCATCGCGGAAGTGAGTCGCCGCGTCCCGCTTACGCGCTCTTCGGAACTAATCTAAAATAGGCTACTACGATCAACCGAACACACGTGAAATTATATTCGTGCCTCAAGTGTACACGGTACCTATGGAACAGTACGGATATCCCCAGTACGGCGGGATGTACGGCGGGGGATACCAGCAAGGATACCCAATGGGGATGGGCGGGATGGGTGGCATGGGTGGGCCAGGAATGATGGGCGGATACAGATACTAGAACTATATAACACGATGCTATGCCTATTTTACGAATACATGTATTTAATTTCAATTCATTTCTTGATCAAGTACAGCCAACACGACGCAAATGGACGAGGATATGGAGCACGTCAACGACAGCAGCTCCACATTGTCCAGTAGCATCTCTTCTACCGCTAGTATACCCGCTGCGCCCATCAAAGCCGCTCCGTGGGGATCGACGCCTAATGTACGTCAAGCAGAAGATGCCCAGCTCTCGCAGCTCGGTAACAAAGACAAAGAGAAATCTGAGCGTGATGGCTCGCCAGTCTCTATACCCATAGTAAATCGCTCGCGGGATCCTTCCGTCAGTTCCTCCGCTACCGTCGTCGCACATCTCCTTCCGAACAACGGTAGCAGTATGACGCCACCAGGCTCTCCAACGCGTCAGAAAGCTATGAATGGCCCTACCACTAGACCTACACTGTCTGGCGTGCGCTCGCTCAGTTCGAGCACACAGCCACCGCCTAAAGCGGGTAAGAGCAAGGATGATTTTGTTTGGGGAGATATTATCGGCGAGGGTAGCTTTTCTACTGTCACCTTGGCATGGGATAAGCTACCGACGCACACAGTATCATCTCAGCCATCTCAGCCATCTTCTCAACCATTACAACACTCTCAAAACCATCAGTACCCTCAATTAGCCACCTCTCCAGTTAAAATGAACACTTCCATACCCTCCTCGACAAGCTCATCAAGTAGTATGTCGTCCCAGTCGATACCTCCGCCCAAACAAGCGCGGATCTACGCTATGAAGGAGCTCTCCCAGGCGCATATTGTAAAGGAGAACAAAATCAAGTATGTCACTATCGAGAAACATGCTCTGCAGATCCTCAACACTGATATATCTAATGGATCGTCGCAATTGAGGGAAAATTCGCAAGAAAATATTAAGAGCCCACAGCAACGCAAACCCAAGCGACAAAAGAATGAAGGGAGCTCCGGGATTATTAGACTATGGATGACGTTCAGAGAGGGTCGGTCGGCATATAGAGGGAGTGACCATTTACACAACCTTGCAGGAGATTCTCTCTTCTTTGCGTTGGAGTATGCGCCTAATGGCGAGCTGCTATCGTGGATCAAAAAGGTATGTATGAGCGTGGAGGATGTTTTTTTGTGAGATATTGACTTGTCACAGATGGGCTCATTTGACGAGAAGAGTGCAAAGTTTTACGCTGCACAGACACTCTCAGTTATTGGGTTTATGCATGGCCGTGGTATCATACATCGTGACATCAAGCCAGAGAAGTGGGTGTGGGTGTGTTATGGTTGCACAGCTAACGCGATGTTGCTTTAGCATCCTCCTCAACTCAGATATGGTGATCAAAGTGACTGATTTCGGTAGTGCAAAGATACTTGATCAGTCAGATGCAGATATAAACGATGAGCGTAGTAAATCTTTCGTCGGTACCGCTGAATACGTTTCACCGGAACTCCTCCGAGACAGGAGTGTTGGCAAAGAATGTGATTTTTGGGCACTCGGGTGTATAATTTACCAGATGATCACAGGTAAACCACCATTCAAAGCGACGAATGAATATTTGACATTCCAGCTAATAATGAAGTTGGATTACGTATTCCCTGATAACTTCCCACCAGTTGCACGTGATCTGGTGGAAAAGTTGCTGGTGCTAGATCCAGAAGATAGACTAGGGAGTGGTGAGGACGGGATAGAGGATATAAGAAATCATGAGTGGTTTAAAGATGTTAACTTTCAGCAGATCTGGAGTACGGATCCGCCGTCAATAGCGACTGGGATGAACGAGCCTAGTCCACAGTCGAACATACCATCAGACGCATATTTCGAGCTTGGATGGGAGGAGAGTGATGAAGATGAGTCTGAGCAGATAAAGGATGAGCAAGAGGAGCAACAACAGCAGCTTCGTGATGAAGAAGACAACAAGCAGACGGATGAAAAAACGACGTCCAGTCCCGGCTTCAGTAGTGATAGTGACTATCTTGCCCCGCTCACTCTCTCATCAATAGTCAATGACGGCAAGGAAATGTCGGATGAACTCAAGTCGCAGCTGTGAGTCGGAGGTATGTTGATGTAGGCAAGGTGATACTAACTTGAAACACCACAGATACACCATATTATTACCTTCAGAAAAGTTACATCTCGCATCACCCGTGCTTGTGCGCACACAACGCAAATTCCTTAGCAGGACGAAGCGGCGCTGGTTGCTGTTGACGGATCTGCCTCGGTTGCTGTGCGTTAAAGAAGACACGCTCAAGGTAAAGTTTGAGGTGGATTTGGGTATCGGTGATAGCGAGGAGCGTGCACGGGTGCGACTGGCAGAGAAGAACAAGGTCATTGTTAGCGCTGGTGGAAGAGATGTCGAATTTAGTTTCGATGAGGGCAGAGATGCGAGTGTGGGAGCTACTTGGTATGCCAAGGTGAAGGACTTCCTCAATAGTGATAGCAATTCGAATAACAATGCCGTATGTAATGGAGGCGATACACATACACAAAGTCGGTCAAGATAGCAATTTGCATATAACGTAATTTCAAACGATTAAAAAATAAAGTCAATGCATTGAAAGTAATGTTACTCAACTTGGAGCACGTCTTCGTCATTCTCGATAAGCGTGTCTAAGAAACGAACAAATTCTGCGAGAGGGAATCCTACGACGTTGTTGTAGTCGCCGGTGATGCCCTCGACCATAAACGCGCCCAATCCCTGCACCGCGAAACCACCTGCTCTATCGATACCCTCGTTTGTGTCTATGTAGCGGTCAATGGTGTATGGATCGATATCGAAGAAGTGAACGGTAGTGGCATTGGCGAATGTCCTCTGCGCATAACCGGGTGCTTGGAGGGTGGGGTAAGCTGTAGGTGGTGAGAGAAAGTGTGCATACGAGTGCATTTACCCACTAATACACACTCCAGTGACTACCTGCAGTGAGCGGCCACTAGCATCGGCGAGCATGCGATACTGGTCAGCTTTATCGATGGGCTTCTCACAGACAGAGTAGCTCATTTCTCCATGCGCCTCATCCCAGCTCTGGCCCTTGGAAAGAGAAGGAGCGTTGTCTGGGACGAGAACGACTGTATCGGCTGTGTGTGGGAGTGTGTGAGTGTGTGAATGGTGCTGTAAACTCACTACTCACCTGAAATAACTAAATCAGGTGAATTCTTATCGTCTTCCATCTGCAAATAGGTTAACTGGCGTCATATGGCCATATCGTTAGCAACTCACCACCATTCTTTCATAAACCTCTTTGCCTTTTTCAGTGGCCGTGTTTATGGGGTATGCGTGTGCATCGTGTGCAAAGTCTTCCTTACTCAGCGTCTCGGCGAAAGTGGACGGGACGACGTGGGGATGTATTCCAACTTGCGCGAGTATGTCGCGACGGCGCGGTGAGCTGCTTGCGAGTACGACGTGCTTCCCACGTAACTTTGCGAGACTGGGGAGGTTGAGTGGTTGAATGGGCAGTGCGGGTATGTTCGTGCTGCTGGGTTGTTTTTCATTTGCATTTGCCGATGCTGCTGCTTTTAACGCTTCCATAGCTGGATCCTTTTCTGCCACGCTGCCACTGCCATGGCCACTGGAAAACAATTTGAACAAGTTGAACATGATGGTGGTACAAGATGACGTCGAGGTACAAAACAAAGTTGCGTGTTGCGTGTTGCGTATTACAGACAGATTATATTAGTTTCAGATACGTACTATACACTCAACACCCCTCTTAAAGCCGCAGCAGCTTCTTCTCCCGACTGATCCACGCTATCGAGAGAAGAGTGACGGTGTATGCGGCGAGCACAGCTAGCGACGTTACCGTACCTGCGTAGATGGTTTGCATGGAGAGGTTAACGAGTCCCGTGAACACATTTGCCTGGTTTGTATAGTGTGAGTTGTGCATCGCTACAGCTATCGCGCGGAGTATCAACCCACTATTAGGAACAGAGCCAGGGCATTGCTGTTGATAGCGCCCATCATCCCCGGTACAGCGAGCGACTGGCGCGCAGGCGTCTTGAAGTGCACCAGATCGATGAGGACGAACAGCGTCAAGAAAGTGGTGTTGAACGCTGCTGTCCAAAGTACATAAGGCAGGTTGGCGATTCTGCGCGAGACGCCCATATTCAATCCACGCACTACGCCATATCCACACCAGTACAGAATCGCATAGGAGAACAGCACACTCAGCAGCTTTCCCCGCTGGTCGGCATGGACGGGCTTAGTGAGCGTGTTGCGGAAGTAGGCGTATGGGTGCTGGGGCAGTGAATAGAGACCAATGTCCAGCCCGAAGAGGTATATGCAGAGGTATCCCACTATGCTCACTAGACCCTCCTTGTTATGAGAGAGGAGATTTGCGCGCGGTGCATTCAATGACCAGTGCTGCAGAGATGTGAGTGCCAGTACCAGCTGAAACACACAGCCAATGACGATGGCCATCCACGAGAACTGAATGCGCGTATGGATGTTGAGGATGGTCAGTGGCTTCGCCAGCAGCGGCAAAGCAGCTAGAGTGAGGAAGAAGTTCCAGTGGGTGCCGTACTCCGAGTAGTGCTGTGGATAGTTGGTCACAGTGACGGATATCAGCCTCATCATGGCTAGAACGACAAGTGGAAGTACTTTGCGCGTGTTGTACTTGCCAAGCAGGTGATATCTAGCATCCA
This sequence comes from Wallemia ichthyophaga EXF-994, assembly GCF_000400465.1. Classification (NCBI taxonomy): domain Eukaryota; kingdom Fungi; phylum Basidiomycota; class Wallemiomycetes; order Wallemiales; family Wallemiaceae; genus Wallemia; species Wallemia ichthyophaga. The sequence continues at coordinate 407,644 of NW_008806279.1, read as the reverse complement.
CTAAGCCAAAAGCCAATGTAAAAGACCCGACGCCTAGATCCATGAAACTCGTCCCGAATGACTCTGTTTTCGACAGGACTTTTGGGAACACATTAAAGTCCACAGCTAGGATGGATATGAAGGTGAAGAATAACAGATAGCCGCGGTAGTTGGTGATGTAGGATTTGTTTGTCAAATGGATCTGGAGCGACGAGTGTACGGGGAGTGGGGACGGTGGCTGAGTGTTACAGCGGGATTGGTTATCAAAATCAAATGATGTAATAGAGTTTGCGTGTTTTGTGTGTTTTGTGTGTTGTTGAGGGATTCGGTGAAATTGCGCGGTGAGTGCGGTGACAGCGAGGAGACAGCTGTTGAATAGCGTGAGATGGGTGTAAAGCAGCGTAACTGCCAGAAATTGTGGTATGAAAAGTACGCAACTCTGCGCCAGTACGCTCAGTTTCCACCGCTTAACCAAAATCGAGTAGAGTAGGAATGAGTTTATCGAAATGAGGGCTAAATTGTTGATGTTCCACACTGAGCTACCGCAATTGCCGCTTATAAAATGATTTTTAACTTGATTGTAATCCATAAACTCGTCTTCTTCTTTGACTCACTCAGCCATGTCATCAGACGAAGCCCCAGTATTAGACGCGAACGGACAGCCACTGACCAAATCTGCCTTGAAGAAGCTCAAGCAGCAACAAGAGAAAGACGCAAAGAAAAAAGCGGTCCAGGACCGTTTGGCTGCAGAGCAGAAGGACAAGCAGGAGGCCAATGCCATCGACACAGCTGCCCAGAACTACGGCCCTATCTCCGTGCACTCCCAGCAACGCACACACATCCCACGCACCCAAATTGAACACATAAACGCATCACTAAACAACCAACACATTACAATCAGGGCTAGAGTCCACACTTCCCGTGCCCAAGGCGCCAAAATGGTATTCTTCAACTTTCGCCAGCAGGATAAATCCATCCAAGGTGTTCTCGTTGCCAGCGAACCCGCCGTCTCGAAGCAGATGGTTAAATGGGCTGCCTCACTCGGCGACGAATCGATCGTCCTTATTGAAGGCTCCGTGCAACTCCCAAAGGATCCCGTTAACTCTGCAACCCAACATGACGCTGAAATCGCTATAGAGAAGCTCTTCACTATCTCTGACGTACCTGGTGGCTCTCTCCCATTCACCATCGAAGACGCCTCGCGCCCTGAAGCTGAGTACGAGAAAGAAGACGCTCAATTTAACAAGGTCCACTTGGAAACCAGACTCGACAACCGTGTCGTCGACCTCCGCACTCAAACCAACCAAGCCATCTTCAAAGTCCAGTCTGCCATTTGTCGCCTCTTCAGGCAATCTCTCGACTCCAGAGACTTTATCGAAATTCACTCTCCTAAGCTCATGGGCGCCGCGTCTGAATCTGGTGCGTCTGTCTTTAACGTCTCCTACTTCAAATCCCAGGCTTTCCTTGCTCAGTCCCCACAATTGCCAAAACAAATGTGCATAGCAGCCGATTTTGAGAAAGTCTACGAAATTGGTCCTGTCTTCCGTGCAGAGAATTCAAACACCCACCGTCATATGACAGAATTCACTGGTCTCGATTTAGAGATGGCGTTTGAAGAACACTACCACGAGGTCGTCGAGGTGATGGACGAGATGTTCAAGACGATCTTCCGTGGCCTGAACACGCAATATGCCAAGGAGATTGACATCATCAAGAAGCAGTTCCCTCACGACGAGTTCGTCTTCCCTGACCAAACTGTTAAGCTGCACTACAAAGACGCGATCAAGATGCTTAGAGAGGCTGGTAGAGAGGTCGACGACTTCGAAGACTTCAACACTGAGACGGAGAAGTTCCTCGGTGCGCTCGTCAAGGACAAGTACAACACGGATTACTACATCCTCGACAAATTCCCTCTCAGCTGCAGACCATTCTACGTGGGTGAAATTTCTGCGTGAGGCACACAGCTAACTAATTACTCCACCAGTCCATGCCTGATCCTACCGACAACCGCTACTCGAACTCGTACGACTTCTTCATGCGCGGCGAGGAGATCCTCAGTGGTGCGCAGCGTATACATGACCCTGCCTTCCTCGCACAAAGAATGCGCGAGCACGGCATGAATCCCTCCGACATGCAGGGTGAGTTGGTGTTTAATTTGTATTATTAAGACTGACTCCACACAACAGGCTATCTCGACGCTTTTGCCGTTGGTGCTCCTCCTCACGCCGGTGGTGGTATTGGACTCGAGCGCGTTCTCATGCTCTTCCTTAAGCTCAACAACATCAGACGCGCCTCCCTCTTCCCTAGAGACCCTAAGAGATTGGCCCCGTAGATATATCGTTTGGATGCATTTTCTCCGATTTTTTCACTATCCTCGCTTTTCCCGTTTCTTCGCTTTCTTTAATCCTGTCACGTTCGTCCTGAGCCATCACCCACGCATGATTTTCGTGTCTTGGCTGTTGATGTAAGTTGGTGCACGCAAACTGAGTGCTTCCTCTCTCATTGTTTGCTGCGCTTTCTCTATGCTAAGTTTGTCTTTCGCTCAGCCCTATTTTCATCTTTTCCCTCAGTCACAGGATCGAAAATGATTTTAATGACAAGAGGAAGGCATATATAAACAGCTGTGACAATCTTATACCCCCTAGAGCATATCAATCACCTTCTCCGGCCTCTAAATCACTCAAAGTCATACTAAATGATATCTTTGATGACGTTAGTTGGGTCTTTGACATAGAAGGGTGGTTTGAGTGCTTTATCTAGTACATTGACAGTGAATTCGATGAGCAAAAGCGATATACAGCACTTCACTGAATTGGACCTGTTCACCTGGCCCTGTAAACGGTAAAGAAAGTGGGAGGCGATGTCACAAATGACATTCTGGGAAATAAATTAGCACCGTATCTTCATATAAAATCAAGCATTCTGATGTACTTTTATTTTATTCATCCACCTAAAATCCGCGGTCTTGGAATCTCCAGAGGGCAGTGATCAGATCTCAGATGGCCGATATATGACTTTTTGAATTCTCCAAATAAAAAGGCTCTGACGATACTCGTGGACAATTCGAGGAAATGTAAGCTCAAATGATATCCCTGGGGCTCAAATTTCGTCCTACAAAAGGTTTGGAAGTAGCGATCCGACATCGATCTGAGGCACGCTATAGGATAGATATAGAGTATCTAATGTACTTGATTGATTGCTATAAAATCTTTTGACTTATAAAGACCACAAGATTCGGAAAATTTTAAGTGTTCATCCGTTTAACTTGCGTTTTCCGACACTTAGCGTCTCCAAGACTAGATGCTGACTCCAGGAAAATATGTGGCCACTTCAATTTATCACGTACCTATCGAAAGCTATTGATGTACTAAAAAGTGGGGGTCAGTTTAACTTTGAATCAGGGTTTAGCCTAACCAGGTGAATTTCGAAAAGTCATATAATTAGAGTAGAGGGTTAAATAAGTGTGCGTTGGTACCACAGAAATCACGATAGTATGAAACCTTAATTTTAAGTCCCAAATCACTCTCTCTGCAACATGCAAAATACAGTCAGACAATTACAGAGCACTGCATAACATTAGTCATCAGGAATACCCCCGCCCTGTTTGCGCAACCAGCAACTAAAAATCATAACATTATTACCCATGAAAGCTGCAGTCTCGGTGCTATGACGCACTCGGCTTTGAATAGAGAGGATTCTTAGTTGACAATTGAACAAGTCCTTCCACATAAAGGAAGCTAGGAACAAATTCCAATAGAGCAGGGATCAAGACACTATCAGTGAAAGTGTGCTTGACAGGATAAGACGCCCAATTATTTCATCTCTGCTCAAAGAAACCCTCATGACGTTAACAAACACAGACAGTTAAAGGAAATGATTAATCCTTAGTAGTCATTAGTATATTACAACACAGCCTCATTTGGCATCCTCGCTTAGCCCAATCGACTTGAGTTCATTCATGACTAAATCGCCGACATTCATAGCGGGATACTTTGGCAGGTGCTCGGGCAAAGGAAGCGAAGAAGAGAGATGGTAGAAAAATGTGCTTGAAACGCGAATCAATGGCCGAGCTGGATGTTGCTGCATGTGATTCTCAATCTGACTGATTGTCTTGTCATTAACAACAACCTAAGTTTGAAATTAGCGCATAACATGCAAAACAACCAAACCCACCTCATGGAATCCGGCCAAAATCTTCCCGCCAGTGTAATGTTCTAGTTGTTTACCTGCTTGGACGAGGTAACAGCCGTCTGGTATAGACACTGGGATTTTCTTGCCCGTGTTGCGCGCCCAGATACTCAAACCCGAGAATCTAGATTTTCCGTGTATAGTGAGAAAGTTCAAATCCGTCTGCGAAGGTTAGTCGAGTTGAGAGAGAGTGCCACACCCACATGGAACCCGGCCAGGACTGAGTTGAGGTAGCCATACTTACTGAGATCAGAACCAGTTGGCGCAAGTAAGTGATTGCCGTACTTGGCCGAATCTACGAACGTGTCAGGTGGCAAACCTAGTCCTTGAGCCAAAAGAATGGAGAGGTGCTCTATTGCGTTGAGAAACACCTTTCCAGTATCGTTCATCACACCCTCCCAGTTCCTGCCTTTGAAGTCAGCGGGAGTGATGTTCTGGAGCATATCAGTTGCGTATTGGGTGTTGGGATCTGGCGTCGACATTCTATGGAAGAAACGACATTTCAAATCACTGCCGTCGCCGTTTGCTTCCACAGGTGTCGGTCTCTCGCTCTCCTCGAGAGAATTGATAACGGAGACACAGTAAGCATCGTGTGTCTAAGGATAACTGAGCACCGCCATAGAATTTAAAAGGACGAATGACGCACCGAAAAGCATTTAGCCTTTTCAATACCGACAGTACATCCAACTTGATAGCTGTGCTCAGGCCTCTCATCCGCTTTGAGCTTATCGATAGGCTGGTCAAAGTAGTCCTCCATCATGTCTGTGAATGTCTCGAGATTATCGCTCTTTGGGACTCTGACGAATAAAACGCCATATGTAGATAAGCCATCTGCGGCTTTTATTGATTCCTCTTGGGATTTATTGTGTAAGTCTATTATTGGTATCATTTGAGTAGATGGCGGTTGTGGTGCAACAGCGAGGAGATCGAATTGAGATGGATGAAGATGAGCTGCTGTCGACGTTCAATCATCTCCAGGACTATAACAGGTATTTAAGTACAGTACTAGATGAAGGCGTTGTCGATCTACGCGCCAAAGATTCCGCTGTCTATCAAATTGGTTTGATTGTTCGTGTTTTGCCATCCCGTGAGCGAGAGCTTACGGTGGACACAGCTAGAAATATACCAGGAACAAAGCTATCTGCTCGATCCTTACTTAGATCGGATGCTTTCTCCCGCTATCAGCGCACTATCGATATCGTTATCTCATCAGCACAGCGATAGCGCAAAGAATACGCTGTCGAGACTTATATACACATTTTGCAAAACTAGAGGTTACAAGGTTATTAGCAGGTTCTTCCCTCATTCCATACCAGACTTGGTTTTGGTTATCAACGCTTCACGATCCTTTACTCAAACTGTGACTTGGGAATTTAGATACGTTGTGCTTTTGTGGCTTTCTATTGCTATCAAAATACCTTTTGATCTTGGCAAGATACTTCCAGGCGAGGATGTCGCTGCTCAGTTGCAAGGGTTGTGCACAGAGTACTTCTTCTACCCAGGAAAGGAGCGTGAGGGAGCTGTTCTCGTACTTAGCAGGGCATTCATGAGGTCCGTCTTTCCAACAGCTATGACTTGCTTTTACTCAATACTCCCTCAGACAGGACATGAAACCTTACCTCTCCGGTTTCGTTGGTTGGTGCTCAGATCAACTCAGCTCACACGAAAAGAATGCTTTTATCGTAGGTGTAGATACTCGCAATTATACCCTCTAACGCCTTTACAAGGCACCTTCAATCCTCCAATTCTTTTGCGAGATCCTCAAAGTCAGTCAAGGCGCTACAGTGGCGGAGCTCCAGTCACCAATAGAAGTAGCTTTATCGCGCACAGTCGATAAAAGTAGCTTAAACCCTCTCCTACGCAAGTACCACGTCAAGTTAACAGCAAGAGTTTCCAACAAGCTCAGCACAAATATCGACAGAGTCGAAGATACTATTGGACAGCTTCTAGACTATCTCAGTGATAGTGATACAATAGTACGCTGGTCAGCAGCCAAACATCTCTCGCGGCTAGCTGGCAAGCTTGATGAGGGAGGCAGGCGCGATATTCTCGAAGCAATTCTGTCTCTATACGCGTATGGGACTGATGTGGAGGATGCGACAACCGAGGCTTTTGCTACATGTGATTATGCGCAGGTATCCGAGAACACGTGGCATGGAACCACGCTTGCACTAGCTGAATGCGTTCGAAATGGCATCGTACCGCCGTACTTCATTCCTAATCTGATTCCAGCTGCTGTCGCAAGTCTGCATTTTGATTTAAAGAAAGGTGCGGCGTCGGTAGGTAGCAATTCGCGCGATGCTGCTGCATACCTTTTCTGGGCAATGGCGCGAAGCGTAGCACCACAACATCTGGCCAGTATCATTGACACGGTTAGTGTTAATCTCATTCAGAAAGCTTTGTTCGATCGTGAGGTTCATATACGCAGAGCTGCTAGTGCGGCATTTCAAGAATTAGTCGGCAGGACAGTGAGTATCTGTTTTACGTGGGTGCAGACGCTCACTTGTACTTGATAGAACCTCGTAAAATATGGTATCGATGTTTTGCGCGCTGTCGATTTCTTCGTTGTTGGCGTGCGCCGTACCGCTTTCCTTGATGCTGCCGTAGAAGTATGCGAGTGGGTACTGCGTACTATCTTAGCATCCAGCTAATCCTCTCGAAGGTATGACTTTTATCGCAATTCAATCATACCATTCGTCGCCAGTAATGTGCTTACACATTGGGATTTTGACATGCGCAAGCTCTCATCCAAATTTATGGGCAGGGTGTGTGAGAAACACGTTTATCTCGTTGACGAAGTAGTGAATAAGCTTGTGAGTTAGCCTTCAAAGTCAGTCTTTGATTACTTAATTGAAATCAAGACACCGCGCATATCTACCAACGATCCAATCCTATTGCATGGAAGTCTTGCCACACTCTACCAACTTGCTTCTGCTCTACCTTGCGCAAATGAGCTCCATGATCGGGTGAGTTTGTTGAGTATTATTTAAAACTGATTCTGAAGCAACCCGATGTAGGTTTTCGGCCAACTCAAGCAAGTACAGCTTTGGGCATTGCAAACACCCCGATTTAGTCCAGTGTTAGAGGTGTGCAATAATGTAATAGGAGCAGTTTCGAATACCACCAATGCTCCCAAACACCAAGACATAGCTCTGAAAATTATTAGCGCAGGTATGACGCATAAGTCTGAAGTAGTAAGATTCGCATCCTCAAATGCGCTCGGAAAACTAAGCAAGAATTGCGACTGTGATAGAGTAATAGTCAAAATGATAAGCGACTTTGACACCGCTGAAGAGGCACATCAGCAATCAATACCTCTGGCATTAGGCCATATTCATTACTCGAATGTTGGAGTGCGCACGGAAGCTCTCGAATGCTTACTGCGTATCTGTAAAGCTAAGGTTGTTGTGGAATGTCGGGTGAACGCTTACGAGTCTTTGTCAAAAGTCTTCTCATCGCTCGACGATGATGCACAGAAGGAAACTGTCTTACATAATTTTTACAATGGGCTGTGGGATTATGCAATTGATCAAAGAGGAGACGTGGGTGCGTGGGTGCGTCAATCGTGCGCAAAAGGGCTAGGAATGTGCATTGGAGCGCATTACTCGTCTAGATTTGTAGAGATGGTAATCAGTCGACTGGTAGGCGTTAGTCTCGATAACATCTACACAAGCAGATGGATTGCGCTTGATGAGCTGGAGAAGATATTACCATTCACCACTCAGTCACTGGCAACACCACTTGAGCACTTTATCGAGGACACTAAGCAAATGACTGAGGATGTGTACTCGTCCAACAAAATATACGAAAACGTGGTACCTCTTTACGAGAAATGCGAGCCAGTAAGAGATGGAATATTGATGGGACTAGCTTTGGCAATTATCAGCAAGAATGAAGTATCGGTTTATAACTCTCGTAAAGCTGTTCTGCGTATATCTGAGGAGCTGCTGGATGATGTAATGGTACGGTGTCAGAAGCTGGCAGGAACGAATACCAAGACTAGCTTCTTTACTGGATTGGCCAACATACTTTTTAACGTTGCGGATGAGAGCGCATTTGAAAAAGAGGATCATTTTAAGCAGCTCGTCACGTTCAACGAGAAATACTGCCAGAAATCAAAAGTAATCTCTCGGATCACGGTTGGTATGAAGATTGCAACGGTGTTATACTACAAATTTGGCTATTCAGAAGCTCATCAAACACTGAGACAGTACCTTTTACATCCGTTACCGCGTATACGTGCGACAACGGCAGAAGAGGTCTACATCCAGGCGCAGACTTATGCAACCTCCTCGGATAAGCAGTTGGAATGGCTGATGGATACAGACTGGCTGAGTAAATCAATAACAAGAATAATAGCATCGGAAGTTTATTTGTAAAGCATGCAAGGGTGAAATTATACAAGAGATTGAACAATGTCTTGAAAAAGAGAGGGAAAGTAATATCTAGATTGAGGAGCTTGGTTATCTATCCAAAGAATACCATCATCCATCACAGCCTGTCTAAGGGAATTTCTGACTCTCTCGACAGTCCACGACTGAGCATTTTGGACAAGGGATTGATCGATCCAACCATGATTAGAATGTGCGAGTGAGAGTAGTGATAGCATGTCGTTATTGAGTTCTTTAGGTTGTGAGCGCATGTATAGGATTTGATTAACAGGTATGATCTCATACTGATGTCGATTATCATGCAGAGGTGCCAATACCTTAATAGACTTCTGTAGGTCACTTAGTGTGATTTGGGTTTTTCGCTTGAGGGAGAGAGCGTTGAGAATATCTTCAACTCTGACTAGACCACCTGTGAGTGTTGCGGTAGATACGCACATATCAACGAGTTGTACAGCGAGAGATAAGTAGAAATCAGAGAAACCAGTCAAATTACTGAATAGACTGCCTCTACTGATATTGAGTGGATCAACGTCGATAGTTGAGCACATTTCAGTGAAACGGTTTCTGAATTGAACATTGCTTTCAATGTCTTTGCGATGGTTTTTTGAGAAATCAGTGAGATATTGTTTGAAAGTGGATATTTGATGATGTATCGATTGTAGTTGTTGCGCATTTATACTGTTCCCGAGACTGCGATAAGCGTCGTTGTTTTGGTGATGCTGCTGGTGCAATGATCCAATGCCTTTGTTATTCCGTCGAGACATTTATAGCGCGTGTACCTCGCCGTCGCGTTTCAACTAGCCACACACTAGAATATCGACGGCGAGGATGGATGAGAATAATGTCAGCGAATTGGAGAATGCGGTGTTAATGGAATATACGCAGATAGCTCAAACGATGAAGAGGGTCGGTAGTTTTCTAGCAGCACTGCCACGCTCACAAATCTCAGTTCAATCACGTGTGTAAGGAGCTCAGCCAGAATCCAAATGAGCAGCTACTGCTCCAGCTGCGCCATTTAGAGCAGAAGATGGGTTTAGTGTTGACGCTGTACAAGGCCTCAGTATGGAGTGTGATTATGGACGAGCAGCAGCAGTAGTAGTTGTAGTGAATAGTAGCAGTAACAGCAACAAACCACCCAATAAATAGAGCAATAATGTTTATATAATCAGTGTACAAGTATCAACAACCACTATTCTACATCCAATAACTGTTATACGCGCTTGGCAAGGCGTTGAATTGCCTTGAATTGGTAGAGCTTGAGCTTGATTGCTGTGGAAGCTGCGCTTGCTGTGTTGTTTGGTATGAACCCTCAGGTGTAGTTATAGTCGTTGTCGACGACCCGTCACTGTTTGTGTTAGTCTCGCGCGTTTCTTTCCTTCCATTTACGACGGTTGTTGAGATTGATCTGCCTGCTGATCTACCCATTCCCATTCCTCCTGGTGACATCATGGATGGCATACCCATCCCGCCCATGCCCATGCCCATGAAACCACCGCCACCCATCATATCTGCAAATGGGTCGCGTCTTCTGTGGGAGGGAGCAGTGAAAGGATCAGCGAAGAACGAATCTCCGCCCATACTATCACCGCCAAAGAAAGGATCGTTGAAGAAACCAGAAGATGATCTCATTTGGGCGAATAGCTGATCGAACATGGAGAAAGGATCAGCGTATGCTTGTGAGTGTGAGCTAGAGGATCTTTCTGAAGGTGGTTGCGTTAGAGTTTCATATGCCACACTGATCTGCCTGAATGACTCCTCTGCTTGGGGTTTCTGTGAGTCATGTACTTTATCTGGATGATGCTGCCTGGCTAGCTTTAAATACTGCTTCCTAATTTCACCTTGTGATGCTGTCTTTGGCAACTCAAGCACTTGAAATGGATCGGCCATGGCTGTAATTGTAAAGTGCAGTCTCGATGCGAAATACAAGAAGATTACTTATGTTAATAGACTTTCATTGAATATCCATAACTTGAACTTGAAATTGCAGCAAGCGTTCTCCTTAGCCAGTGACTCTTTTAGCGTCGTCTACGTCGATGACGATGGGATCCACACTAGGCTACAAACCGATAACGATTTAGATGAGTGTTTGGAGTATTTTGGTGGTGACTGCGATGATAATATCACTCTCAACTTGGAAATCCTCGTCGATTACGATGGCCCTTCACTCTCTGATGCTGCGACGTCGATATACAACTCTTCTTCTTCCTCTGAATCGGTTAGCTACGGCGTGAAGGATGCTGATAATTGCTCTATTTCACTCTCTCAATCCTCTTCTGAGAAATCAACTAAAAAGTCATTCTCACTGCGTTCATCACTCTCGAAACTATCCGTCAAGTACAAAGAGCAGGCAATGAAGATGGCTTCTAAACAGCCAAAGTCACTAGCCTCGTCATCCAACCACAATACAAAGATTGATAGTATCTCAGACACTATGACGCAACGGCAACCAGAGGTACACAATGAGCGCGACGAAGATGGTGATGTTGATGATGACTATGAATCAGCATCTCAAGCCACTCATAACCCATTAAAACCGTCAGAGTCTACACCCTCTCTCAACACCTCCACTGAGCTTTCCAACAAGCTTGTAATCGCAGATGGTTCTAATAATGGTCCAGATAGAGGTGATTTAGCAGTGCGTTGGTTTGCTGATCAATCTGAAAGAGCACTTTTGGCTACATTTGGCACACAGCTAGCACCATCTGAGTCTACAGCTACAGATACTCTTACAGCTACGTCAGATGACTATCAATCAAATTTCGATTCTGAGTCTGTCTCTCTAGCTCTAGAGCGTGACGGGAAGGGGTCTTATAGGTATACGCTTACTGGATCAAATGATGGAATATTCATCAATAATGACGTTCCTCTTTGCAGCAGTTGTGGAAAATTACTCGATAACTTACGCTACATCTGCACAACTTGTGGTGTATCCAGTTGTGAATATTGTCCGGATTGCATTGAAGGAGCAGGTGCAGTACACGCAATTGAAAACACTCCCAAGCACGCTTTCAGGGAGTGTGTTAGATCAGATCAGGGTTGGATAGAAGTAGATTATGGTGATGAAAGAGATTGCTCTATATGCAAAACACAGCTAGAAGTTAATTTCAAATGCGTCAGTTGTCAATCCCTTAACCTTTGTAGGAGATGTTGGAGTAGTGTGGGAGATATACACCCCTCACATGCTTTTCTTGAATTGCCACAAACTGTGGTGGGGAGACAGACGAGACAGGCTGAAAGAGAGAGCGCGACGGAGAGACGCTCGCAAGCTGCTGGTGCTGCTGCGTCGAATGGATCTCTAGCAGCGACAAGCACTCCACAGCATAATCGTAGGCTGCTATTGTTTATTTTACAGTCACCACTCACTCACTTCATAGGTAAACACCAGAATGTTTTCTGTCATCACTGTCTGGGCGATATTATTGGACCACGATTTCACTGCGCAGTATGTGCACTGTACGATTTGTGTCAGAACTGCGAAAGTCTCGGAGCGGCAGATGGGAATGGTCATGATGAGACGCACGTGATGATGAAAATACCCTTGCCGTTATCGTTACATGAAGTGCAGCAGTGGGTGAGGAGAAGGTAGATATTCAGATTACTCACTCAGCTGCAGGGTATCAGCGCGCGCAAGACGCATGTGGAATAGCGATAGGAACGGTACACCTACCATCCAGACTGAAAATACTCAGTTGCGTGGTATGGAAAGTGGTGTGGTCACCCACAATTTTACTCCAACTAACCATCACACGCGGTGTAATGGTTGCAATACCAACATTACAGGCGAGCGTTATGCGTGTTTGCACTGCTCTGGTGAGTATAATCTGTGCTCGGAATGCGAGAATATGTCGTACGTTCTCCACGATTCATTGCATATTTTCCTCAAATTGGATTATCAATTACGTGAACCAGGATTGAGAGGGATGGGAGGTAGTATACCGGTGTTATATCATTTACCAGCAGGTAAAACAGTTGATGGGAGTGATACACACACTGGACCTAACGAGTATCTATCGACAATCAGACATGACAAGGTGGTTTGTGATAGGTGTATGGAACCAGTAATGGGAAAGTGGTTTAGATGCGTAAATCTAGCTGGTAGTTACGATCTATGCTCGTCGTGTGAACCCAGTGATAGTCATAAAGGGGAACATATATACCTAGTTATGAAGAGTATAGTGGATATGGATTTATTCGCGGATTTCGCAGAAATAGGTAGCGACTCAGGCAAAGCATTGTTACCTGGATTAGCTTATGCTAGTTGAATAATAATACAAAGTTTAGAAACAATTTAGGGTTATCAGAAACGCTGACGTTTAAGATATTGGTTATCGTTATCATTAGAAGAGATAATGTCATCGATTGAGCGCTTGGAAGTTGATAACGTTGGTTGAATCTGAATAGAATCTTGTATTTGGTGGATGTGTTGGTGTGGATGTGTTGTACTTCCCATTAAAGCTAGCTCGTGTTGCTGTTGTTGGTTATAAATGTCCTGATTCTGGGGATAGTGGGGGTCTTCTTGTTTGATGGGTTGTTGTGGGTGTTGTGGGGATTGTGTTTGTGGCTGTGGTGATTGTTGTTGTTGCTGCTGCTGCTGCTGCTCCAATTGCCCCCCATCAAACAAGCTAGACTGACCCAAACCAGGCTGATGTTTAAGCAAAGCTTCAAGTAAAACACTTGTAAAAGTGAGATAAAAAGTGAGATAAAAATCTAAACCCACTCATTCTCATCTTCAACTTCCTGCAACGCTGATTGAGCTTTACGTATGTTTTCCTTAATTTCAACAGTTTCATGCTGAGTTTCATTCCATCTCTCTCTAATTATCAGATAAGCACGCTTATATTTTGCAGCTTGTTTTGCAGTATGTGTTGCTCTGCCATGGACAAGAGTCTGAAATAAATGTTTGTAAAATCCCATAGATGAATAAATAGCTCACTTTTCCAGGGAAACTGGGGAAATTTGGGTGGTTGGGATAACTTGATGTCTGCGCGTCGTGATCAGTTGGAAGTTGCATTAGAAGATGAGAATTAGTTAAATTAAGTTAATATATGAGATTTCTACTTTGTATATGTGATTTGCTTATGTTCTGCGTGGGATGTATCAAACACCCTCTCTAACTTGAACCACCAACAGCCATGAGCATAATTGCACGCCCAGCACTTAGACAAATAGCCAAAGCACCAAGAGGCGTTAGAACAGTCCACATTGAAAATAAAGTCAATGAAGTTAGTACAACTGGCTTTAAATCACTCAATTATCTCATAACACACACCAGACAATGCCATTCAAAACTAAAGGCGGTGGATTCGGTGTCAAACTTACAATCGTATCTGCGATAGGACTTGGTACTCCCTTCTTCGCTGCCTGGTATCACGGGTGGGTTGAATCTAGTTTACTATGATGACTCCATCTAACAAACGCATCAGCGCTTTCCATTAAAACTTAGATTCTGTCTGAATTATAAATAAAATTTTGATTCTCTAATTAATTCACTCGTTATTCGCTTACACCTATCATGTCCATTTACTCACTACTCACTCATTCAATCACAAGAAGCGATACAGATGCTTTTACACAGCCATCTTCTTCTTCTGGATCTAGCAACAGCAACAGCGTCGATACTCATTTAAAGGCGTTGTTGGTGGAGATGCACAACATCCTAAACACACTACCCACATCTCTCACTAACATTTATCAAGAGATTCAAACTGACAGACAATCTGAATTATTCAATACAAGGAATCTCGGTAGTTTATTGAATACCCGTGTGTAGATGTACTGACTTGATATCACAGTCTACTCTTTCGCAGATGATCTCAACAGGCGTTTACATTTATCTGCCATTGAACAGAGTAAATTTAATGTTCAAATGTTGGATGAGATTAAAGCACTATCTAATCGTCAATTGGAGATAAATACGGCAATGATGCAATGGATACAACAGCAGCAGCAACAACAACAACAACAACAGGAGTATCACCAGCATCAACAACAAAAGTGCCTTGATGCATCCGACAAATCCACTCAAACTAACTCTTTTTCTTTGGCAGCAGAAATGCTAGAAACCAGCTGATCATTCCTTATTCTTCATTGGGAATCATATTTTAGTCACTTTCAACTCCTCTCTCTCACTCACTCACTTCATGAGCATCTCCAATCTACCCCCGGAATTGCTCCTTCCCATCATACACCACCTCGAACGCAGCGATCTTGTCAATGTCATCAAAACCACCCGGCATTTATACGCCTTAGGAGTTGATCATCTATATAATTCTATCGGTGGGTGGGGTGCACAGCTTTTTTAATCATATAAACTTGTTTAGCAGATTTTACGCACTACTCTAACCACCAACTTCGTTCTGCTGTCTCTAATCTCACACATACACTCAAAAATTCATCAGTCAACGCAAATTACATCCGTAGATTAACTTTTAGATACTCTACACTCAAAGAAGAGCTCGTTTTTAACAATTTACTACAGAATTTACTTAAACTCATTCCAAGTGTAACCTACACACCAGATGGACAGAACAAATATTTTGAGTTGCAACTCACAGAGACTGAACCAGATGACATATTAAACTCTGAACGTATCAATTTAGTTTTAGCTCAAATACCAAAGTTGGAATTTCTCGTCATTTCAATTAAACGTACTTCAATCCATTTAAGTCTTAAAAGAGATTTGAGCAATAAAGATGAGGAGCTATATGAATTTGTAACATAACGATAATAAGCGATAAATGGTGATAAATACATAAATATTGTCATAACGAGTTGTTAAAAAACGTACATGTGAGATTTCACTTTTTCGTCATACGTAAGACAACGTAAAACAAAACACGATAAACGAAAGCAATGATCAACATTGCGAAAGCGAATAATATCTTATTCTTATCCCTAATCTCAAGATATCCTAAAATATCTTCTCCAGGAAGTGCACAAATACCTTGATCTTCAAGTGACGAAGGATACGAGCATTGGCATTTTCCATCTGAATTTTGAGTGCAGCTAAACAACACACCCTCCAAATCATTTTTTGTACTAAGAACAAATCCGTATGTTTGGAATGATATCCAGTGCACAAAATAGTAGTAAAATTTTGGCAGATTTGGCGCTCGTATGAAATAACCTTGAACACACATCCAAAATCCATTGATGAACGATCCTAGGCTTATCGCTGCAACGTTATCAGGAATCGCTGTTGCTATCAGAACCGATTGGCACTCCGCAACGAACGAAGTTAAAAAGTAGTAAGCTAGGAACCTAAACCAAACATCAACTCCAGAGTTAAGATCAACTGCCCAGTAAATGATCAACAAAAACAATGTGCAACAAACAAACACAAATGGAATTGTTATAAGCGTTGAACTAATCAAGAATGCTGAAGGTCCGTATAAACCGTTAGCCCTCTCCCTAACGTAAACCATCCTTTCTTCTAAAAAGGATGGTATCCCACTGACACTCATAAATGAAATGAATGTCACAGCAAACGAGTGTACCGACAATCTTTCGTTCATTTTGTCTGAACTTGTTCCAAGGTGCAGCCAAACTGTGGCAATAAGCAACCCCATCAAAACATACATAATCATTCTCGCTGCATACGCCAGAAGATTACGTTGACTGTTGAGCTGTGATCTATGACACAATACCGCTACTTTATAGCACCAGTCGGAAAAATTTGTTTTTGAAGATTTTAATGCAAGGCCCGAACCAGAATTTGACTTAGAAGTAAATGATTCCGCTGGTGTCGCATGCGAATCCAAATAATCTTCCTTGAAACTCGAGCTAATTGATCCATTCCGTGAATAAAGCTTCCATTTCTGTGACAATCCATTCAAGTAATTCTCGCTATCGAATCCCGATGACTTGTTTGAGAAATCCGTATTTACTAGTGTAATTGCATGATCTGCTGGATTGGTGTATGCAGGGCAGGGTTTACCGAGAAAGTCAAAGTAGTTGATGAGGTCGAGTGTAGGTGCTTGATACATTGTCTGCCCCTGTGCGAGCAGCAAACACTGGTCAAACATTTGAAATATCTCCCATTTAGGTTGGTGAATCGTGCAAAGTACTATAATACCTTGCTCAACTGCCAGCTTTTTGATTGATTGCATCACTTCTTGTGATGTCTGACTATCCAGTCCAGACGTTGGTTCGTCTAAGAATAGTATACGTGGATGTGAAACGACTGCACATGCTATAGTCACTCTCCTCTTTTGACCACCTGATATTCCACGTTGGATGGGTGATCCTACTCTCATGTTGGCTATCTCGGATATGCCCAACGATTCCATTGTAAGATCAACTCTCTTTAGCATTTCGGCCTTTGAAATACTTTTTGGCAAGCTGTGACAATGTCAGTCACGTTTAGCAGATTCAATGTCGTCACGTACCTCAATTTTGCCGCGAAGACAACAGTCTCTCGAACGGTAAGAACGCCAATAAGAGCATCGTCTTGCTCAACGTATTGTGCCAAATCTCTCATGTTGAATTTCGAATCTTCGTCAAAAGATATCTGTCCATCATTAGATATGTGATAATAGCGGAGATATAAAACGCACAACAGTGCCAGAAGATCCTTTGGCTTTCTTGCTGATAACATCTAAGAAGGTGGATTTACCTGCTCCCGAAGGTCCCAATACTGCGGAAGACGTGTTAGGCGTGTATGACTTTTCGACAGGCCTGTGTACAAACCAGCCATCATTTCACCGGAATAAACAACTCCGTTTTGTTCAGATAGGATGGTCTTTGCTTTCTTGCCGCTTGTCCTAAATCCCAAATCCGTCCAGCTCAGCTTGTGCTTTTCTTTCAACGGTGTAGGTGGGTATAATGAGGCAGGTGTAGGAACGCCATCTGCCTGTAATTACATTAGTGGTGTACACCTGAATGCACACCACTCACTTCCAAATCCATATAGTTATCACTTATCCCATTGTTAAGCATGGGTATGTGCTTCGAGTGTGCTAGCTGTATTCTAAGATTCGGATGCTTCACCATATCAACTATCGAACCCTTTCGGAAATTTCGGTGTTTATGGGTTTGTTTAATTGAAAGTGATTTTCAATATCGAAAACTGACATAACATGCCAAAGACCGACGCGTGAAAAACTTCTTAAACCTTCAAATTAATTTCAAGCTGATCTTTTTAGGCAACAATTACACGACTCATTTTACTTAAATCGATTTTGTCTAAATTGCTCATTTCATCTATCCATGCTGATCTAAATGTGTTTGGTCCTCTGACGTCGTTTCGGGTGCTTGCAATCTCGGCGGATATTTCAAGAGCCAATACCCTAAATTGGTTTGCTTTGTTAGGCCGTTTACTAATTGCGCTGCGGCTTAACTACTCACCCTGCAATCGAAGCTATAAAGTGATCACCTGTGGTCAATTTTCCATCTTTATTCATATCTCCCTCTGTCATTGATGCTACTGCACAGCACGTTGCTATTGCTGTTCCCGTGACACATCCAGATCCTGTGATTTGCCCCAGTAATTGATGTCCATTTGATATCTTCGCTGTACGTTCGCCGTCACTGATGTAATCATCCTTACCAGTCATCACAACTACGCAGCCTGAACAGTAACATTTTTCAGAAGGTCTTATCGTATGAGCACATAATAACCTACGTTCTCGGTTCGCCAGGGATCGAACTACCAAATACGGATCTTTGAAACCAGGTCCGACGGAATCGACACCTTTCGTGGTAACCTCGTTTAAGCCTGATAAGGCACCGATCTCTGCTGCGTTCCCTTTAATCACTGTTGGATGCCAGTGGCTGAGCAGCTCTAATTTCGGTTAGTCTCTTAACGACTTCATGCCTTTTGCCCACCTTTCCCGGTTTCCCTGCGGAATGATGTGGCTCCTACAGCGACAGGATCGAAGATGAGCGGCTTCTTATTAATATTCGAATAGCGTCCTAATATAATTTGAGTTTTGGTTGAGAAAATTACACAACTTACCTCCAGCAAGCATAGCACGCTTTTGCTCATCGGATACGGTTCCCATGTTGATCAAAAGTGCTCCAATGTGTGGATTGAGATCCTTTTGATCACCAACAACGCTTTGTATGTGTCAGACAAACAGACATGGTAGAAACAGGACATACGCAGCCATGACTGGACTAGCACCGAGTGCAAGTGTAGCATTGGCTTGATCATTAGCCGTAACAATGTTAGCCATTTGCTGGATGAGCGGGCTTTGATCTGGTATTGCGTTTATAATCTCTGAAACCTTGTTGAGGACAGAATCGATGTCGTTAATGGCTGGCTCAGGTTTTGTGTTTTCATTATTCCTGAAAGCTTGGACAAGGCGAGCTAGATTTTCTGTAGCTTTCCTTGGCCTAGGAGACGAGACTATGTCGCTGACGACAGCCACGCCATCGAGATATCTCTTTGTATCCCTAAAATGTACACCGTGCAGCACGCGCAATACATTATCTGACTTGATACCACCAATAACGACAGTTTTGATTGGTGAATGAGGGTCCAATGCTGCCAAAACGGCTCTAGCTCCTGCTGGTCCCATAATCTTATTGGATACATCCTTTGTTTGAGTGCCGTATATTGCACCAATTCCCAAGTAATCAGCACCACCTTTCTGCGCAGCTATTGCTTGATCAATATTGCCTGCAGAAACGCCGATAACCTTGTTTGGACCGAGTAACCTACGAGCAACGGCAAGGGGAGCATCGGATTGGCCGACGTGGACGCCTGCACAGTCAATAGCGAGTGCGACATCAATCCTATCGTTTATAAGGAGTGGAGTATTGTACTAAACTGCACTTTAGGCTTATCGGGCGAATGATGAATGACGCACCTTATCACAAATCGCTTTAGTGGATTGAGCGATTTGAATGAACTGGGAAATAATTAGGTGGTTATGGCTATAAAGCTTGTAAGTCACACACGAACCTCTCCAGTGTCAATAGTCTTCTCTCTGAGCTGAACGACAGTCACGCCGCCCTGCAGTGACTCCTCGAGAGATTCGAGATAATGCTGGCAGTGAATTAGAGTGGATTTGATTGGTGGATCTTGACGCACCTTTCCAACTGGCAATAGATCTCTCGCTGTGACCAAATAAACCGAATAGTCTATCTCACTCCTCATCGCGTTTGTTCAAGCTTCTTCCATCTCCACCAAATGGCTTATCAGCGCGGAAAAAGTAAGAACTCCGCTGGGGATAATCTGCAATCGTACAGTTCAGGCTCGGCATTTACACACCAGTCAATCGCCGTGGATCACAAGTCAACTCGTGGCAGTTATGTGAGGATGGCAGACAGAGCAGACTTACGCTCTTATTTACATTTCTAAGGATAAGAAAGCGCCTACGACTATCACCGCTACCGGAAAGGTTGACTGGGTGATCGGTTTCCTTCTTGCTTCCGTTGCGCTGGCAATCAGATTCCATAAAATAGACCATCCAAGCGAAGTCGTGTAGGTAAAATTGGCGTCAACTTATACATCTAACGATCTTTCAAGCTTTGATGAAGTTCATTTCGGGAAAGTCCGTCTGCCAAGATTACAACGGAAACCTCCTTACAACTCCCACAGTTCGCAGCTTATTACATCAAGAGAGAGTACTACTTTGATGTTCATCCTCCACTCGCAAAGATGCTCAACGGTCTCGCTGGCTACTTGTCTGGTTTCAATGGCGATTTCCGCGTGCGTTTCTTCTCGCTATCCCTCCCTATGCTTACATTTGGCAGTTCACAAACATCAACGATAGCTACACTGCAGGCGGTGTTCCATATGTTGGTATGAGATCTCTGTCAGCAGTCTTAGGCTCATTCACCATACCTCTTATCTATGGTATCATGCGTGAATCCGGCTATCCTAAAGCTATCGGTATTCTCTCAGCTGCGATAATGCTCTTCGGTTGGTAGCTACTTTCGTATGTCGATACGCTCACTCCAATCCAGACAATGGCCACGTCGCTCAAACGCGTTTGATATTACTCGATGCAGCCCTCGTCTTCTTCATGGCTTTGTCGCTCTATTCTTACGTGAGATTCTCTAAATGTCGCAGAAAGCGCGTAGTAACTTTCCAGGCTGCTTAGCTAATCCGATTTACAGCTCATTTACTCCTTCCTGGTGGTTCTGGCAAGCCTTGACCGGTGTCTCACTGGCTCTGACTCTTGGCTGTAAGATGGTTGGTCTCTTCACCTTCCTTACTATCGGCGTAGCCGTTGCTATTGATTTATGGAACATTCTCGACATCCGCAGAGGTCACACAATGGTAAGCACGTCTCATAAAATTTTATCTTGCTAACAACTCCTCAGAATCAAGTAACTCGCCACGTTGCAGCTCGTGTACTCTGTCTCGTTGTTGTCCCTGCTATAGTGTATCTCTCACTCTTCTGGGCTCACTTCAAGATACTCAAATACTCAGGCCCAGGTGACACATTCATGTCTCCAAGATTCCAGGAGACTCTCCAAGGTAATCCAGTACTTGAAAATAGTAGAGGTAGGTTGTAATGTATCAATTTGATGCAGTAGTCTAATGTTACTCAGAGATATTCTACTATGACACAGCTACTCTCAAAAATCGCGACACAAGCAACTTTTTACATACTGAATTCCAATATTACCCTCTTAGATACCCTGATGGAAGGGTCAGCAGCCAAGGTGCGAGTTTTCGAGACACCAATACACCCTCTGACCACTAGAGTAGGTCAGATAGTATCAGGTATACCTCATAGAGGTTTGGATAACTACTGGCAGATTCTTCCAGGCGAGGGATCGGCTCCTAAGGATGACTTGAAATTAAGAAATGGTGATATCATCAAACTGTACCACCAGGACACTGATACAAACCTTCTGACCCACGATGTTGCCTCTCCGTTGACCTCCACCAATGAAGAATTTACAGCTTGGCCGCATAACAACACAAACCGCCGTGACCAGGAAGAAGAGTTCCAGATTCATGTTCTGGGTGCCCAAGAGGGTGAGGTTGTTAAGTCCCTCGCCAGTCACTTTAAGCTCGTACATGTCGATACTGGCGTATCTATGTTCATGAGTGGTAAGGGGCTGCCATCTGGATGGGCTCCTGGTAAGTTTGAGGTGAATGGAAAGAAGGATGAGTCTGAGCAGGGTGCTACGTGGTACATTGATGAGTTTGAAGCTCATCCAGAGATGAAGGCTGAGAGCAGACAGAGTGGATCTACAGGAAAAAGAGTCAAGTCAATGAGTTTCTTCAAGAAATTTTTTGAGTTGGTGGGAGTCTCCTATTTACATGTTGCATTGCTGATTGAAACCCAAGCAAACCAAGATGCTGAAGCATAACGCTGGCCTGACTAACTCACACCCATACGCTAGTGCACCAATAGAGTGGCCATTTCAACTAAAGGGCATCAGCTTTTGGACAAACAACGACACGCAACAGCAGATCTACATGATTGGAAATGTCTTTGGTGCTTGGGGGTCTATAGCGGCGTTGTCAATATTCGCAGGTATTTGGGGAGCTGATCAATTGTCGAGAAGGCGCGGACAGGAACCGATTGAGGAACGTAAGTGGGGTCGAATGAGTCGATGATTGCGCTGAGAGTGTTTGCAGATGTCAGACGTAGAATGCACAACTCAATTGGCTTTTTCATAGCTGCATGGGCTTTCCACTACTTGCCTTTCTTTTTAATGGGCAGACAGCTCTTCATTCACCACTATTTACCAGCTCAGGTGAGTTGCATAGCGGGCAGCTGACTATTCTAAACGCCTAACAGCTTGCCAATGCACTAGTCGCTGGTGCAGTGGTCAACTTTATCGCTACAGAGTCAGCCGACTGGCCCCTGACAGGATCAAGGCTGCGCACACGCATAGAATTCCCTAGAACAGCCAAGATAGTGATTGCGGGAATAATAGTTTGTATTGTCGCCGTCTTCTGGTTCCTCTCACCATTGACGTACGGTACGCCCGGTTTGGAAGGCAGCCAGGTGTACCGTAGAAAGCTACTAGACACTTGGACACTACATTTCTCGCCCAAGTGAGGCAAAACATTGTAAATTATTCGTCTAAATTTTATTCGCTAAAATACGGCACATAACATTATGAGCGAATCACTTGCGCATCGACATCCATCACTTAACGATAAAATGATCCCGCGTGTGACGAGATTGTCTACGCGTCTGCAAGCAAGACGCTTACCAAGCATTACACAGCCCAGGCTGCGCAAATTGGCCACTTCGGTGCAAGAGGATGACGGATTCGCTGGTGCAAACGCCTTCTACGTTGAGCAGATGTACAGGCATTGGAAGGAAGACCACTCCTCTGTTGACGAGAGCTGGGATGTGTACTTCAACAGCTTGGATGGAAAACCTCCCGTTCCTTCAGTATCTGCCGGTGCAGGCGTAGGTGCGATCAAGGAGCCACCAAACCAAGCATTCGTCAATACTCCATTAGATGTTCCAAAGACTGACTCAAATAGCCTGACTGATCACCTCAAAGTTCAGCTTTTGGTTAGAGCTTTCCAAGTCCGTGGCCACATACTCGCAAAGACTGATCCACTCGGTATCGTTGAGCCTGAAAGACAATTGAACATGCCATCAGAGTTGGAGCTTACCCACTACGGTTGGTCTGAATCTGATCTCGATACCAAGCAATTCGACCTCGGTCCAGGTATTCTTAAGCGCTTCACTGACACTGGAAAGTCCAGAATGACCCTGCGTGAAATTTACGACCTCTGCAAGCAGATTTACTGTGGTCCCATTGGTTCTCAATACGTTCACATACCAGAAAAGGACCAATGCGATTGGATTAGAGACAGAATAGAATCCCCACAGCCTTGGAACTTTTCCTTGGAAGAAAAGAGAATGGTTTTGGATAGACTCGTTTGGTCTGATTCTTTCGAACGTTTCATCGCTACCAAGTTCCCTAATGAAAAAAGATTCGGTTTGGAGGGTTGTGAATCACTTATTCCTGGTATGAAAGCAATTATTGATCGCTCTGTTGAGCACGGTGTCAAGTCTGCCGTGATTGGTATGCCACATCGTGGTCGTTTGAACGTTCTCGCCAACGTTATTCGTAAGCCAGGTGAAGCTATTTTGTGAGTTTGGAGTAACGAAACCCTACCACTTACTCACATAATCAAGCAACGAGTTCTCCCCAGTGGCATCAGCTGACGATGAATCTGGCGGTGGTGACGTTAAGTACCACTTAGGTGCAAACTACGTTCGTCCAACACCATCGGGCAAAAAGGTTTCGCTCTCACTTGTTGCCAACCCATCTCACTTGGAGGCTGAAGATCCTGTTGTCTTGGGTAAGACCCGCGCATTGCAATTCTTCGATGGTGATAAAGAAAGACTCTCTGCTATGGGCATTCTTCTCCATGGTGATGCTGCATTCTCCGCTCAAGGTGTTGTTTATGAGACTCTCGGTTTCCACTCTACCCCAGGATATGGTACTGGTGGTACGATTCACATCTGTATAAACAACCAAATCGGTTTCACCACTGACCCAAGATTCTCACGCTCAACACCTTACCCAACTGATGTTGCCAAATTCATTGATGCACCAATCTTCCACGTCAACGCTGATGATCCAGAGGCAGTCGTTTTCATTTGTCAATTAGCAGCAGACTGGCGTGCCAAGTGGAAGAAGGATATTGTTATCGACTTGGTTTGCTACCGTCGTCACGGTCACAACGAGACTGATCAACCTGCTTTCACACAACCACGTATGTATCAAGCTATTTCTAAGAAACCAAACATCCTCGACATTTACGTCGATTATCTTCAAAATGAGGGTACATTTACTAAGCAAGACACGGATGAGCACAAGAAATGGGTGTGGCAGACTCTTGAGAAGTCATTCCAGAACTCAAAGGAATACAAGCCAAGTCCGAAAGAATGGCTTTCATCGTCTTGGGATGGATTCCCAACACCTTCAGAGCTTTCACAACTTGTTCTTCCAGTAAATCCAACTGGTGTTCGTGAGGATAAGCTGGTTGATATTGCTAAGAAGCTTGGCAACTTGCCAGAAGGTTTCACTGTACATCGCAACTTGAGCCGTGTGCTTAAGAACAGAGAGAAGATGGTTGAAGAGGGCAAGGGTATTGACTGGTCAACAGCTGAAACACTCGCGATGGGTGCACTGGCTACAGAGGGTAACCACATCAGATTATCAGGTCAGGATGTCGAGAGAGGTACATTCTCGCAACGTCACTCTATTATCCACGATCAAAAGACGGGTGAAGCCTTCATGCCATTGAACCACCTTGGTGAGAAGCAAGCACCGGTCACTATAGTTAACTCAACATTGTCTGAATTTGGTGTTCTTGGGTTTGAGCTCGGATACTCGCTTGTCTCTCCAGATTCTCTTACCATTTGGGAGGCGCAGTTTGGAGATTTCGCTAACAATGCACAATGTATGATTGATCAGTTCATTTCATCAGGAGAGAGGAAGTGGTTACAGCGCACAGGTTTAGTACTCTCACTTCCACATGGATATGATGGACAAGGACCGGAGCATTCAAGTGGTAGAATAGAGCGTTTCCTGCAGCTCTGCGACGATAATCCACTTATATTCCCAAGTGAAGAGCAACAAATCAGACAGCATCAAGATTGTAATATGCAGGTAGTGTATCCAACGACGCCAGCTAATTACTTCCACGTCCTTCGTCGTCAAGTGCATCGTGGATTCCGTAAGCCATTGGTGTTGTTCTTCGCCAAGAGCTTATTGCGTCACCCAATGGCTAGATCGGACTTGAGTGAGTTGAGCGGTGATACAAGTTTCCAACGTTACTTGCCAGACCCACATCCAGATCATCTGGTTGCACCTGAGCAAGTGCGTCGTCACATACTGTGTTCTGGACAAGTTTATCACACGTTAATAAAACACCGTGATGAGAAGGGAATAAAGGATGTGGTAATCTCACGTCTTGAACAGTTATCACCATTCCCATATGACATGATTAAGCCAAACTTGGATAAGTATCCAAATGCTGATTTATACTGGTGTCAAGAAGAACCAGTGAATAATGGAGCGTGGTCATATGTGTCGCAACGACTTATTACGCTGGTTGACAACACTGAACATCACAAAGGTAAGGTACCATTATATGCGGGTAGACCACCATCATCTTCAGTTGCAACTGGATCCAAGGCATCGCATAAGTCTGAAATAGAGAATTTCTTGAATGATGCTTTCAAGGAGTGAGATGAATGGATTTAAATGAATTTGATTTGAATTTGAATAAAATGATTTACATATATAAATATCTCTTGACATAATTCATGTAGTTGTAATGTGAAACTTTTGAACCATCAGCTTTGCAGAGATTAAGAGTTGATTGGTATGAGTAGAGATTTTAGACGCCAAACGCTCAATCAAAAACAAAGCTAGTTGAAAAAACCTCTATAAATTCACATTTTTAGTGCATCTCGTCACACAACTAGGTCTCGGTGCGCAAATGAGATATAGTCAGGCTAGATACTCTTATTTCAAACCATCTTTGTGCAAGGGTTAGAACTCATGGCATTGAGGTGAAAACCGAGCCTGAGTACGTTGCTGGTTGAAATCTACTCCAAACCCTAGTGCTTTGTGTCCTCTGGACCATAGCCAATTTTTCATTAGACAGCTCATGCTGCATTCTTTCTCTGTTCAGTGTAGGCGTTAGTGCTAGCATTGTATTAAGAAGGGTGTTTTGTGTGCGTTGTTAATAGATACCACGTTTCTAGACATTAATTGCCTATTGATAATTGGCCTGGGTGCTTCTACATGAGATGAAATATTGTACTTAATATAATATTA
Source organism: Wallemia ichthyophaga EXF-994 (assembly GCF_000400465.1). Taxonomy (NCBI): domain Eukaryota; kingdom Fungi; phylum Basidiomycota; class Wallemiomycetes; order Wallemiales; family Wallemiaceae; genus Wallemia; species Wallemia ichthyophaga. The sequence continues at coordinate 381,353 of NW_008806279.1, read as the reverse complement.
TTGACTTGATATTCTAATTCGAATACTTTGTGTCTACTTTATTCTTATAAGGCAAAGTTACAGATTTGTAGCAATATTCGTACTCGTAAAAACGCAGTTAACGCACGTACGCACGTACACAATACATACAATACACACACACAACACATATATATACACCTTGATAACCAACACTCACGTCATGTCTACAGCGCCACCAAAACCCTGGGAGAATGGAAACGTCAACACAGATATCCAGCCGCAGCCGCAGCCACAGCCACAGGACTCAACACAGCCAGCTATCCCTCCAAGACCATCCAACCTCTCAAATATCAATCCGATGTATGATAACCGTAAGTCTCACGAATCCATCGGAACAAATTTGACTTGTTTTCAGCCTATAATCAAATCCAGCAGCCATTCACTGGCGGTGGTATGAATGGAGGTATAGGCGCTGGCGTTGGCAGTGGAATGTACGGCGACTCCTTCGGTGGAGGTTACGGGTGAGCTATAAATATCGTCGCAGCATCGCTGACTAAACAGCTCATACGGCAATAGGTTCGGTGGACCGTATTCACGCTTCGGTAATGGCATGGCTGGTATCGGTGGCTTCGGCGGCTATAACTCTGGCTATAACGCTGGCTTCGGCGGGCTTGGCTATAGACCGATGGCGTATGGTGAGCCGAACAGCGTCGGACAGCGAATGGAATCGGGAACGCAAGCAACGTTTCAACTGCTTGAAAGCATAGTTGGAACTTTCGGTGGATTTGCTCAGATGCTCGAATCAACATTTATGGCAACACATTCGTCATTCTATGCTATGCTCGTAAGTGGAGTATCGCTTCCGTCGGCTAATTTGATGGAGTATGAAGGGAGTGGCAGAGCAATTCGGGCATTTAAAAGGATACCTGGCACAAATTCTATCCGCTTTTAACGTTCTGCGATGGATAAAATTGATGATCGCCAAAGCACGCGGAAGGAAATTACCCGAAAGGGCAAGAGATGTTCAGAACAAACCAAAGAAGAAACCATTAGTAATATTTCTCCTCGCCGTGATTGGTGTGCCATATATTATGGCAAAGCTTGTCAAGATGGCATCACAATCTCAGATTAATCAGCACCTCTTAATCGGCTCAAATGGGGAGAGGATCGATCCGTCGAATTTGACGTTTGTGCGTTGCAAGTATGCATACACACCACCAGAGGACAGGAAAGGCACAGAAATTGAAATCAAAGTGGGTGATATAGTTGCCGTCATAAACAGATCGGGAGAGTGGATACAAGGCCGCACGCGAGATGGAAGATTCGGCTGGATACCTAATAACTTTGTAGACAGCATTGAGAAATGAATAAAACTAAATGACAATGATCAAAAATAAATCCCGATTGGATATGTGCGCACATCCTGTCGGATATATGCTTAACAGACGCTCCGGCATACTCCGTGTTTAAAAGAGGGAGATGAAGGGCAGGTATTTTTTGTTTAAATTAAAGCAATACGCTGTAGGCAATATTGTCTGCTAAATGTGTTTTTTAATACCGGAGACTCTCCATTCGGCAGTAATTTTCGATCCGTCGATCGAAGAGACAGCGCTTCTTCAAAAACGACAAACGAAAAACGAGATCAAGTAGGATAAATGTCCGATACGCAGCAACACCAATGTGATCAGTGTCAGAAGGTTTTCAGTCGTTACGAGCACCTCGTACGCCACATAAACTCTGCGCGTGAGTGGACTACAACTGCTCCCGTATGGAATGTTGAAGCTAATTTTTATACAGATACAAAAGAAAGGCCGCATATGTTAGTTTATATGGTTTCATCCTATTCATTTCACCCCCACTAACCCCTATAATCAGCTGCACCTTCTGCGGGCGCTCTTTTGCGCGCTCAGATGTCCTCACCAGACATATGACGCTCCACACGCGGCCATCGAATCCGCTTACCAAAGACAGACGCCATCGTATACTTAGAGCGTGTACAAATTGCAAGAGCAGTAAGCTCAAGTGCGATGGACTGAAACCGACGTGCAGTAGGTGACACATGCGCATTCCACTCGGCAGCTCATTTAAAACTAAAACAGCACGCTGCAGCCAAAGACACAAGGATTGCAGTTTTACGGATGAAATGCCTAAGCCAGAGCCAATCGCACCACCCTCACCACCCTCCACCAAGAGACTTCGATTACCACCGATCAGTAGCTGGGCCCCTGATCTCTTATAAACAACGTATCATGTAAAAACGTAGCTAGCAAACTGTACTTATTTAAACTCCGTTTACAATATCTGTGTCCTAATCAATTTTCATTTATAAGTTAAATTTATTAAGTGGGACAGGTGTTCAAATTGTGTATGTTTCTAATCCAAGCAGTCTCATTCCCTCATATCTCATATCTCATCTCAGTCCCGTCGCCATCTTCTCTTCTCTCACTACATCCATCACTATGAAAAGAGGCGCTGAAAAGCAGCTCACGCAGGACGATCCTGAGGCAGAAGGAGATGACAATGTGTGTCTGCTCTAGATTCTTATTCGCTGCTCATCTCTTTCTAGTCCAACTACGAGGAAGGAGCCAAGCCGTTTGCACGTGCAAATGATTCTTCTTTATCGCAGAGAAAGTGGGGTGGATTATTTGATTAGCATTCCTTTGCTAATTCTACTTGTAGAATACGCGGAATGCCAAAAAGGATGCAATCTGCAGCACCACCGACTCAACCTGGGAAGACGCAAGAAGCTGCCAAGGTTAGTGGTAGTATTAGTATATTTGAAGATTTCCTCTGACGTTCCCTCAGATCAATCCCTTTGCATTCAACCCTCCAACTAAATCAGAAGATTCAGCACCAAAGGTAAATACTTACTTTGGCTTTCTCTTGCCATGTGATCTCACAGAGCCCCATAGAGCAATCCATTTTCTGCTTTCTCTGCAGCTCCAGCTAGGAGTGTACCAAAGGTAATTGCACTTAGATGGAATAACCAACAAGACGTACTGACTTGGTTCTACAGTCTACTGGATCATTTGGTGCCTTTAACGCATCTGTTAGTGGATTTTAATCCTTCATTAATTACGCTAACGCGATATAGACTTCTTCTGCACCAAACCAACCACCATCAACAAGCTCACCGTCTTTCGGCTCTTTCGGATCATTTGGTTCTTTTGGAGCACAGAAACCATCAGAACCATCAACATCATCAAAGCCATCACCACCTCAGCCTCAGCCTAAGGCAGAAGAGAAAGTCGATGATGATGATGTCCATTACTTCGCCTCACTCAAGGGCCTCAACAAGTCGCTTATTGATGCGCTCAGAGTGGCAACAGAAAAAAATCCATTTGTTGATCTCTCTACGGCGCTCGTTTCAGTCACCGATGAGTACAAGAAACACTTGGGTTCTATCAATGAAAAGACATCAAAGACAAAGGAGCAGCCAAAGGAGTACCCAAAGGAACAGCCAAAAGAAGTAAAAGATCAAAGACCAGAGGTTTTAGAATCCTCAAAACCCGCGCAACCACCCATCGCTCCACCTGCCTTTTCTATGCCTGCAGCTGGTAGCTTTTCTCTCAAACCATCAACTTCATCCAGCTCGGTTGGCCAAACTGGCACCGGGTTCAAGCCTACTGCCACTATTGCTCCTGTGAAAGAATCCAAGTCACCATTCTCATTTCCTCCAAGCGCATTCGCATCGTCATCGAATGAAAAGAATAATGGTACCTTTGGATCTAAAAATGAGGACAAGAAGGAATCTCCCAAGTCAAATACTTTCAACAAGTTTTCTGCACTTGGTGAGAGCGATAGTAGCAAGAAACAGGAGCAAAAGGAGGATGACAAAGTGGATAAGGATGAAATGCCAATGGAAATACCCCCAGCTCCTAAGCCAGCCTCAGCCGTACCAAAACCTCCAACTGTCCCAAGTTTATTCAACCCATCGAGTACAAGCACACCATTATCATCAGCGCCATCGACGCCTAGTGCATTCGAAAAACCTACTCAGAATAGCTCAGCTGGTTCCATACCAAATCCATTCGCAACAAAGCAAAGTTTAGGTTTTGGTGCAGCTTTGGGCGAAAAAACATCACAAACTTCACCCGGTTTTAGCTTCGGACAGGCATCTCAGCCGTCTGGATCTGCACCACCTTCTAGCGAAAGCACACCATCTAAAGGAGGATTAGCTTTTACATTTGGAAGCGCTTCCAGCTTGCCTTCTTTCCCTAAGCCAGCCGAAATGGATAAGGCGCCACCAACGCCACCCAAGTTCTTATTTGGCGGTGCTTCCCAGAGTGACAAGGAAGTGGTGAAGGAAGAGGTAAAAGAAGTGAAAGAAGAGGATAAGGAGAAGAAGGAGAACGAAGAAGAAAGTGGGGTTCGCACGAGCACTATGACCGGTGAAGAAGACGAAGACGATGTCTATCAAGTTAAAGCTAGGCTTTACAGATTCGTGGATGGCTGGAAGCCAAGTGGAAGTGGGTTATTTAAGATTAAGCAGAATCGCGAGAATAAAAAGAAGAGAATTTTGCATAGAGATTCAACCACAACCAAGATACTTTTGGTGAGTGTGGATGTCTTGATGAGAGAATGAGGCTAACGAGGTATAGAACTTTAACATACACCCGGAAATGAACCCATCAGCTGACGGCAAGCAGTTTTCACTCACAGGAGTGGAGGCAGATGGGTCGCTCAAGATGTTTAGATTGATGGTCAAGTCGAATGAGCTGGCGTCAGAAACAAGTGACGCTTTGAATAGGGAGGTGAAAGAAATACAAGGATGAAGCGTAGCTGTTTGAATTGATTAGATATTTATTACTTCATTATGTCTCTTCTTGCATTGAAACTGCGACTGCGACTAGACAATTAAAATGAAATCATTGAGAAAAGTGCTTAACGGGGAGAAAGAGACATCGAGCGTGACGAGGCTTATTGAGATATACTGTAGTAAAGAATACGAAGAATCTTCAATTGATGGGTGAGTTGGATGTATTATCATACGGCAGCTGAGCTCAGTTGTACACAGCGTATTCGATATCGTTGAAAGCATGCAGCTTATGAAGAGGACTGGTCAAGTTGAAGCTAGCAGAGCAATGCGCAAGCAACTCAAGCATGGCACTAACCATCAGCATATCCGTGCTTTGACAGTGGGTTGACTGTATTTGCATGGATTACTATAACACCACGCTTAGATATTTCACGGCTGCGTATCTAATGGCGTCTCAAGTGGTGATTTCCCAGACAGCGAACTTGAGGCACGATTCCGGTTGATCGCATCCGATCCAAACTACGATCCTAAAGTGAAAAAGAAACTTAGAGCGGTGCTGCGATCGCTATGTGATGAGAATTCTCATAATAGCCGTTTCAAGCAGCTCTATCAGGATTGTGGGAGTGGTGCTGTAAGTGGTGCTTTATATCCGCGCAAACCTCAACTTATACAGCGCATACAGCCACCTAGACCTACACACAAATCAACCTCATCCAAGTCCCGCCAATCAAGCTCGTCTATACCAAAATTTAACGCGCAACAGAAACAAAGGATGGAGGAAACGCCAACGGATGCAGAAGATCCATTCGCTGATCCACCTGGAACGTAATAGACGCATATAATATATCCCATTCTTTCACTTGTACAATTTTTGTGTTTGTGCGCCGTTAGCCGGGTTCGTGAAACACAACAAACAAAAGGCGTGAGTCACGTGCGTCTCAGCCGCCGCTGCGGTGTTAAAGCGGAACTCACGCCTTTCTTATTTTCCTTGCGTTTCGGCGTCTTGGGGCCATAGGAAGACGGGTATAACCCATTCCCTGTAAATAATTTGCGCTACTCCCAGTAAGCTTTATCTCACTCGTCTAACTCTCTCTGACCTTCAACAAGACCTGACAGTCTGTCTAAATCCCGCTTTGAACGATACTCCTAACAAGTTTGTTATCATCACTTGGACTCTTTCACCTCAACCACCAAGACGAGGCAGTCCGCAAATAATGAGCGCAGAGTTATTCAGTTTGATAGACCAGTTACAGAGTTCTGCAAATGATATTAGATCTAGAGCAGAGAAGGTGGGCGTGGCGCTGCGTTTGGTTGCGCACTAACACCATACAGATCTTGCAGGATAATCTGGTAATTGCTCACCCAGACGATACACTAGCTGGGATTGCAGAAGTAGCTGCCACACATCAAGTGGAGCATGTGCGTGTAGGTTATTAACCTGTTCCACTTCTTACCTCCCACAGGTGCGCTCTTTCGCTTTGGTCCTGATGAGAAGACTGGCGTTCCAGCGTCCAGATCAGACCAACCCAACACAGGAACTCTGGGCAGATATCCTGCGTCTCGAGACAAGACAAAAAATTGTGCGGTTTTCTTGTTTTTGAGCGGTCTCTACTTACAAATCATGGTTACAGTCCGTGAGACTTATCAATCAATTGGTCCATGAACATGCCCAGGGAGTAAGGAATAAGCTGGCAGACACTCTTGCAGAGCTCGCAAGAGATAGTCTCAGCAGAGGCCAAAGCTGGAACGAGCTTTCGTCCGCTTTGTTCCAATGCGTCGCTAGCGATACACCTTCCATTCGCGAATCTGCATGGAGAGTTTGGTCAGGTGTACCCGTTATGCTCATGGACATGCCAATGGATCAACTTAAACCATTGTTCTCACAAGGATTGCAAGATGCTCATACCAATGTGAGTTGTCTCACTTATACAACTCACTCATCTCACACTATTTAGGTTCGTTTGACAGCCCTCAAAGCATTCTCATCTACCCTCATCGACTCGGATAGATCAACTCGAATTCAATTGTCTCCAATCTTGGTTATCACGTTTGAGTTGCTCCCTCCACTCGCTCAAACTGGTGATTTCGACAGCTTGCGTCATGCTCTGCTTACATTCACATCTCTTGCCTCTTCTCATCCAGCTTTGTTCGAGTCGCACCTCAACAACGTCCTCAACTTCGCTGCTGAGATCGCAGAGAATGATGCATGCCCATTCGAAGTCCGTCAACCTGCTCTTGAGCTTTTACTTAGCTTGGCAGAGGGTGTCTCAGCTGCATGCAGACGCAACGCTCGTTTTTCAGAAATTTTCATCAGAATTTGTCTCAAGTGGATGTCAATTAGATCGTCCGACGAGGATTGGGAAACGACTGAAGATATTGACGACGTTCCAGAAGAGGAGGAACAGGCTCAAGTTGGTGAGGAATACATAGACAGACTTTCCAGCGCTCTCGGCGGTAAAGCGATCCTCCCACCTGCATTCACGCTCATCCCTGCGATGATTTCTTCACAAAATTGGCAAGAGCGTCTCGGTGGTTTGATGGCTATCGCTTCAATTGGCGAAGGTTCATACAAGAACTTAAACTCGGAACTAGACAAGGTCATCTCGCTAATTGAGCCTACTTTCAACGATCCTCATCCTCGCGTTCGTCATGGCGCTTGTCATGCTATCGGTCAGCTCTGCACTGACTTTGCAGAATCTCTCCAAGAAGCTTTCTACGATCCTATCCTAAAGGCTTTGGCGAGCCTTGTGCAGGACAGAAGTCCAAGAGTTCAAGCACACGCTTCTGCTGCACTTGTAAACTTCTTTGATGCTCCACCTGAAGTTGAATTGTTTGAGCCATACATGGATGGCTTGATTGAAAGGCTCTTGCATCTCCTCGGTACCAGCTCGAAGCGCTATGTGCAAGAGCAGAGCATCACTACCATTGCTACTGTTGCGGATGCAGCTGAGGAGAAGTTTGCAAAGTATTACTCCACTGTAATGCCATTACTTATAAACGTCCTCGGCGCAAACCTTGGTCCGGAATTCAGGATGATGAAGGGTAAAGCGATGGAATGTGCAACCTTAATCTCAATGGCTGTTGGTCGTGAAACCTTCCTCCCTGATGCAAATAAATTAGCGGAGCTCCTTGCCGTTATCCAGAGCCAAGTTACAGAGAGTGACGATCCACAGATCAGCTACTTAATAAGCGCATGGGCTAGAATTGCTGGTGTAATGGGACCAGAGTTTGCACCATATCTTCCTTCCGTGATGCCACCACTGCTTGTAGCAGCACAGATCAAGCCAGAGTTGCAAGTAGCCGATGACGATGAGGTAGATAAAGATGCCAACCCAGAATTGGAATGGATGAGGATGGCTGATCAAAACGTCGGAATTCAGACATCTGCGCTCGAAGATAAAAACACTGCAATGGAAACCCTTGTCGTCTATGCCACTGAGTTGAAGGAGCATTTCGGTCCATTCGCAGTTCAATCCTTGGAGATCGCTCTGTCTAGTTTAAAGTTCTACTTTCATGATGGTGTGAGAGAGGCATCTTCACAGTGGGTTTGATAATTTACAAATGACGGCTGCTAACCAACAAATGCAGTCTCGTTCCACAATGTGCAGAGATCGCTAAACTCACCGGACAAGCTAGTGAGGAGGTGATTGACACGACGTTTGCTAATGTCGTTGAGGCAATTAGCGATGAAGTTGATCCAACATTCTTAGGTGTGTTAGTGAACTGCTTCTACAAGTTAGTGTCTACGTTTGGAATTCCAAACCTGAAGCAGCCAATTGCGACAACTTTCACCAAGGCAGTCGAGCAGCAGCTGCATGATATGCATGAGAAGCGCAAGCAGCGTATACAGAAATTTGGGAAACACAACAATGGCGGTGATGTCGACCAGGAAGATTTGGAGCTGGTGCTAGAGGAGGAGGAAGCTGAAAATGGTGCTCTGGATGAGATATCGGCGTGCTTGAAGATTCTTGATGCTCAATCAGGCCTGCTGATGGGTATTGGTGCAGTAGCTCAGATGGAAATTGGTCCCGAGTGGGAGGATGAAGAGGAGGAGTAGATGAAATGAAACTTATATATTTTGTTCTAATTTGTCGTTTATAATGCTATACCATAAGTATATTACATCTGCACATTCACACTATAGATTGGAATGCTTGGTTTGAAGAAGAGTATTTAAGGGCAGAGGGGTACACGCCTATTCAACTACAACCATGCAAATCAAGCTGCTTTCTTTCACCCTCGCAATCTTTGCAGCTGTCACCGCTGCACAACCAGCCGTTCGTCTTCTTGTGCGGAAGTGCAATCTGCTGACAATCCCACTAGTTAAAGCGCGCAGGCACAAATGGCGACTTCCAATTCGCAGGTACCAAGGATACTGCAGCCAACAGTGGAGAATTTAAGGGCAAAGACGGTAACTTGCTTTAGTGCAAGTAAGAGATCTCGTCAAGAGGCACATACCAAAGTTCTGTTTGTAATTGATCGATACATATCCACGCGTTAGTGATGAGTGAGTGTGCAATAAATATAATATGTATAAGTAGAACATGCTGTCTATGCGGTTGCAGGTGTAGGTGTATCCGCACTGCCACTATCACCGCCAATTTTGTTCCTCCTCCTACTCCTCTTCTTCTTTGGTGCGTCTTTATCGTCTTTATCAGTGTCATGCTTCTGTGGCTTTGACTTTTCAGGTTTCTTCTTCTTCGCAGCAAGAGGATTTGGTCCTTTGGGCCCCTTCCTCTTCTTTTTCTTTGGTTGTTCGCTATTTTCCTCCCTAGGTTTTTCACCCGCTTCCTCCTTTGCCTGTCCGTCGAGCACCTTCTTTTCAACAACCGACTGAGACACTTTCTCGCCCTCAATTTGTTTAATACGGTTTGATGTTGCATCAGATGGCGGTTCAAGGACAATAACCATTCTATTATAGTGGAGTATTGGTATGCCTGGGATAGAATGGAGGTGTTTCCTGAGTTCAGTGTTGGTCGTCGCTATGACGTATCTATGCTTGTTCGTATCCCCAACGACGCTTTTAATACATTCGTGTACTGGAATAGTCTCTCTATGATTACATTTACGCCTTTCGAATGATTTTGCGAGATCGACGGCGGGTTGACACTCTGGACCGCGAGCATAAAGGGCCTGCATAGTACACTGAGTAATCATGATTTTGGTTTCACTGCGCATAACCATATCGCATTGCTTCTGTGGGCTTAGCTGGGCGCGGTGTAGGTTGAGCGCGAAGGCATCGTCGATAAGAATTTGGTAGGGTTGTCGGTAGCGAAAGTATCGCTCGTATGCTGTCATTAGACGCTCATACGCTTTAGCACGTTTCTGACGCATTCCGGTTTTTTTAGAATTTGTAGGTGATGTTAAGAAAAGAGGAGAGGCAGTGAGGAGAATGTTGGTGTAGCAATTTATCGTCATCACTCAACTTATTCACAGCCAGTACTACCTCAGCCAACAGTCCCCCACTCTACCCTTAGCGCTATTATCATAGAGTTATGTGACAATAGCAGCTCCTTTTATTTGATAATACATTTGTAAATACAATCACCTTAGAATGTATAACGCAATAATTTTTATAATTGTCCAAGTAATCTCAAACGCGTCTGACTTTGATAGCGCGTTGCCGGGTTCGCTCAAACGCCCACGACGACTAAATTGAAATGGCAGGACGGCCAAGTAAGAAAGCGCGAATTGTGAAGACGCTAGAAGGTGCGCATCAATTAGGCTAAAACGTCAATTCTCACTCAAATCTCAGCCAATATCGTCTACACGATACTCCCCTCATCTCACACTTTCATGTCTCGTACTCAAGCCATTGAAGTGGAAGTGGTACAAAATAATTTTGGCTCTTTTGGGCGCTGCAGCCTCCGCGATTGTCTCACTCAAGCGTGCGTAACGAGGTGAGTATCGTGTTTTCAGAAAATCCAACGCGCCTTACAAATAAATTAGCCCGGAGTTACTCGATGACTACACTTTACACGCTATGAACGCGTATGAAAGTGAAAAAATTAGCACCGTCGAACATCAACCAGTGTTCGCCATCGAAGGCGCTGTCAAACGTTGTCTCTCAGATCAAACGAAACTCATTATAGGTACGCTAGAGCAGGGTGATCCTTTTGAAGATGACGGTGATGTCCTCAAAGTGGTCCTCAGATTCCAGAAGGTGGGTGGACTGTGCGTTGATAGCACTCACTCATACTAAACAGAATAATACACCCACTCAGTACCTTCCAAAACAGAGCACTAGCTCGAGTGTTAGCAATGGCAGGGGTAGACCACGAAAACGCGCTCCATCGACACCACCTTCGCGCAGAGTCAGCAGCTCTCATATTAAGAAGGAGAAAGAGAGGGACAGTAACAAAGACAGAGACAGGGAAAGAGAGAGCCATGTAGCAAAAAAGATTGAGAGTGAGTCGTCGTCTCTGTTAACATGTTTGTGCTAATACCCGGCCCTAGAAAACCAGGAGCAGTGCGTAATATGTGGCACGACAGATACCTCGGCCTGGCGATTTGTTGGTGAGCCCTCATCAGCGACTGGTCGTGTCAGAGCGTGTAACTGTGGGTGACGAAGGGTGTGCAATTTTTACTTTCTCCTAACCAGTTAATTACCAGCATGTGGACTTTACTGGAAGAAAAATAATAGCATGCGTCCTGAAGCTCTGTGGAGGGCTGAGGAAGAAAAGAAAGAGTTAAACAAAGGTACCAAGAGTCGGCGGAAAATTAGCACACATTCGCGCCGAGATGAGAACGTAAATGTACATACTGGTGACGGCAGTCCTGTCCGGAGGTCTTTTAGTGTTTCTCAGTCCCAAAGTTCCCAAGCACTGACGCAGACGCAAATGCGACATAGCGCACATGATTCATACCCTCCAAAACGAAACAAAACAGCCCTTTCAGGTCTTGGCAATGTGCTGGGCGATTTAGGCGCAAATAAACTCAATAAACGCGACAACTTACTCAAAGCACCGCCGCGGAAGGAGGCTGAGCCAGGATTCAAAATACCGACTGGGCCATATACATCACCACCGCGAAAGACGGCGTATAATAATGAATATCTCCAGGATATACTTAATAGCAGTCCTGGTACGATGCTCAAGCATGTTTTCTCTGAGGCGGATGTAGATGCAAAGGAGCAGGACAAAAACAGCTCCAGGTATAATTCTGTAGATAATTTGGGCTCATTTCCTTTGCAGCAGGAGCACACGCAGAACCCGTCCCCGCTCAAGTGGGCCATGTCGTCTGAGGCGGAGGATGATGATGATGATACGACGGTTGTGGTAGGCGATGCTAGTGCAAGAAAAAACAGCAATGCTGCGACACCGTTCGATTTTAGTAAATTGCCGCCATCATCACCGCCTGACAGTAGCGAGTTTGTCTCACCTGTGAATGGTAAGAAAAATGACGTAGTGCTGCATTTGCCAGGATTTGAAAAGAGCAGTAGTACACGAGAGGATGAGGATGAGATTGACGAGCTCGCGAGCAGCCCGCCTGATTCAGCGAAAAGGAGCAAGTATGGCAATCTCGATGAACTGTTTCAGCTGATTAGCAAAAAGGGAAATGATGATTCGCCTTTTATTGTTGACAGTCCACCCGAAGAGCCTTATCCAGTTTGAAAGGAAGTGACGTAATAGAAAGATAGTAATGTTGTACAATATAAAAATGAATACAGATAACCGTCTAGATGTAATTGAATATAATGATTATGCAGAAGGCTATAAGCAAACCCAAAATGATAGAGTCGCGCTTGCGTCTAGCGCTAATAAGAGTGAGAAGGCTGTTAACACCTGGAATTGAGTGCATGGAAGACTTGAGGCGGAGTGAAATGCTCTTGAGAGACGCGCCTTGGTTGCTAAAATCAGCGCGAGTTTCAAAAGCTTGAGAGAGAGAGCTGTCTAGAATGGAATGGGAGTTGTCTAGTTTGCCACGTTCAGCAAGGAGCATGTCTGTGTCAGACTGGTGAGACAGCTTATACGCGTCGATATCGTTTCTAACAGAAGACAAGAGATTAGCGGAGTTGAGAGAATTGGTAAGTGCAGTAGAAATCCTATTAAACTCAGATTTATAGTTTGAGTGTATCGACTGGTGCCTGTCATAGATGAGTTGCTGATTTGGGTGATTTGAGTTTATAGAAAGCTGTTCAAGTAATTTACCAAGCTTTTCAAATAATTCAATAGTCTCGAGATTTAATTGGTTTATTTCAGTCTCTGCAACTGAAATACTAGTGTGTGACTTCAACAGATCCTTATTAAATTTTATTAATTCATTCAATTTACTATCCACAACCTCCTCAATCCTTATTAACTGTGTTATCACCTTGTCGTGCTCATCCTCATTAGCGTCCATGATGAACAGCCAGTTACCACAAGACATTAGAGAAATATTAGAAAATTCTATTGCTGAGCAACCACCTGATCCCGTACCTGTTTCTAGGCAGAGGCAGAGGAGCAGCAGTGTTAGTAGCAGCAGTAGCAGTAGCGTTAGTAGCAGTAGCAGCAACAGCAGCAGCAACAACAGCGACCAAGAAGATGCACAAGATCAATGGGAAGTTGATTCTAATCCTATTGTAGACGATACCGTCAATCAATTAGAGATAAACGACCCAGACGACCCAATCCCTTCAAATTCTCAAGCTGTTCACACTAAAAACGAGCTCATTCAACATACCATACGCCCACTGCCTTTTGAAAAGTTCCCTGAATCTGTTGAATTGATTAAAGTTGGTCACTTGCACTCACTCATCGAAAATACGCTTGTTATCCAATCTTCTGTTTCCGGAAAAGACAAGACTCTCGATCAAGGCACGCTACTATGCTTACATGACGGCAAGCTACTCGGTGAGATTTTTGAAACCTTTGGCTCTGTTGACGCACCTGTTCATTCCGTCCTTATTGAAGACGGTGCTGTTGATAGGAACTTGGTGACTCACAATGACCATGTCTTCTACGCTCCTCAACACGCTACTATCATCGACACTCGCTCACTCTATCAAGTTAAGGGCTCCGATGCGTCTAATCTCTACGATGAAGAACTCCCTGATTGGCAGCAAGAGCATTCTGACGATGAGGCTGAGCAATCTGCTAAGAAGGAGAAGAAGGCGGGTAAGAAGAAGAGCAAACCGCAACAGCCAAATCAGCAACATCACCAGCAGAGACATGCTGATGACTTTGTCGATTACACACCGCGTCAAAGGCCTGTCCAGCTCGATTACAATGCTGGTGATTTCAATCCTGAAGTTGCCCTCCAGCAGCAGCCAGTGCAGCAATCACAGACGCCAGCGCAAATGTCTAATCAATACAATCCATATCAATTCATGCAAATGCCTTTTAACCCTATAGTAATGGCCCAACAATATGCAGCGATGCAGGCGCAATTAGCAGCGTGAGTGCATGCATTGTAGATTTTATCTACTAACATTGTTTTAGAATGCAAAACTGGCAGAATCAAAACAACAACAACCCGCAGTGATATCCTCATCTCGCCATCCACATGTCAATCTCCCACCACCAGGAACGAAATCTTTTTAGTTTAATTTATTTACATTCTTTACATTCCGCAATGTTTTACGTTAGTTAGCGCTTTCTTATCCCCACGCTCTGCTCATCTCTCTACAGGATGACGATATCGACAAAATTTGGAGTTTTGACGGCAGAGTGGGTTCACGGCGTTGATTTGACAGGGAATTTATACACAAATCAGAACTCTTCATTCAAATCTCTCAACTCGGCTTGGCCTGCTGTCCTCAGCGCCCCTCCTGCGGTCGTCGTGGGTGTAGCGCTAACACGACGACCGCGCTAACCAGCGCCAAGCTCAATACGCGCAACAGCAACTTGAATTTCAGAGAAATGTTGAAGCCTAATAGTGATGTCAACTACGCAGGTGCGCTGATTATGACTCTTGTGCCTTTGTCACACACGTCTAATCACCACATAGAGGTCGTCCAGCGCATCATTATCAAGACTGATCAGCAGGCCAGCATCTTTCTGCAACAGAAACTCAAGTCACTCGAGCGCCCACAGCTTGATCTTCTTGTTGATGCTGTTCTCAACCGCGCTCTGCCGCTGTCGACTAATCGCTTCGGCAACTTTCTCATACAGAGGATCCTTGATGTGGAAGACATTAGCTATAAGTTGCGTATAGTCAATGCCATCAGTGGTCAGATCGAGGGTGTCGCTATGAACTCGTACGGCACTCACGTCCTCCAAAAGCTGCTGGCGACGTCTCCTGAGCATGTCAAGGCGGGTTATATCATGAGTCTGAGCTTTTTTTAACACTTTGTTAAAGCTTCTCATTATAAATGAGCTCCTAGACAAAAATGTCGCTCAGGGAGTCACGCATAAGGTGCGTTTGGGATTGGCTGCGACTGTGGATACTCCTGACTTCTTCTAGAACGCTTCGCATGTTTGGTCAAAAGCGTTAGAAGTGAGCGAAGCACTGAAAAATTAGATAACCAGCTAATAGGCCGACTTTGCAGATCAAATGGCTTATCTACACTCCTCATATCATGCCCACCGTCAACGCCGCTATGAAGGGGCGCTGGGTGCACTGCGCGAATACGGACACGGGCTCGCTCATCATTCAGTCCATTCTCGGTAAAGATGGTGCTGGGGCGTGTTTCAATGAGGTGTGTTTGGGTTTTACAGGATTTGCCAAGCTTAAAACGAGTAGATTCTCGATAACATAACTTCCTGCGCACTAAACAAATGGGGCTCCACCGTCGTACAGTATCTTATAGAACGCGCTTCGGAATCTTCACTTGCTCGCGTCACTACCCTGCTGATCTACTCATATAAGCAACTGTCCGTTGATTTTTACGGCGCGCGTTGCCTTATGGCCTGCCTCACTATGGGGAGGAAGAATGAGTATGCTGTTGAACTTCTGTCGAGGCTGCTGCTGAACGATGCAGAGACCATGTGAGTTGATTGGTGTGTCAGTCTATCAGCTAACGAACAACAGTTTTACAATTAAAGTGATTGTTGACAGCTCAATCGGCGCTCAGTTCCTCGTGAACATCCTCTCTTTGGTGGGCGCAGTGCACCGTCTTTAGATTTTCTGTTTAGCTGACTCGCAAAAGATGACCAAGAATAATCATCACAGACTGCTCACTCTCGTAAGTCAAATATTATTCACGTGGCTTGTCTGTTAATATATATAGATTCACTCAGCTAAAGAGCTTAGCGCTGGCGTTGAAGCATGAATGACTTCGCTACCCACCTACGCTCTTTTAATTTCTTATCAGCATCTTCACAAACACTCACATTTGCAATTTACCATTATTTATAAGCAATCGCGACGCATTAGCAAAGGCAGTTCTATCGCATTTTCCACCTTTTTCATCCTAGTCGTTCTTTATCTAAACTAATGGGCTTAAAGCTTTTATTGGTTTCCTTGTAATTTCTTACTTAATGTTTACCGCTTTTTATTCTGCGTTGGTGTCGTATTGCATATTCAGTTACGAGACACCAGGTACAAGCAAATGCTAGTAATTCAAGTACATTGTATGCACTGTCATAATTTGCATCTCTACTCGACACATTCATTGTCTCCTGAATCGCTCTTTCCATTCATCTTCAAATGGACCAGATTGATTAATGACCTCTCTTTAGCACTTAATTCTGAAATTACCATGGAGAAAAAGGTCTTAGCTGTACCTTGGAGCTAAACTTACCAGCGTACACGTGCCTCCAAGTGTCATTAATATCCCGTGGTTACCATGTCTCGGTATTGTTCACAGGGTTCTTCGGGTATCTATAGACGTGTTGTTAGATCTCTAACCAAATTTGAGGTGAACAAAAACTTTTAGGTTATCAGACAATATGTAATAAAAGACACATGAAGGTTAATTATCCTACGGTGGTTCAGAGAGTTGAGGAAGAAATAGAGTGGAGAGCGGCTGATGATAATTAAGTAGCTAGATATTAGACTTGAGTGTATCGTCTTCCTACCTATCAATCGTATTGCGCCTACTAAAACTTTCGAACTTAGCCTATTTATGGAACACAACCATCAAAAGACTTTAAAAGATCCTGTAATTCCGAATAAGTCATACTAACGACACCATGATTCTTGTGTCATCCACTAATCAAAATGCGTGCCTTAGTTTAGGGAAAACTGAAAAGTTGCCGGAGGAGTAAGCCGTTTTGAGGTCAATGTACTCTTTAAAATCCGAGAGATTACGCCAAAAATCAAAATTAAAATATATCAACTATTTAAAATGTGTGAATTAGGTTAGGGTTTGCTGGAAGACCGACTGGGCCCAACATAATCTATAAATTGTTGAGATTTTTGTTATACCCAATATGACCAAGAGTTAGGAATGAACTATAAGACACGGTAACGAAGAAGAAACACAATGAATGGTATTCCCTTGCTGTTAGGCTATTGGCACGCCACACGCCCCACTTCACCTCTTCCCGGTCTGGTACTTAGAATATTCGCTACATCGCTTTTTGTGTAATGGAAAAAGGTTATGATGAAATACCCACAAAAACTTCAAGAAGTATATGAAATAAATTAGTGGGTACTACGTCTGGGGACAGTATGGTGAACAAAATATTCACTGCATTTTAACTGTGTCGTCACCACCTATCAATCTAATGCTACTTCTAGCTATATAAACGAATGAAACACTTACAAAATATCTAAAGCAACAGCGTGTTGCAAACTCATGTACAACCTAAGTAATGGACAAAAAAGAGAGCTAAATTAAATTATGCCAGAATTCTCTACAACATTACAGACATGCACTCGTCTAAAAGTACCGAAACGCTGTTGGCAAGGATAAACTGAAAAGTGGGCGGAACAGCATGACGTTCGGCCTATCATATTCTCAATAAGAAAGGAACATAAAACAGGAACATCACACAAAAATTCGGATACCGAGAGAAATCCGAGAAATGTCTCGGTTACACACATTAGACTTCAGGGCGACATTGAGGAGAGTTCACCAGGTACGCCTAGAGGTATCATTCGCAAAGCTCGCTTAAGCAAATGTAAACGCAGAAAATAAAATCGACACATTCGCATTCAAGCTACGCATGATTACAAAGTTATAGTTGGCACATTGAAAGATGTGTTACCCTTCGCAGAATTCTCTAACAACAGCTCAGTCAAGAAAGTGCCTTTAAACAACACAACATTGACAACAAAATAAGTGTGGGACATGAGGGCCCTGTTTTCGAGGTAAGTAGGATAACGAGTGCACTCAATTATATTGAAGATCGACAACTATAAGCGTAAGTCTCAAGACGCAATATACTTGGTGCAGCGATTCGCCTTTTTATACGCTAAAAAGTCTTGACGGGAAATTGACTTCGAACATCAAAGTTTCCTCCTGGTCCACAGATTGAGATAAATCTTCAAGACTATCTTCAACAGTTTAGGGCTCAGCACTTACTTAGTTACGGATGGGTAGTGCTTTCAATATACGTACTTTCGTACAGCTTATCTTAATCTTTTCATTACATTGCACAAGATTGATACAGCTTTTGGAATGTTGTAGTCGTACCGTAAACGCTCATTTTGCACGACTTTCGAGCTCATTGTACAAATAGTACGAGTACAATCGTATTATACACTCTTGCAGTCAAGTTGAAATCAACGTATTATGGAATTAAAAAAACTTCGATTAAACAACTATCTTATCCAATTCTATCCCTTTATTACGTCCATTGACTTCGATCTATTTGACAACGAACGAGAGTCGTATTTTATAAAAACTAAAAGCATACATGCATTCATACCGATTAAAGAACGACCAAAGCCTTAAGTCTTTACGTATTTGTAGTGGTACCTCAATCGAATACTTGCAGACTAATTTCAAACAAGGAACTCCCTAATGCATGATGACATACATGTTTTATGGCTAGAGAGAGATTTCACTGAAACGTTAGCAAGCAGAAGATAATGAAGAAAGAAAGACTGCACAATTAAATTTCAGGGCACATTAGAGCTTAGATGGAATCGCAAAAAACTAACTCGTCAAAAAGGCGGGATAGGTATCTAAGGTCTGGATATGAATTAAGTATACGATGACTCACCTGTGTAGACATCTGAATGATGCAATCGAAATCGAGATTTTAGAAACTCCAAATGCACGATAAAAGATCGCTATACACAAAATACTCCGGCAGTTGGCTTGAATTCGGTTAGGTCGCTTCTCAGTTAGCCCAATCAACCATCCTTCGACAGTTTCGACAACTAACAATTCAGAAATCGAAAAGATATGATCAGTCCCGGTATCTCTCAACCATTCAGTAACAGAAATGGACTAGGAGAGGTGACAGCTATGGAAATGAAGCTTGATCCGAAAAGACATAAATATGAGTCAATGTATTACACGAATTAAGAAATTAATATGAATCTCTAAGGATGGCAAGTCACCTCATCGTTAATCATGCCATAAAATTGAAATTTGGGTTCATTAGGAGAAAAGGAAAAGAATCATCAAGATCGTAACAGTTTTTAACTGCTTTGATTTTACAATGAATGATAGTAAAACAAAACATCTTTAAATTAACAAACCTACTTACACCACAGCAGTAGCTAGAAGCAGCATGACCCTCAAATTTGAAGCCATGGAAACAAGGCTTGCTTTCTCTTAATACGAAGGGAAAATTTCAGTGCCGAAGATGAACCAACTACTTGGCATATGCTCTTTGGGTCTACTAACGAAAGTTTAATGTTCGCTTCCCATTAGATTATAATCAAGGCTCATGAAGTCACTGAAGGCTCGCGCCAAAATGAATTTTTGTGGAGGCATAAGCGAATCTCCCTGGCAATGCACAAAGGCAGCTCCAACTCCAAACTCAATGGTAGCACATATGTAACGTTTTGGTGTTTTACTTGATGAATACAATCAGATCATCATCATATCTTTTAACTATAGGCCACATGCCAAAATCAGTAATGAAAGACTGATTGATTTCGATAGAAGTAAGTTTTATTTCAGTGGCTAAGAAGTAGTTTCTCTCAAAACAAGGCCATTATACTAGATTGGTGATCAAATAGTACTTAATTTTGCTAGTCATTAACTTTCAATTGGGAGACTAATGATGATAAATACTGCTTCAGCGGAGTCATTAATCCCTGTAACTAAGATTCAACGAAGTTGTCCTAAGCATACGTCCTTGAAATTTCTCACTCGTTAGGCTCTATAAAACAGACATGATCTTGATCCAGTTTATTTAAAAAAGAATTTCGATATAATGTTTATTGCTAAAATGGATGAATTGAAATGTTGTATTTCATAGAAGCCATTCATGATTAAAAATTAATGTCCTGAAGGTGCTCACAGATCTTGGCCTATGGAGGCCTTCATCTATACAAACGATAATATGTTCTACTTATCGGTAGCGAGAACTCACAGTACGCCTGTGTTACCACTACCCATTACCCTTCACTGGTTTTGGATAGGCGATTGTAAAAACATATACGAAGGTAACAAAGTACCAAGTCGGGCGGTTTTTAGCACAACCCATTTGCAGCTTAAGGCAGTATAACCCTTTTTATGTTTTTGTTGGATTTAATAACGAAGGAAGCCTTTAGCTTAGAGGTAAA
Organism: Wallemia ichthyophaga EXF-994; assembly: GCF_000400465.1. Classification (NCBI taxonomy): domain Eukaryota; kingdom Fungi; phylum Basidiomycota; class Wallemiomycetes; order Wallemiales; family Wallemiaceae; genus Wallemia; species Wallemia ichthyophaga. The sequence continues at coordinate 361,078 of NW_008806279.1, read as the reverse complement.
TTAGGTATGATTTAATTCTTATCTTTCAACCAGACTAAGGTTTTTTGTAACTCCTGACCACCAAATGAACTCAAAGTCATACTTTGCAGATATCTGTATTTCAAGTCTTGTTTCCATAGTTATCAAAGTATCCAATACTTTATCCATAAAAATTGTTAGAGCTTTTTGTTACAAAAGCTTACGAAGATTAATAGTTATCGATTGAATATGATGTACAACTTCTTTCATAACTTAATTTCTTACACTGTATTTTTCTTCGAAGTTTCCTGGAACAATGTCCTTAACGTTTAGGCGGGATTATCACAGTCAGATTTTTCAGCTTCGCTGTTCCGAACATTTGCTGCGTTTTCTGTTTAGTTGTATTGAAAATCTATAATGGTATTTTAAGGCGATGAAAGATTTATTGATTGTCATCATGCAAAGCAAAATGCACAAAAACTCTTTTTTTTTTTCGTCTGGACAATGCTAGGGATCTCCTCACAATAAATTCGTTAGTAATTGTATATTATAAGTTGTTTCTAGACAAGTGCTTGCACTTAACTCTATCAAGTAGAAGTTATAGAATTTCATGGAGCTGAACAAAGTATGTTTAAGTTGATTCAGGTTTTGTTATTGGTGAAGTCTTTTGAAAATTCTTACTCTGAGATATCTTTGTAATCATGAAATTCCAACAAATTTGTGTTTGTGTAAAATGTCTCATTGATAAATCCATGGGCCTTCCTGTAAAAATTTAAATTATATCCACGAGCTTAGTTTGCAGTTTCAACGTTTATCGTTTACTTATGTACAAAAACGAGTGTTCCTACAATTTGCCCTGGCTATTTCGTCTGAGGGCCTTCAACAGAGATAACACAGGCGTACTGTGAGTTCTCGCTACCGATAAGTAGAACATATTATCGTTTGTATAGATGAAGGCCTCCATAGGCCAAGATCTGTGAGCACCTTCAGGACATTAATTTTTAATCATGAATGGCTTCTATGAAATACAACATTTCAATTCATCCATTTTAGCAATAAACATTATATCGAAATTCTTTTTTAAATAAACTGGATCAAGATCATGTCTGTTTTATAGAGCCTAACGAGTGAGAAATTTCAAGGACGTATGCTTAGGACAACTTCGTTGAATCTTAGTTACAGGGATTAATGACTCCGCTGAAGCAGTATTTATCATCATTAGTCTCCCAATTGAAAGTTAATGACTAGCAAAATTAAGTACTATTTGATCACCAATCTAGTATAATGGCCTTGTTTTGAGAGAAACTACTTCTTAGCCACTGAAATAAAACTTACTTCTATCGAAATCAATCAGTCTTTCATTACTGATTTTGGCATGTGGCCTATAGTTAAAAGATATGATGATGATCTGATTGTATTCATCAAGTAAAACACCAAAACGTTACATATGTGCTACCATTGAGTTTGGAGTTGGAGCTGCCTTTGTGCATTGCCAGGGAGATTCGCTTATGCCTCCACAAAAATTCATTTTGGCGCGAGCCTTCAGTGACTTCATGAGCCTTGATTATAATCTAATGGAAGCGAACATTAAACTTTCGTTAGTAGACCCAAAGAGCATATGCCAAGTAGTTGGTTCATCTTCGGCACTGAAATTTTCCCTTCGTATTAAGAGAAAGCAAGCCTTGTTTCCATGGCTTCAAATTTGAGGGTCATGCTGCTTCTAGCTACTGCTGTGGTGTAAGTAGGTTTGTTGATTTGAAAATAATGCTATAACTTAATATGCGCAGGGCCTCAACACCAAGCCAGTTAATGTTTCTATGCATAGACTCTACATAGCACTTCAGAATACTTCGAAAGTTGCTAAAATGAGACCATCTTTCAATTACATACTGAGTCAATACTCTACAGTAGATAATCTTTTAGCGCTTGGATAATAAAGGGTGCCATTTGATTGATGTCAATTCCATGTGGGGGGACAGCAGAAAAATTCAAAATTTTAGACAATACTGTCTTACCTAATCCTTATGACTTAATGTTTACAGTGGATTTATTGCAGTTCTGATTAGTTCATTATGACCTTCGCCCGTTGAGTTACAAAGCTATCGAATGGACTTCTGTCTTTGCAGCTTCGCTTCTCAACATTACCTCAAATACGCATTATGGTAAGCGAATGTATTTATGTCCTTATTTGTTTATCGCAATCCTTGAACTTTAAGTAAATGCTAAGCCCAGAGCTTTTCTTTTTCACACTGCTTCTTGTTATCCTGGGGTTTCCTTATACGTGCATAGCTTTGTATTTCTTGTATCATTCACCATCTATGCCTGCGTCCTAGCACCTACTTATTGATTCAATAATTGTTATCATTTTAATAGATAATACATTTTTAACATATTCCTTCCATTACATAGTGTAAATTTCGCTAATCTTGAAAGTGATAGGCGGCTGTGATGTGCATTGGGCTGTACAGCGATTAAGTAGATTTAATAAATTGAGTTTTCAAATAAGTGTAAGATACTTCATGGGAAAAGGCATGCTTGAACAGTGATGATGATGATGATGAAATATGAATATGTTGTTAAGACGATACATATTATATACTGCGTCCATCAATACTTCTTAAAGCATGAGCAGTCGAAGAGGGTCCTGAATTTTCCTGGAAGCGTTTCTTAACTAACGCATGCTCGAACAGTATGTAGAAGTTGTTGGATTCCATTCTGAAACTTCTGGAACTTTGGCTCTGGAAGGGTGACGTGGAGAAATTTGGACTTAGTTGCGGTGTACAGCGTGATGATAGCTTAACAACAAGCTGCATGTGCCGTTAGGCGTAATTTTTCTTCGTTCATGCGCTTAAGAAGGCACTCGTATCTTACTCATATTCTTTACAATAAAAATCCTTAAAATTTAGGTAATTGTGTTGGTCCTGGTCATTTTACCAGTACGCCCTAACCTAATGCACGCACTTTGAAATTTGGATTTATTTGATCCTTTGTTTCATGGAATAAATTGAGCCTTGTCGGTTCCCACTTCCAGCCACTCGTCAGAGTTTTTAAGATGACATCACGAGTCCAAAGTGAGGCTGCTTTATTCTATCGTCGTCGTTTGAAGAATATTTTTCCGGCCGCTGTTTTTCCGTCACTTATCGGCTGCTAGCCGATTCATCTTTGCCGCTACTAATCATAATTCCACGTTATCACTTTTCATTCGTCACGTAGTATATTTACTTCTTTTCTCCTATAAACGCACATAATATGCTGGTTTCATTTCAGATTGAGACCGCTGCAATTATATTTCTTATCTATAAAATTTCTTCGTGGATCCACACCAGCTCACTTATAGACTTGAATGTTTGTTTAGAGTACTGCCGATCAAATTCATCGCAATATAAATCCGCATATTTAAAGTCTTAAAGTGTACATTGTATTTAAATATTCTGTGGTTACACTTATCTATGTCGATTCTATTTACTTTGAAGGGGTCTTCGAATCTTCACGCAGTGAATAACACTTACAACCCATAAATTTTACTGAAGAGTATAAATTGTTGATAGTATTAAAAGGAATTTTTCAACAAATTCATTAGACCGGTAACTTTGTCAGCTAGAGTTTCGGCGTAAACGAGTAAAATTAGTCCTTTCACAAAATGCCATGATGCGGTTGTAGATTTGACTGGATAGTCCAAAGGCTTAGGTATCGGAGTTCTTATCAATGAGAAGAACCTGTCTTCAATAACAGCTTTCGGATTGCACAAGCCGTATAATCCTTCACACCCACCAAATCTTCCATATCCGCTTGATTTAACCCCTCCAAATGGCATAGATTGATTCAGATAAAAGACGCCAAAGTCATTCAGGCTGATAAGGTAATGAGACAATCATAACGCTCTGTTGGGCAGAATCTTACCTGACCATACCGCATTTCATATTATGAGCAACTAAGGAACACTCTGCTTGATCGTTGCCGAAAACTGCACCACCAAGTCCAAATCTTGTATTATTTGCTAAATGGATGGCGTCCTTAGTTGATGAGGCTTTTATAACTGTCATAACAGGAGCGAACACTATAACGTATTTAGGGATTAGAACAAGTGCCTTAATCAACCTACATTCTTGATGGAATATCTCCATTTCAGAGGTGACGTCGACTAGCAATGTACTATGATAATTTTTAGTTTAGTAATAAAAAAGATGTAATTGAACCCACGGTTCAAAGTAGTGACCATTCGGATATTCTGGATGAGTGTACCTTTTACCGCCATGCAAAACCTTTGCACCCAATTTAACGGCATCATTTATCAGGCCTTCCAGCTGCTGAAATCGTGTATTGGATATCATTGCACCAACGTCGACGCAAGTATTACTGCCAGATGACGTTCCGAGACGCAAATCTTTGATACGGTCGTGCATTCTACTGACAAATTGATCGTAGATGTCATTGTGAACAATGAACCTTTCAATACCTATGAATGAGACTAAGATGGTTTGAAAGATTTGACAACGAATTGGCATACCAATGCAATTCTGACCAGCTGCTTGAAACGTAGCTCTCAAAAAGGTTGATTCGAAAAAGTGCAAATCAGTGGATTTTAAAATTACGGCAGCATCTTTTCCGCCCAATTCAATGCAACAGGGCTTGAGATTTACAGAAGCGGCTGAAGCAACCTTTTTACCCACAAGCTCTGAGCCAATGAAGGTAATATGATCGATATCACGTGAAGTTGTCAGTGTTTCAACGATATCTGGGTAACATACAACGAGCTAAAGAGATGTTTTAGGCAAAGAAGGTCAACAGGTTAAAATAACATACCTGAACCAGATTTGGATCTTCACCATTCACTCTTAAGGCTTCCTTGACAGCTCCAACAAACCAATTGGAGGACCACGCAACAAATTCCGAAGCTTTGACGATACAAGCATTACCTGTAACTAAAGATGAAATAATTGGTGACAGTGAATTGTGAGCCGGACTAGAATGATATGAATCAGTTTCTGTAAAGTGAAAAGCACAAAGTAAACGTACTAATTCCAGGAAACAGAAGCCAAGGTGAGACCTAAAGGTTCATAGTAGATCTATTAGTTTGAACTGAGTGTGAGTAGATTCAGATGATAAGATAAGTACCTTTGAGGACTTGTGAGCGAGTAACAGATTAGTCGGCCTGGACTGAGGGGACAATATAGATTTAGCGTTTTTTAAAGACCATTTGATCTTCTCTGCGGTTGTCAAGATTTCACCGAAAGCAGCATCGATTTCTGGATGGGGTTAGTTACGATGATACTTTAGGAATTAATAAGGACGGACTAGTTTTACCAGTATCCCTGCAAGCAACATCAACTAAATTGTCGATATCGCGTGTCAACCAGTCCAAAAGAGTGTTTAGAACATTGAATCTGCGTGACCAGGATGAAGCTGACCAACTATTTTGACAGGATTTAGCTAAACTGATTTTCGCATTGATATCAGAGGCATTATCAGATTTGATTAAATCGATGAATTGTGCGGTGGAAGGATCATAGCAGGTTATGTGATCTCCGAGTCGATCAGCGCCTTGAGGAAAGAGGGAAGGATCAGATTTATGTGAAATTAAGGAAGGCTTATCAATAGTTTTACCAACCCAATTAGCATTTGCTTGCTATGAAAGATAAGAGAGATAATCAAATCATACAAGAAAACTAACAATTGGTTTTGGATAACTTATTGAAACGACTTTTGACTTTTTAAAAAGTAGTCTATAGCTCCAAAGAAATAAAATTATTATCAAAAGTATCCCAGCCAAGCTCGCCATCATCGTTGACAACATTTACGAGATGGATCAAAGCTCGGAGATCGCAGTGGTAAGATTCTCGTAAATTTCTCTTCATTATTTTACATCTAAAAAAAGGCAGGCGCTATTGCTGCATTTTTCGTTGATGTACTCTTCTGTATGCATGATAGAATGACTACTGGTAAAATCTAACAAAATAAAGATCCTTCCGATACGATTAAAACAAGGTTAATTGTATTACTCTGACTTAGGCTCACTCGACTTACTTTCAACACTTAGAATGCAGGCATCATCGTCGACCTCGTCTTCGAGAAGTTTTATCAGAACTTTGAATTTTAAGGGGCTGTATAATGGAGTTGGTAGTGTTATAATAACAACAATACCTGCATCCGCTCTATTCTTTGTTGCTTACGAGAACGCAAAATGGGAATTGTCGCATTTGTTTAATCAACCTTTTACTCAACTAACTTCATCTTGTTTAGCAGAATTGATCGCTTCTATAGCTATTGCACCCGCAGATACCATTAAACAAAGAGCTCAGATTGAATCTAATCAAAAATCTTCACTAAGCATAGCAACGTCATTCTTTAAATCTCCATCAGCATGGACAGATGTCAAGTATGGTTATAAAGCTGTTGTTATTAGAAATCTACCTATAACGGCGGCATATTTCCCGTTATATGAAAACCTCAAACTTAATCTAGAAAATAGGTATCAAATATCAAAACCAAATGCAGCATTAGTATCAGGTGGACTATCTGCCATACCCTTAGCATTAATAACTACGCCATTAGATGTAATTAAAACGCGTATAATGTTAAATCAAGTGGACAGCCATGATAAATCCAATTTGATGAAGGTAGGACTGAGCATTTCAAGGACTCAGGGTTTCAAATTTCTATTCAAATCAGCTTGGCTAAGGATTTCTGTTGCTGGGATTGGAGCAGGGTTAGAACTTGGGTGTTATGAGTATGCCAAAAAGCATTTGCGAAATTTTTCAGATGAATAAATTGTATTGATAGACTATTTAAACGATTTTAGTTGTGGTATAGATGGGAATGAAGATGTCCTTCCGGACATTACATTCGAAGGAGATAAAGTGGGAAATGAGGGACTCTTTGGAAGATGAGCAGCTTTATCATCTTGATTCGAAAGATTATCCATTAAGACTTCTTTATCATCATTATCTTCTTCTCCGTCAACGTTCAAAGACATCAAAGCGCCATAACCTTCATTTAGATCAAAAGGATCATCAACTTTGTTGGCTTTATTGAATTTACTAAACCAAGATTGTCTGACTCGATTTAAACGGGAAGTTGGAGGAGATTGATTGGGTATAGGAATAGAATTGATTGGTTTCTTCTCACTCGATGGTCGAACGATAGGAGCAGATTGCTGTAGATCATCGTCAAAGTCATCGTCTTTCAAGTTAATATTTTTTAAGGAAGAACGCGTCTGAATTGAAGTAGTAGAGGAAGAAGATGAAATATTGGGAGGTTTAGGTGGTGGTGGTATAGTCATTGGCAGGGAAAGGGAGGTTCGCTTACTCTGATCAGATTGTAAGGATTTTATTATAGATTTGAGAGATTTGTTTTCTTCAACCAAGTTGTTATTGTAATTTTCAATCTGAGATTTAGATTTCCTAGCCTCAGCGACCATATTATTAGCTTCTTCGAATAAAGCTTGAGATAGAGATTCAAATTCCTCCTCAAGTTGAGATTTCTCTTGGGAGAGAATAACATTCTGAGACTTCAACTTTTTGAGTTGATCGAGTATGTTAAGTTGAATGGAGTCAGATGAGGTAGATGAATTACTACCAGCGAATCGAGTACCATTATGAATAACTTGTTCAAGCATTTCAAAATTAGCTTCAGAAAGAGTTAAATTAGATCTAGCGACTTTGAGATCATCACTCAATTGCGAGTTGTTATCTTTTGATTCATTTAATTCATTTGTCTGTTATGATTATTAGAGAGTACATCCAAACGTATTCGAAAACTCACCAAATGCTTAATCTCATCTTCTATCCCTTTCCTATCCACACCTTTGTCCACATCACCAGACATCATCGACTTTTATTAAGTGCCTTTATTCAACTTATTGGATGAATATAAAATTTTATTAATTCAACTTCAAGTCAAACTCAAAAACACAGACACAGTCGTTTAGTTATTCTCATCTGAATATTTTTATATGCGTACAACCGAATTTGAAGCAAATGAGTTACCTTTTTACTTCTTCCTATTATCTTGTGTTAGTAGTTAATTATCAACATCAACATCTACTCACTTTGCTTCCTCTTCTTCGGCCTTCTTAGCTGCGCGTACCTTACGTGCACCATCGTGACGTGCGTTTGCACGCTCTTCACGAAGGGTACGGTATGCCTTAGCTTCACGCTCACCATCAGAGATCTTTCTTGGACCTTCTGGTACAGTTCCTGCTGGAATTGGTACAACGGCTTGAACGTCACGTGCAGTTTCACCAGATAAGTCCTTGGAGTCAGTCTTGGCTGGCTTCTTGGAGTTGCGTGGGAAGACAATCAAACGAGCCTTGTATGCTTGAAGACGGTCGACGTTTAACTTGAGACCCTCCTCGGAGAGGTTACGACGACGGTGGTCAACTGGAATACCGATTGAGAGAGCCTCCTTACGGCGGATACCAGCAGCCTTCAACTCAGCCAAAGAGAAGCCCTTACCAGCGCGAAGCTTACGGTTGTAACGGACGGTTGGGCAACGAACAGCTGGGCGAAGGTTTTCCAATGGTCTCACACCGAGAGCAGCGGCCTTGTTTGAACGAGCAACGCGACGGCTCTTCTTCTTACCAGGTTGGTTGAACCAAGTCTTGATTCTTGATTGCCAATCCTTCTTGAAGTGGTTGCCTAGGGAGAGTAAGTTTGAGTTGGAGTGGGAATTGGATTAGACTAACGGTGAAGAACGTTGTTGTGGCGAAAACCTATAAAAGAGTAAGATAACGTGCACTTGAATGTAAATTAGTTTCTAACCCATTACCGTAACCTGAGAGACCTAGAGGAAAGTTTGAAGAAGGCGACGAGTTGAACGCAACGATCAATTTAAAAAAATTCAGCGGGGTTTTTCGAGGGAATGTGTAAATGTATGAGATAGTATATTTGTAGTATTATAATTATTTTTAAATAAAAGCTTAAATTTTATTTGATGGGTTTCGAGTTGATAACATCACATTGAGTTGAGTGCTGTGTGATGTGTGGATGATATATGCATAATTGCTATGTATACCCAGATTTAAAGCTATAAAAGCTATATAAAATCCCTTTTACTCATTCCTCTCCACCTCGAGCTCACCTCAGCAGCCTGGCGTGTACAGGTAGGTGGTATTCGTCAGCAAATCATATTTTGCAAACTAGGAAAATGAATAAAGATAATACAATTAACCAAATACTACGGTTTTATACTCCAATTTCCCCCTAAACTACTAATTTTGATAATTTTTACTTGCTTCGATTCAAGCTTCACAAGTTTACCAGCCCTATTTGTGACCAATTTTTATGTGCTTTGACCAATTCTGTTTAATGCACTTGCTCTCATTCTTACTCTTATAACACTTGCTGTTGCTGCTGCTGATAAAACGCTTGTTGTTGATTGTTCTAGGATCTGCGATAAATGCGCCCGCATCGACGCCTCCACATCCAGCTGGTGCCTGGAACATTGCATGCCGCATACCAGCATTAGGCACTTGCCCCTGATTTTGCTCAAGATACGCGCCAATCATTTATTGAGGCTGTGGTTGTGGTTTTGTCTCCATCAAAGCTTGTGTTTGAAGAGGTGGTAGCGCTGCTTGTTGCTGTTAGATTGGCACTGCATTCTGCGCTGCAGCACCCAACATCTGTGCTGCCTGTACTGGCTCTAATGCCTCAGCTGGCATCTCCGATTCAGGTACGCCTGTGTTTTAACCCTCGTTCCACGCCTGATCCATTCCCGCTTGTAATTTATCTGCATCTTCTGCAACCCATGATCTCGGTTCGTTGTATGTATTAGCATTAGCACACATCAAGTGGAAGTCGCTCAAACAGTCCCTACAGTTCCCAAATAGCTCTAGCGCCGTATGCTGGTGAGTTTCCAATGCCAAATGTTCGAAACTCTCATACCTCACATTTAAACGCATCTGCTTCTCCCCTAGCATCTTATCGACTTAACTGATACGCAATCTAGCATGTCTGATAGACCTGTGGTTGAGTTTGTTGAAAAACAACATATGATCAAGTCGATTGAAAAGCTCCGGAGAGTACATTCTCTCAGCCCGTTCTAACACCTCTTTGGTAGCTTCCTGGATAACATTCTCATCTGGACTCTCGGTTCTGAGATACTCTCAAGAGCCGAGGTTAGAGATGGCTGTAATATTTGTTTCCTAAATTTAGGCTTGAACTTGGCTATCTGTCAAGGTGCATTCATCGAGCATTTGTAGCACGATTTTGGATATATCTTGATGTACCTTCCCAAACTAATCAAGCAGTACGACTGAGTATGGTCGACGTCTCATCACTTCTGATAACTGTCCTGATTCCTCGTACCCTACATATCTAGGAGTTGCACCGACCAAAGGCGATACTGTATGCTTTTCTTGATATTCCGACATGTTGATGTTGATCAAAGCTTGTTTCTGATCATTTAACAATGCCCCGGATAGCTTTCTCGATAGCTCTGTCTTGCAGGTGCTTTTTGGGCCGAGGAAGAGAGATGACGCAACGGATCTATTGTCTGATTGCAAACCAGCTGGTGACATTTGGACGGCATTTGCACTTGTATCTATGCGGGCCTGTCCAATAGTCCTCTCAATCGATTTGTTTTCGAGCTGCGTGTGGTTATTAGTGTAAAGAAAACAGCGAAAAGCAAGACATGCACGTGAAGCAATTTCTCAATCTCGCCTTATATGAGGTTGTTGATTGGTATGCCAGTCATCCAGGAAACGACTCTTGCTGTGTCATCCCTTCTTTAGCTGCTTCCCCGCTACTTTAATATCACGTTGAAGCGATGGGTATACTTTTCTAGCGCAGTTTCAACGCCCCTCGAAATCACCAAGTTTTTGTGAAATTCCCAGTCATTGTACGCTCTTTCGAGCTCCTCTTTAGCGACCTTGGCGTCAGAAATCTTGACTCTCCCTTCATTTCAAACTTTGGTCAGTCTCTCTGGCTCGTCTTTGTATTCGTTGACGAGCTTTTATAGCGTATCTCTGCGCCTTTTTAGACATTGTAAGAATTGTAATTTAATATACCGTACGAGTTGGTGTATTTACCAAGATGATAGAAGTCTGCGCTGTTGTATCTCGAGAATGTTTCAGTCTAGCTTGGCCAATGACTCTAGTTTGCTTTCCTGTGCTAATTTGAGGGTGGACGAAGCTTCGTCTACAGGATCGATAGCTTTATCTGGCAGAAAGTGATCGCTAATATATCTATCTTTATGTTTAGCAGCGACTAAGAGAGCATCGTCGCTAATTGTGACACCATGATGAGTCTCGTACCGAATCTTCAAGCCTCTGAGTATGGGGAGAGGGTAACTACAAGGCTAAGTTATTCGAATATTGCACAGGCTGGAGGCGTCTAGCCAGACCGCCATCCTTCCCAAAACTTTGCAATATTCATCCGCGATAGTTGCACCACCAAACTGCAATCCACGCGCTGCTTTAGGTTTAGTAAAGATCCCATCATCGATGCTGCCCTCCGCTTTATCAAGGTTATCAAGTTAAAGTTAAATGATAATCTTTACTTTTATCTTCTATAGAGCTTTGTAATGAATCATCCCCAAAGATACAAGCCTTTAATCTCACTTCATGACAAGACAGGTTAATTGTTAAAGAGATTTGTTTGTGCCTGAGCGATTGCAATCGTTATTTTATCAGTGATGGCTTGTGTGGGTTTCTAGTCGATATGAATTGGGGAAAGAGAAATCGAAACGCAGAATGCTGTAAGGCAAGCATCTTTTCCTGCCGCGCTTCTCTTAACATTGATTGTCTTGTCGATCAATTCTACTTAATTGAAATCTCCGGATCCTTACGAGCAGAGTAAGTGGCTCAACAGGGAAGGTGATAGCTGCAAGGTGATACAGTTAAAGAAATGAATGATATCAATTGAAAAATGGATATTACAAATGTGTTACAACATATGTGATATTACAAGCAATACGAGTCAGTACAAAGCTTCACATATTCCTTTTCTTGTTATAAAGAGTGCGATAGGTAATATTGGGCTTATCGCTTCCTGCTTTGGCCTTTCTCTTATCAGCTGCTGCGGCTGCTTTAGCGGCGACGGTCTTGCGGCGATCGTGTTGGAGTTGAAGATTGTCAAGGCTTTTCTTATAAGTCGCCGCACCTTCGATACTCGTGTTGAAGTAGTCCATTCCATCGTAGTGAGTTTTCGCCTTCTCTAATCCCTCGGAAAGAGCAGAGGTCAAATGCCATATGTCAGACATTGCAATCTAATGACGCGACGTACTTGACGCGGGTTGAGGAAGTTGGGACGCGAACAGATAAGCATTAAAGCTTCGTTTTTAGAGATATGTTTTACTGATGCCAAGAGCATGGCATCGTCCTCGCGCTGGTTAGGATTGACGAAAAATCCCCACTCGGTCTTAATGACAGTTTCTGTCTTTTCCTTGTATTTTTTTAGTGCGTTTTTGGTCTTTTTGCTGATCTCAGCTATGTTTTCGGTGTAAAGCAGCTTCTTATTCTCCTTATCACGCTCCCTGTTCATCATAGCGAGCATTTCTTCGAATTGAGCGTTTCAAGCCATCCGTTATAGTGATCTTAGACAACAAACTGGCTTTTCTGTACAATTAACCTCTTATTTAAGTACTTGTGGCTGCGCCTTGTCGTCATCCGACCCGTTTCTCCTCGTCAGCCCCATTTATTCCCAGGAGTCGAACAAAGATGTAAACCGGTGTAAATCTGTGTAATATCTACATACCGCATTAATACTTGTTTTCCTTCTAAACTAAAATAATCTTGTTTGGTTTAGAATTTTCTAGAATATTCTCTTCGTCAAAACTTCACCTCGCCCACTATAAAATCTGCGCTCCTTCATTTTTTCTTTTCTCGGTCGATTTTAAATTTCACCCAAATCGAAGTTCATCTTAGGGTTTCGCTGAATTGGACTTACGTTTCTTTGCGTCCTTGCCACCAAGTGTAATAAAGTAGTGCGTTAAAAATAAAAGTATCAAGCAGTGAAACCTAACAAACTCATAGTGGGTAGAAGACCATTCCGTTGCTACAGATACATCAAGAACAAGCCATTCCCAAAGTCTAGATACAACCGTGGTGTTCCAGACCCAAAGATTCGTATCTTCGACTTAGGTCGTAAGAGAGCTGCTGTCGACGACTTCCCATACTGCGCTCACTTGGTTTCTGACGAGCTTGAACAACTCTCCTCAGAAGCTCTTGAGGCTGCACGTATCACTTGCAACAAGTACATTGTCAAGACCGCTGGTAAGGAAGCATTCCACTTGCGTGTCCGTGTACACCCATTCCACGTCGTCCGTATCAACAAGATGTTGTCATGCGCTGGTGCTGATAGATTGCAACAAGGTATGAGACACGCTTGGGGTAAGCCATACGGTACCGTTGCTCGTGTTCAAATTGGTCAAGTCTTGATCTCCATTCGTTGCCAAGACCGTAACGCACACGTCGTTAAGGAAGCTCTCCGTCGTGCTCGTTACAAGTTCCCAGGTCGTCAAAAGATCATTGTCTCTAAGAAGTGGGGTTTCACTAACCTCGACCGTGAGGAATACTTGAAGATGCGTGGTGAAGGTCGCGTTCAAAAGGATGGTGCTTATGTGCAATACATCAAGCCACAAGGTCCATTACTCGAGAACCTCAAACGTCAAGCCGCTATCAGAGCTGACCTCTAAACTCTTTGACGCTTTTGAAATGTACTCATTATTTACAAGTTCTTTTGAATAATAGTGCTTGGTTTTTACTTTAGTTAATGTGTGTCATTTTGTTTCGTAAACGATTGAGATATTGTCATGTATTATTGATAATTCGCTGATTCTTAAACAATTCAATTCACGTGAAAATATTTCATTACATTCTTAATCAGCAAAACCTTAACAGTATGCAAGAGCACCCATACTGAGCAAGTGTTAGAGATTATTCTATCATCCAAAACATTTCTACTCACGGATCATAGCAAGGTAGGACGTGTACATCATCCTTGTTCTCAAACACCGCGTTAAGATCCTTTGGCGCCAATGATTTGTTAACAACAACCTGGTAAACAAACTCCTTGAACCAGTCAACGGTACAAATGTAATAGCCGTGCTGTCCTGCATCCTTACCCCAGCTATTCTCAATTCTAAATCTCTGTACTTTACCATCAACAATGTGAGCGGCGTTGATACTCATCGCGTGCGTCATTGAGGATTCTCCAGTTGCTAACCTATCTGCTTTGTTCATACCAAGCTTAAGATTGAATGCAAGTTCATAGTCAAACAATTTTGGATCAAGTAAACCACCATTCCTCTCACTAAATTTTCCAACATCACAACCAAAGAAGACAGGTTTGCCATTCTTCAAGTGTGTAACGACTGCATCTACCAATCTATCAGCCGTTGTGTTCACGTACAGGACTGGTCTTCCACCAACGACGTTTTGTAGCTTATCGACAGTGTAAAGCTTAGAGTATTCGTTACGCGGGTCGTTAATTAAACTGTACCAGTCATTGACACGGAAATTATTGAGGTATTTATCAGTGAAACCAAGTGGTGTAGTCTTAATTGAGTTGACTTTATTGTTCTTATCTTTATACTCAAATACGAACTCTTCATCCACACTAGGTGGTGGACCGAATGCAATAACGGCAGCGCCATAGATCTCCTCCAATAATTCATTTTTACGTCTACGAACGACACTTTCTGGATTTGAGGTGAGGTGTTTAGCAGATGTACTCAACTTGCGCAATTCTAAGCCACCCTCGCGCAACTTTGTAGTTAATAAGCTGTTTATCTTTCCTGAGTTAGAACTATTATGCGATTCTGGGTAAATTGTTTGAGGAACGACACCATACTTGTTAATGAGGTTAACAACCATATCAAATTGACCACCATCACCGATTGGGCTGCTGTTAATATAGTCTACGATACGACTTCCAATTGGTTCACCAGACAATTCAATTGAATGTTCGAGATATTGATTCGATTTTTCAATTCTATCCCAGAACGACAAGTAGCTTTGAGATAATTGGAACTCTTCAATGTTGAGTTGCATCTTAACCTCATTTCTCAGCAGGTTTGTTGAAGCAAATAACCAACAGCGACCGCTTGAGGCTTGGTTGGTGACGTCCTCAATCTCGGAAGCAACCAAGTTGAAGACGTTTTGATCAGATATTCTAGCTGCTCTTCCAGAGAGTGTGTTTGTGATGTCTCCCTTAGAGAAAGTTTCGACAGCCAATTTATTCTTTGGATTGTTGAGTAAGTCATTTTCCCATCTCTTGCAGGTATCGATCTGTGTGATATCAGGATATGTTTGATCCAGATTAGATAATTTACTCACCTTGACAGTCTCAGAAGATTCCGCTGAGCTGCTCGTTTTCAGGTTGAGGGATTTCAGGAGTTGTTGTGATTCGGATACCTCATCAAGATAACAATGTTTTTCATCGATAGGAGAATCTTGAGGTTGTCTAGCTTGCGTAGCTTGTGCTTTGTTGTCTGTTGAAATGATGTTGCCCATGACTGTTATGGTTCAAGGCGTTGCTCACTGACGTTATCTAATCAGTCGATTTAAATTAAAGTCATCAATTCAACGCTGTTCAATTGCCCATTCAACAGCTTTGAGTACGTTATCTACAATTACACTAGGCTCATGCTTTGGGATACCGTGTTTATACACACCCGTCCTAACTAATGCCGATTGCCAGCCGAAATTGTTAGCACCCTGAATATCAGAATCAGGATTATCACCGACCATAACTACCATTGGATTCTCTGTTGAGTTACTTTTCTTTTTTATGAGCTGTTGAAGCAGGTTATCCGCGTATTCATAAGTTACCGCATACGGTTTCCCGTACTGCTTATATTGAAGATCGATATCAGGGCTTCTTATATTATGAACCATTTTTATAGCTTCTATGAACATTCCTTGACCATGTCTAGGCTGAGGATACTCGCTGTGCATGATTAGATCATTTCCTTATAAAGAAAGTTCAGCTTACGTAGTCCAAATGAGATCAGGGTTGGAGAAATGCAGCTCCACACCTTGCTTGCCATTATCACTTTCCGTACCAATCAAGCCATCTTTGCTACGAATCAGGTCACAAATTATCTGATGTCAGGTTAATTGAGATAAGAGTAAGACGAATCACGTACCTGCATATCTAATCCATGATTCGCACTATCTTTGAACAACATTACAGCAGAGAATGGTACGTTAGCGAAATCTACATGCTTTTGGCGATAAGTATGCGACTGAGGAAGACCATCGTGTGGTGCAGGTGGAGAAGCAAATGGATAGATGAACTTATTCCAGCACAGTATGTCAGTAGGAACGTAGACATTCTTAAAACCGTAGGATTCAGCAATTTCACGGCACTTTTGGCCATGCTCGTCACCACCGACAACGAGAACGTTTTTATCACGTAAACGTTGAGCTAGAGGTTTCATTACTGTGTGTGAGAGTACCATTTGTGACTCGTCAACGTTAATTTGAAAGTCTTTTGAGATAGCTTTCGCTCTTTCGTTCTCCATAGTTCCACCGCCATTTGTAATGAATATGTAGGGAACGTTGAGTGCATCGAGCTTTTGTAAAGCTTTCTTTGCTTCTGGAATGATAAATCTACCATGCTTCAATACTCCATCGATGTCGAAAGCGAAAGCGAGAGGTCGATTGGAGGTAGCTGCGATGTAAATGAATATAATTCATGTATAACGAATAGATCTTACTCGAATATAGTCTAAACTTCGCGGCTGAGACTTTAGCAGAACGGAAGAATATGGTCATGGTTGTGGCGATAGACAAGTGATGACGTCGAATACATTTAATCGATAACAATTTACAATAAACAGATTTTATGCACAACAATGAAAGCAAAAGTGAGAGCGTGAGTTTCTATAGACTATAAGCTTGGCTCATCAGTAAAGAATTCCACTCACCGTGATAAATTGGTAAACAGAGTTATAATGCTTGATATTAAAGGTTTATGAGATCTAAAAATCGAAGTCAGCACAGCTCTCAATGACGAGCAAAGTATTAGCGCTCGCCCTAAGTAAACAAAAGATTGACCTCTTGCAAGACATCGTCTTGAGCGGGAATCTTCTTAAGCGCAGGGAAGCGGCTTGGTTTCTTAAATTTCATGAATTAGAAATCGTTACTTTACGTAAAAAAGAAAGCAAAGAAGCCAATCACGCTTATTGATCGGCTTTGAAGGAGGATTGAGGTGGAGTAGGAGGTGAGAATGCTTTGTAAATCTCTGAAGGTGATGCAGGGCCAGATGGCCTACGAGCATGAGAGCGCGCAGCTATAGTAGAGGCGATAGCATTCTCCTTCTCCCTCCTTCTTGATTCCTCACGCGCGAATTGGGCATTCGATGCTTCATCGGAACGTACCTGTTCCTTTAAAGAATCCTTAAGGCCAAAGTTCTTGCCTTGAGGCATAAAAGATTTCTCTACTTTCTTCTCTGGTTCTAAAAGTAATTTAAGCGTGTGATTATAACGAGGATATAATCAACCCACTGTTCAGAGCGAATGCTACAACTCCTGTAGCAATTAGAAGCAATCCCACACCAAATCCCTGTAAATTCAAGCGTGAGAAATGTGGCAGTGATCAACCCAACCACAACTAACAGGTGAGGAAGAGCCGTTCTTGAGATTCTTTGGTTGGAAGCTTGCCATTTGTGTTATATCTTGGTTGAAAGAGTTAAAGATATTGCGGATTCTGAGGAAACTAAATCCGTGTGACATAACTGAATCTGAATCACATGACATCAACGCAGCGGCATTGAACGCGCAGATTAATCAAAAATCAAGAAATTAAACGTCAGATATGTATTTAAACTATTTGCATTAAAGTTGGAAAGGCGTCTTTTGGTATTGAGTTTTGCCAGATGCAGCGTCGTCAACGAACCAGTAAACCTTTCCTGGTGGTGCTGGTCTAACCTTTGCGCAAGGGAGGTCTCCTGAAGGGCTATCGAGAATTTGATGTAAAGTGTCCTGCTTACCTTCACCAGCAGCGATGAAAGCGACGCGATATGCATGATTTATAACTGGGAAAGTCAAAGTTATTCTCACTGGTGGTGGCTTTGGTGAGTCATAGACGTATGCAATCCAACGCTCAGACTCCTTAGAAACTGGGTGGCCTGGGAATAATGATCCTGTGTGTCCATCTGGTCCCATACCTAATAAGATCAAATCGAATGTAGGGAAACGTGCAGCTTCACGTGCAGCAAATGCGTTTACGAGTTTCTTTTCGTATTCGTCTGCAACATCTTCTAACATGTCCTGTAAATCCTCGGATTCATCAATCTCTTTAGCAGAGGGTGAGCTATCTGGGAAAAATTTCTTGATAGCATCGTGATCTGGGTTTAAAGCGTGGATTTGAGAGATGTTTACTGGTGTCTTTGAGAACAACTCGTCGTAGATTGCCTTAAAGTTAGATTCTGGGTGATCTAAAGGCACCACACGCTCATCTGCGAGGAATACTTCCCTATAGATATCATTAGCCACTACGACACACTTAAACGCACCACAATACTACTCACCACTTGTCCCACTTGACATCATTTCTATTAAGCAATCCTGTAAGATTCTTTGGCATTGAGCCACCAGACAATGCGATAGTGAACTTGTCTCTCTTATCGATGGCTTCATTTTGTGCCTTGACGACAAACTTAGCCACTGCTTCAATTAGATCCTTTCGTATTCGTCAGTTGGAGTTGAGTGGTATTTCACAACGCACGCTTGATCCAGGTAAAGAGTGGAGTACTGGTGGATGAGGCGTTTGTGATGGTACTGTGGCTACTTAGCTTTATACAATCACTCTCTCACACCTACAAGATGTCATTGTAATTTGTGGAGATGTTTCGACGCAAGGACACCGTCATATTATTCAATTAATGAAAATTTATATCTTTTCTACTTGATTGTAGCCCACAGACACGGTTTATACATGTGATGCCCCTCTTTCCGTCTCTGTGGATCCTTTTGCGTACCCACATCATATTCGGCGAGCCCGCAACTCTAGGCGCAAGGGCTTCCCTAATAATCAATACCGCGCCCTAATCACACCACCTCCACTCCCATCAGCCTTAAAATCTGTCGATTTTTTTTTCTCCCTATATAACCGCGCAATTTTCTTCTTTGATCCCTTGGGAAAGGCCGTCTTAATCACCAGTCGACTGCAACACAACAGTCGATAGGTTTCATGATAGGCCTAGAGTAACGGCTGTATTTCGCTAGCGTGCTTAGCTCGAGGGCCCTGAAGCGACACTGATAGTAATCAGCTCAACATCTCTACAACTTGATTTGTTCTATGCATTTTTTATGACTTGATTAAACAAATACAACCCTTGGCTATTTAAAATGAGTCTATTAATGCTGTTTTTGGATTGTATTTTTCTGCTGTGCGCAAGTTGACTACCCCTCCTGCGACTGAAGATAAAGCAAATCCGTAGAAGTACGCGCTATTTGCCATTATCAGCTGCTCTAATAACGATAGCACATCAGTGTATAATGCTATAGGTCCTAGCTCGTCTCTGTCTGTTGGTGTGACAATGTCCGACAACAGCACACCTCCTTGCGACCTTACATACTCCAGGTTTGTCGCGTTGCGCTCATCCGTGCCTATGTAAAAGTAGTCCCCCTGCTGTGGCATCTTTGGTGAATCGTTCGATCCTGAAATCTTGTGAAGGTATTTGGGGTTTTTATTTATCATTTGAATTCCACTATTGAGATGATCCTTTATTCTATCGAGATGGTCATTAAAGTTGGCTTCCATCGCCCATCCTTGACTCTCAAAATCGCCTCTGCGGAGGTGAGCAGCTCTGATTGTTAAATAAGCATCAAAATCTACTCATTTGTTGTTTCAACTTACGTCCACGCTCTACCATCATTCTTTTCGCGCATACGCTCATCGATAATAGCAGCCAATTGATAAAGCCTTGGCAATGGTCTCATGTCTTGGAGGATAATCTTCTTGAAGTCATTCCTCGCCCCTTTCGAGGTAAAGTGAACAGAGCCAGGAGGCCTGTAAAGGTGAATTTCACCCTGCACATGGAAAATCTTCGCTTCCTCGTCATGTCCATCCTCGTAGAGACCGCGAAGAGAAGACTCCTTGGCAACTCGCGCGATAGGATTGATAGGACTTTTGAGGAAATCCATTCCACCCACTTTATCGTATGTATACATCAGACGATAACCAAGAGCTGCAAATGCACCTGCGGGATCATCTGGCATCTTGAAACCACGAGACTGTAAAACAATGCGAAGATAAGACAAATCTTGTACAGACTCCTCTCCAAACATCTCTTCCATTTTTGCAGGTGTAAGGCCTTCAGGTACTGCTTGAGGATCTGATATTGGAGGTTCACCGACTCTGTCTACTCTGACAATTTCTTTTGGATCCCAATCACTGGTTTGTTGTTAGAATGGGTGAATCACATCACATGTAATACCCCTCACTCATTCTCTATGACGTGATAGCTATTGTCTTTGTTGTAGTATTGTTGCCACTGGCCATTCATCGCTTTGTGTCTCTCAGTAACAAGTCATACAGCCGAATGAGAATCACACACCTATTATGTCAGCAGGGAGGCCTTCGACATCAAAGTAATCATCAAGGGTAATAAAGTTCTTGTAGGTATGCGACAGATGATCTAAGTCAATCATAGCCTGAGCACAAACGTTAGCTTACCGATGAGTGCATATAAGCCCACTCACTCCTAGTGGTATCTTCCAGCCTTGTTGTTCAGCCTCAGGCAGATCATCCCATTGACCTGTTCCAATTGCCTTTCCGCGATTAACTTGCACTGCGAAAGCACCACAAGTAGCTTGATCGAATTCACACGCCCGCGCATATACGTAGCTGGGTAGCACTGCAGTTCTGTTGAGTATCTGTGCGTGAAGTAACGTGGTCTCTATGATATATCTGATTTATATTTATAAGATTGTGACAGATTATGCAAAAGAAGGACGAACCTGACATTATTCCATCCCAACCAGACGCTGTAGTCTCTGACAAAGTATCCCTTGCTGCTGTCAACTAGCTCTTTGACTTGTTCTTTAGATTTATATTTGGAATGACCAGCAACGACGGCCATTGGATCGCTAGAGAGATGTCCGCTCTCGCTATCATGTACCAGGTCTCCATTTGAGGGATATGGGGGGATTTTGGCGCTGTTGCTCGTGAAATTGGTTGCTAACGTGTATGCTACATGTATGATGAATCCAAATACGAATGACAGTCTACGCAGCTTGTAAGAATTATAACCAATAGCCTCTTTACGCACCCAACAAATACCAAAGCCTTGCTTTTCTTCCCCCACTGTTTCCTGCTATTGGCTGCTGCCCCAGATAAGGGGGAGTAACCAGGCGCGTGCGACGAAGCATTTGGAAGCATTGCGTAGCCTTCACCAGCTTCCTCATCTTGCTGCTCATAATTATTTGCATTTATCGTCGACCTTGACGCCATCTGTTATCGTCGTACGTTGTACGAGGAAGAGAGTATCAAAGCAGCTTAAAGTAAATTTTGAGCCTCGCTACTATTCAATGCAGCGCCTAGACATACTTCAAGTTACATTTCTCTCTCTCTATCTTCACATTTACACTCCTGGAGAAGATCTGTTTTCTCGGCTTGGTAAGTTAAAAGGCGCAGGATACGCGTATGTATTCGCGTAAATCTCTCACAGTAATGCTAGACGCGTACTTCTTACCTTACTTTTCTTTTAAGAATCAAAACTCAAACTCGGGAATGTCAAACTAAAGTGAAGAATGCGATTTACTTAAATAGTGTCGAATCACTCTCTGCTTTACCAGAAACCACCCACATTTAATCACAAATAGCAATGTTCAACTCAGCCCTCCTCGCTCTTGCCGCTACTGCATCTCTCGTCGTCGCTGACGATTTCAAGAGAACTGATGGCAAAGGCTCTTGCAACGTTGGAGATGTAAAGGTTTGTACTGGCGCTGATTGTGTACTATCGCTTGCTAACAACTCACTAGTGTTGGTATGTTTATACACAATAACGCTAGTTTCATTTAACATCCGCTCAGTAACATTGTTAAAGACTACCAGGAAGCAACCGGTGAAGAAAAGGATCTCATTGGTCTCAAGTGAGTCGTCCGTCCTTTATGATGCGTGTTTTGACGCGTATAACAGTGATATCGTTGGTCAAATCGGTATCGAATGCTCCCAAATCCCTATCCTTGGTGTAGCTTTGCAAGATATGTGTAAGGTTACCCCTGTGTGCTGTGAAAAGGTGTGTATAATGTTTTTTTTTGCCTCCGCTTATACACTACAGGTTGAACAAAATGGTTTGATCAACCTTGGTTGCTCAGTAAGTGACCTACTTGCATAATTAAATCAAACTGACAACATTCCAAGCCACTCAGTGTGATCTAGAGGAGCTAGTTATACTCCTTGCCTACATTAGGGCATCGCTGCTATTCAAACATGGGCACGCTCTTGACTCTTTTGGAATATTCCCTTATACATTTTATTTTATATATGATGATATCTATAATCGAATGAAAATCACGTATTGTTCGCGAGTTTGTTAAGTGACATGAAATTTTTACAATTAATCCAATTTTTGTACACAGGATCAAGCCCATTGACCCAAAATTGACATTACCTGTAACTTTGTTATATTTGTAGTATATGAAAACCTTTGAACTCACCATAGCACCGAGAAGCATCGATAAGATAGCTCCAGCTACTCTCTTGTCGGAAGCATCTGCTAAACCACCATCTCCCATGAAGAAATCTTTCGCCAAGAGATCAACTGTAGCTCCATAAATAAGTAGACCAGCAGAGATAGAATCAAGAACACCAATAGCAAGGATTGTCGGAGGAGAATTTGCGTTAAAGAATGAGTAGCAAATTACTCCTAATGCTATACCGATTGGAGTGATCAATGAGTAAACAGCTTTGTTTTATTAGCTATGAATTACTTTGATGGCCCTCAACCCACAGCACATAAGCGTTAAGCGAAGGTATTTCTTACTAGTGAACTTGACATCCGCAATGCGTGTACCGATAGCAAATCCATCGCACATTTGATGAAAAACAATTGCTATCAAATACGGGGCAAAACCAGAGCCAGCAGTAACACCAAGCCCTAAACCGACCATTACCGCTAATACTTGATTAGCGGGGTATCAACCAATTACCTCATACTCACAGTGAAATCTAATACATAATTAGCGGTAGTTCAGTGGTTAAACCATACTCACACAATACCGCCCTCGATAATAAGCACATCGAGATACTTTTCCCTGTTAACCAAAGTCTCAACTTGATTGATCTTCTCTTGTAACTCGTCATTCAATTGTGGATCTTCAGGTGAACTTTGCTGAGAGATTTTCATGTCATTGAGCTGTGAAGCATCTAAACCACTCAACAACATCATTTGTTTCTTGCGCTTTCTGAGTGTTCTGGCGACAGCTAAATCAATAACGAATATAACGAATAGTGATGCCATAGCTATCGCAGGAGCAGTCGGATCGTAAGCCAATTGAATACACTCCGTCTCAAGCTGCTCGAACGCCTCAAAAAGCAGATGGACGAATGCGGTCGCGATAATGACCCCGGTACCAAAGTATCTAGATCTTTAGATAGGATATTTAGACTGTGATATAACTGAAATGTCACCCTTCAAACTCACACGAAGACTGCTTCATCCCATATCCTCCTAGCTCTTCTCCTCGTAGAAGCCAAACCCTTCGTGAGAATAGGTAGAGTGATCCCTAAGGCGGATGAAACCAGAACAATGAAGATTGCCGCTATATGTAGACCTTTGTCGTATTCCTCTTTAGGGTCTGATGAGCAATCCTGTGACGGTCTGCCGTTTGTTCCGAGAACAGAAGGAACTAAGGCGAAGACGACAGTGGTATAGGTTGCTGCACCAATTCTCTTTGCTACATTTGGACACATATAGACTATTAGACCGCCGTTGCCGATGACTGTGGTAGTTTAAGATGACACCGCAGCTGGTAAGTTGAGTTATATTTAGAATATATGTTGGCGTCGGCGTTTAAATTTAGCTTAATCCATTTACTTGGATTACCTGGACACAAATTCATATTTACATATTCGTTATCTCGCCCGCTCGCTTACTAGCGGTGATGAAATTGATTTTCTTATCATCCGCATAGAAGCAACAGCGTAACTTGTTAGCGATGCTTTAAATATCGACTCCCAGGAACTATAACTGAGTATATTCAAGGCAGATCTTGGCAGTCGCTGTTAAATTTCTATGTATAGAAGCCAGAAGCGGTGAATAACTAAGTATAATCAATGTATTCGAGTAGTTTATGTAATTACGTGAAGAATCATGTCAAAGAGTCGTTAATTACTTCTTGTAGACGTATCTATCGGCAGCGGTTAGCGGGATGGTGATACAGTGCGGCTTCAACTCACCCTTGTCCTGTAGCTAAAGCCAAGAAGGTAACTGAAGCAGCAGAGATGACTCTGCGATCCCAGCGTTCGTTCCAGTTCTTGAAACCCAAGTAGCCAGTAGCAGATAACAATGACGCGTTGACTGAGGTCAAGTAAGCTTCAATTGTAATCGCATAAGCCCATACACACTCAATGAAAGAGCAATCTGTTGATTCTTACGATCACCAGCCAAGTTTTTGACTTTCTATTACCGCTCGTCAGATCACGCAAATCCTCTGAATGCAACACCCACTTGTAAGCACGTAAGACCTGCCTCCTCAGCTTTCTCAACCTTCTTCTCAGTCTTTGGCTTTGGCTTACTGTGCGAATGGTGCTTCTCGCGGTGTGTCTTCTTTTCCTCGTCTTGCAGTCTATTTTGGGCAGCTTGAGCAGCTTGAGCACCCTCAGTGGATGGATGGTCCATGTATTCGTGCTCGACAACGTTTACTTTGGTGTCCATGTCTGGGAGTCCTGCCCTCTCGTTGTTCTGTCCCTCAAGGAATTCGTTGCTTGGTTTAACCTGCTCAGATTCTGGTGGTGCGTTGAATGCAGCTGCGTTAGCGTATGACACTATAATTTAATCAGTCTATTTTTTA
This sequence comes from Wallemia ichthyophaga EXF-994, assembly GCF_000400465.1. Lineage (NCBI taxonomy): Eukaryota > Fungi > Basidiomycota > Wallemiomycetes > Wallemiales > Wallemiaceae > Wallemia > Wallemia ichthyophaga. The sequence continues at coordinate 336,157 of NW_008806279.1, read as the reverse complement.
TTTATTTCCCGCTTTCCCCACTTTATGATGATGGTTCTACCAGAACTGAGGAGCACTCTATACGTCATTTTTCGCCACTGAAACATTTATATGCCAAATTTCAATGCATGCTATGTAAATCATCTTATAGGTACGCCTATGTCCCCAGCTCCCCAATTGCCGACAGCTTTCATACGATCGACACCTCCCTTCGATATCAACTCTGCATCCTCACCACCTAGCAGATCAGCGAGCATCTCCCAAGGGTCTCTCCCACCACCCCATCTAAGCACCTCTTCGCGTAATCTGTGTCCAGCATCTCGGCTCAGTGGGTCAGGTGATAGCACATCCTTGTAGATCTTCGATGCTAATGCTCGGTCAAATAGATATGAATAATACGTTGCACCGTATCCGCTGTGCATTGTCAGTTTGTTCCAATAACTTGAAATCTACTCACAAAAGATGTCCGAACTGAACTTGCCATGCAGTGTCCTTGATTGGTGGTATGACTCCATGCTGCGACTGAACTTCGTACCACATATCAGTTGACCAGCCTAGCTTTCCGTTTAATGGCGCTTGCTGTGAGTGATAAGCCTGATCAATCAACGCCATTAGTAGCTGTCCGTGAGTCTCGAGAGCAGGCAATGCATTCAATTGTGCTAAATGCGCTTCAACGAGCTTCGGTGGCAAACTTTTCCCAGTCTTCCAATGTTTACCAACGACTGATTGAATTTTTGGGTTTGCTAGTATATGCTCCATCAATATCGATGGCATTTCAACAAAGTCCGTCGCACATCTCGTACCAGAGCAATTTTGATACTCTGTCCTCCCAATCATCGAGTGAATTGCATGTCCCATTTCATGGAAAATCGTTTCAACCTCCTGCCAACTAAGAAGAGTTGGTTGATTGGCAGATGGTTTGTCGAATGTACACGCTAAAACGACAATCGGTAACTGAAATCTACCGTCTTCGTTTTGAATTACTGATCCTGACTCTCTCCTGTCCTCTTCACCAGGTACGTAGTCGTCATCGTCCACTCTCCTTGAGCACTGCACTGTATAGTGAGCCGCTGTGCCTTGCTTTGGATATCTAGCAAATAAGTCGGCATAAATTGTTCCCACAATCGCATTGCTAGACGTATCATATACATCCAACCTTCTTACGCTCGGATCCCAGACCTCGCCTGCTTCAACCTGACGAGGAACGAACTTTATACCATACAACTGTTCCAATACTGAGCTTAATCCAGCCATAACATTACCAAGTGATAAATATGGTGATAGTGGTTCTAGAGATGAGCTTTCCCCGATACTGCTTGCACGCATTTGCATGAAAAATTCTCTATCTGATGCCTTCATTGGCGGTATTGAAGGCACACCAAGACTTTCTTTAGCGGAGATTAACAGCTTGTTGACGTCACCACCAGCAAAAGGTTTGTTCACGTTGACAAGCGATTCCAGGAAAACCAGGACTTGGTTAGGATCATCAACCATCTTATCGGAGAGTGCGACGTGCGAGTAAGTTGGGTAATTGATAAGTTTAGCAGTCTCAGCGCGTGATTCGAGCAACTTTTCCAATGTATCAACTTCCTCTTCAGATGCTGCATTCGAAGCAACATGTATTTTGACTCTTGCTTCTGGTGATGGTGCGAATCTGTACAAAACTTGAGCTTCCCAGCCATGAGCGTCTAATATTCTATTGCCCTTATTGTCTGATGGTGCCAAGTGTCTCAAAAATTCTGCTGGTATACCCATTAGATCTGCCGGCGACAAAGTCACCCTCCGAACGTCACTATCTTGACCCTGATTCATCAGGAACTTCCTTCCAAGTAGCAAAGACTCTGATGAGAGTTCTACGAATCTTCTTCTTGAGGCGTCTGACAAGTGTATGCCAGATTTCTCAAAGTCTCGAAGGAACAAGAGTGCAACTTGATTAGCAGAGTAATCTAAATGAATAGCAGGATTCTGCACAGTTTCTCTAAGGGCCTGGTATAATCCTACATGAGTATTAAGCTCATTCATGTACTCGCAGAGCCTATCGTACGTGTTATCGGCCGCTTCAATCCATTTTACATCAGGATGAACGTTCCTCACGAGCTCAGCCAAATCGATCACCCTACATAATCCATCAGATAAGCGGTCGAGGTTCTTGACGACCTTGCGCATCTCTGAGACGCCATTTGAGGGTGCGTTGACGATTCTATCGACCAATGCGCTAGAGTAGATAATTGTGCGATCGCTTATTGGCTTAAATGATTCTGGTGAGGTAAGTTGAGGGAATTTGAAGAGCCCGCCACTCGTCGTAGCCTTTAATGGCTGTGGATTGCTTGGATGATCGAATGCCTCAACAAGACCACTAGAGTAACTTCGTGCGTTTCTCCACGTCGTTCCAACTGCCTGCCTCGATATTCGCAACATGACGGTAATCAATAGAGTCTTGCAATACTAACAATAAAATAACAATAAACATAAATATTTATACAAGTTCATTTCATCCTACATTTTGTACATCTCTCCTCCACTGATCAATCGAATTGATCTTCTTTGTTTGCTTCTCTTGAATGTTTTGCGCATGTGGTGGTGCTTGAAGATCTGGTGCAGACAATTGGGGTATTGAAGGTGCCTGCATCTGTGCCATCATCATTGGATCCATACCCATGCCTGGGTATACCCCATATGGTGGCGCAAACCCTCCCATTGGGGGCATCTGCATTGGCATTGACATTGTAGACATTCCTGCCATAGGCATCTGTGGATACCCTCCCATAGCAGCTGGGTTCCAGCTCATTGTTGATCCTGGGTAGCCAAAACTCATGTTGGATTGTCTCGATGCCGCCGGATACATGCTGTTGCGCTGTTGGAATGCAGCTGCGGCTGGTCTTGATCCAAGAGCAACATCGTCATCATCTTCTAGTCTTGATTGTCCGTGTGAGTTCATTTGTGGATGCTTTAGACCTAGCGGTACATCATCTTCGTCTTCCTCTTTCTGTACTTCTCTTTCAGAGTCACCAGGAAGCTCTACTTGAATCTTTGGCATGAGTACTTGCTCGCTTGGTGTCCTTGACGGTCTGATGAATGTGGATAATGGTCTTTCATCCTCGCTCTCGTCATTTTCTACTTTTATATTAGCCCGTAAATCTGATTCTTGGGATCTAGATCTAATAATATTGGATATTGGCATGGTATCCTCTTCATCGCTATTCTCAGGGCCAATCGATTGAGATGATTGCAGCAATTCAACTGGAGGTAACGAGCCATCTGGAGCCCTGCTTGATGCTGGAACGATAGACTTTCGAGGCGCGTGCCTCCATTGTTCATTTCTCTTTGGTCTTAAAAATTGCTTTGGTTCATGGTCTATAGATGGGCGTCCTGATGGTAAGTGCGTAGATCCTGAATCTGATCCGTTAAACCTGAGATAAAATTAGAGTTTGCCAATTGCATCTACGCTTATCTTACCATTTGCTTACACCAAGTACAGTTTCATTTTGCATAGACGGTGTCACTGCTTGAGGAGGAGCCACTTCTCCCGTGTCGAGACTTTCAGAGGTAGCATCAGCGTTCTCTTTGTCATTAACGCTGACTGAAGGAGTCTAAAATGTGTCAGGAGCAGGTCTCACAAGGTAAGACAACACCCACCTGCGGTAAGCTCTGTTTGGAAGGACTGCCTTTCAAACTCATCAAATTCTTTTTGTTGCTCTTCTTCAATAATCTATTTTGCTCTTTCTCTACAGCCAATCTTTGCTTTCTCTCAGTATCAGCTTTTTCAGCAGCTGCGAGTGTTTCAGCTTTAGCTTGATCGCGTTGCCACAACTCATCAACTCCGAAAACTGATTGCATGCGGGTGATGACTGGTGCAGAACTTTCCCTGCCATCCGCAGTCGACCCTTGCGGACGTTCATCACCTCTGAAAAATCTCCTTTTGTCTTTCTGAGCTTGCTTACGTGAATCGATATCGTCCATTAAGCTTGATCCAAATATAGTTCCAGGCTGCATCTCCGATGTATCCATTTCACGAATTTTTCGAGCTCTAACCATTGCCATATCATATTCATCTTCGAGTTCTTCATCATAAAGTTGAGCTTGTTCACCTTCAGATTGAGCCGTTGGTAGACCAGCACTAGATCCAACGTGAGGACCTTGTGCATGTGAGTTAGCAGCAGAAGGTGCAAAGACACTGGCTCTTGAGTTGCGATTTGTGAAAGAAACGCCGTGTTCAGATTTACTATTTAAAGGAACAGCAACAGAAGCTCTATTCATAGCTAAAGCTGTGTGTCTCTTTTGTTCTCTAGCCCTTTTCAAAGCCTGGGGTAAGGGTACTTTGAGCTCGGTTGATATGTGATGGAAATCTATATCGTCTCTATGGACGTTAATATCGTCAAGTGAGCCTTGGAGTGGGGCAGGCATGATAAGGGTCTTTGGGCGAAGTAAGGTGTTTCTTGAAACTGTCTTTACATTGTCTTCTTTGGGTAATGAGGGTCGCAAATGAGGAGGTATATCACTACGATAACTATCAGCAGACTTTCTGTGTTCAGTGGTGGTTGAATTGATAATTTCTGGATCAGCTTTAGACGTGAACTCGAAGGGTGGCAGAGTGAAATCTGATTTTGCGTCTCTGTAAAATCCTAAGGACGATTGAGCTCTTTCCCTGCCCTCTTTATCACTAGAATCAGCCTGAGGTTCTCTTGCTATATCAACAGCCGAAGAGTCTCTAAAGAGATTTAGATTCGCAAGGGAACTGTCATCACGAGCTCGTTCTGAGTGTGAAGTGTGATAAGCAACAGCAGCGATATCAGAGACGTTTGCAGCATCAGATAAAGTTCGATTTTTAGAGGCGCGTGCCTCACCAGGCTGAGGTCTTAGAGGTGGTGGTGGTGGTAAATCAGAGGAAGAGCTTTTGACAAGGAACTGATCCAAGCCCCAGCTATCGAGATCCACGTCATCGAATTTATTATTTTCATCAAGCTCGCGCTGTTGATGAATTGGGTATGGCGTATTGAAACCAGCACGATAGGCTTCAACCGACTTAGCGATATCAGATTTAATAGGATTGATTGAATTGACAGGATCATCAACTGCGCTGGATTTATCTGAATGATCTGGGTGATCGGTGGAATCGCCGTGAAAGGTAGCGTATTTGTTGTGACCATCTTTTGCAGTGAGAGGTGCAGGCGCAAACAGGGCAGAATCTTTAGCCTTGTTTGTACCGTCATATTCTAGTAACGCAGCTGCCAGCGCTAGTCTGTTGAAAGACATGAATGTTGATAACCAAGTGACTTGGGTGGTTGATTACACACGCTCACCGGTAATGGCCACCAAAACAAAAAGATATAAAGGTCCTTTAGATTTAAAGCGATGGCATTGGTATGGGATGTTCACGTAAGTTGTTTATTTGCTTTATCAGGGCTATCAAGGCTATCAAGGCTATTGCTGGATGCAAATTGATACCCCTGAGTATGAACATGTATCAGGGCAGTTATTAACAACATTTCAGGTGGTTCGTGGCTCTCATTTTCCCTCCTTTTGGCGCACTCGTTAGATTTGGTATGCTTATAACCTCGTGACTTGGGGTATTTATATGACGATATTAACATTGCCTTCAATCGCAGGCGTTGGTAAAGATTTCTTCATCTGCTTGATACTCACTTTACTTGGATGGATTCCAGGTGCGTTAGGCGTTGTTGATGCTTATCTACATGTCTCATACGCTCCAGGCCAAATTTATAACTTCTTCATACAAAACATAAGGGATAATACAATGAAAGAGCGCACTCCTAATTTCGCAATCAAATATAAGTTAGTGAACATCGATAAACATAAGAAAAATCAACAGAGGAACTCTTGGAGACAGCGATATCAATCAGGTATCAATTCTGCTGGTATTTTCGATTCACGCACTTCCTTGTCTTCTGAAAATAGTGCAAAACATTTCGATTTACCTTTCAACACCGGTTCTGGCCCTGTCGATAGCCATAACTCAAGCTTTGTTAACGATTTCCATTCTACAAATATTGCGCATACTAGTAAATTTGGCTCTCTGTTCAAGAATCCCTTTGGTAGACGTAGAAAAGATCCAAATTTAAACAAGAATCGTTGGGAGCGGTCCCGAGTATCACATGAACATCCACAAATTATTGATCCCGATGACGACCCTGAGGGTCATGATGGATCCGATGGTCCTGAGGAGCCCGTTGGAATGTATTATAGCGCAGAACACTCTAAAGATAATCAACCAAAGGATAATGGAAACTTGGCCACCGATTTAAGACACGAGTAAGTTCGCAATTCACTCACCATCATATACTCACAAGTGCTAGATTTTAAGCGTTAGTTTCACGCCCAATTGTATTATTAGAATATTGTTACACCATTTTATGCATTAAATGTATGTATCTGAAGTTTAGTGAATTAAGTAAAATAACGTAGGGTCGTAAGAATTGGTTAAGTGAGTGAATGATAAGATATCCTTAAAAAGAATGAATTGATGTTAAGTTCCTTCTGTCATTATTGAATTAAATGTCAACTAGGCGTCTAGACGTAGCTAATATCCCGATGCTTCGATGACGACCTTCCAAAACAAATTCCGAGCAGAGAGAGTATTGTACCGATAATTAAGCATCCGGCAGCGGCAACACTCAACCACTCAGCGTTGTCAAGAGATGTATTTACTGATATTCCAGTTTCTTCAAGTTTATCTTGCAATTCGTTCTCAAACACCTTGAACAGTGCGACGTTGAGCGCTAAAGCTACGCAACCAACTACAGCAGTGATTCCCTCAAAAATTGTGAGGAAGAGTGCCGTTATTCTTCCTCCACGGATAGCCAGGCATCCAAACAAGCTAACCAGGAGAGACAATAGACCAGTAACAGGGTTGAGAATGAGTGCGTACGTTATATGCTCCAAAGCTTCGTTGTTAATTGATATGTTGACGCCTGTTATCCGGTTGACTGGCTCCTCCAATCTGTAACCAAGACTTTCTTCTGAGCAGACATCATCGAAACACCACCCAAGAAACCCGTATCTTATGGTGCCGCCGTTTGTGCGGTAGTTTCCTGCCGAAACCGTTGGAACGTCGACGCTGTGACTGTCAGAATATTTGCAACCAAAGCCAAAGACGACTCACCTGAAGAAACGCACTTGGTTCCACACAGGTGAAGACACTGTTATGCTATGAAATATTAGAACTGCAACATGAAAAAATAGACTCGACCTACAAAACGTAGAGGACCAACGCGGCAAAGGCGAGGAATACTGCTGGAATTGCTGCACGACCCATCTCTATGATTGTAACGGAATTTTTTAACTTGTGCGTCAGACCGTGGCCGTCTTAGAACAAGAGAACTTGTTTGGTCCATACAGCTGGTTATGGCTATTTCTTCATAATTTTTTACGCTGTAAATATTGGCTATCAATCTCACACATGTCTCTAAACTTAAATTAAACCGATATGGCTGATTTCAGCACAACGACAATCAGTGATGCTTTATACAAGCTCTGCCCTGCCGCAGACACTGGGGGATATCTTCCAGACCTCAAGCTCTTTGCTGGATCTCACTGTCTCTCAGGACCCGTTTTTCCCGTTCAATTTGAGTATAAGTGGTCGAATCCAGCTCCAATGGCCGAGCACTTCGTAGACGCCTGTCCTCCTGGCTCCGTGTTACTACTGTGTCCACCCAGTGATGCTACCAACGCCTGTTTTGGTGGTCTACTTGCTAGCTCAGCCAAAACCAAGTCCATTGCGGGTGTAGTGGCAAATGGCCGTGTCCGAGACCTAGAAGAGCTGGAAAGCAGTGGAATGTCTGTAAGTATCATTCTCTCGTCTCTCCTTCTCTGACAAGTCAAAGATATTTGCCAAAGGTACTAGTGTTTGCGGGCAGTCCCCATTCTTAGTGCCTGTAAAAGCAGGCGAACCAGTTCAAATCGAACATGAAAATGGTCACACTATGTCTGTCAAACCAGGCGACCAACTCTTCGCTGATAGGAATGGGGTTATCATAGTTGACTCAGCACGTCTCAATGAAATCGTAGAAGTAGGTGTTAAGTCTGAAGAGACTGATGAACTATGCAGAAAGGCGCTACTCGAAGGTGCAGGCGTAAAGGAAACATTCGCAAAGTATCGAGGAAAGCCAAAGCTTTAGATAGTCTCGCTAAATGATCAACTAATTTTTGATGGCATGTGTTGTAATTATAAATATGATGACATGAGAACGCTTATGCTTTGGATTGATTTACTGCTTCCCATTGTCTCTCGCCTTCGACCGCCTTATCACCAACGTCATCCAGAGGGCGGGGACAAGCGGATTTAATGGATCTTAACAGCAACGTGGTGTATAGAGTGGTTGTAGGTATGCTTCAGTATTTAATCCTCCAAGTAAATTGGTGCATGGCGATGAGGTGGGATCTCCGGCCGAGAAAAGCATGCTCAATGACGAGTTCACCATAACACCGCCAGGCTGCATAATTGACAATTTTGTAACATTCTGTAACAAATAACTGTGAGAAATCTGCGGGTATATTTGTCATGATTAGCTTAGTTATGTGCTCTACAATTGTCCAGCTAGATGTGACATGCTGCAAAGAGTATGATCTAAAACTCAAAAATATGGGTTCCTACCACCCTAACTTCCACAATTCCAACTCAGCCTTAATCAAATTCACAACCCCACAATGTGACGTCTTGAAATGTACCTAGTGAAGCCAAAAACCCGATTTCAGAGTTGGGCTGACCCCAACTTTCTATGTCTAAATCTCTTCTTCCAACTGCCAAGTGAGACGAAACAGCAATAGTATTCCCCAGGTGTCAGGTTTGATAGCTGTGAACGACATGTTTCGTAAAACGGGTTTCGCGTTTATAGAGTCGTATAATTATAAAATTAAGTGCTTGCGGCCTATGAATTCGAATTTTGCTAACATTGTTTAAGCGTGTGAGATCCTTCGCCAATATCCAGTAGCGTGCTCTAGAGCGATTTTGGGTCGTTGCTTCCGATCAGCGTGCAGGGTGCAATTTGGAACGCCAGGGATACAAATCTGGCAAAATCACATTTGTTCTGGCCACAGCTATCAACCAAGTTCTTTTATTTGGAGACCACCACAAGTTGTAAATCAACCATTTGAGATGAGATCGGTGACAGGAGTAAATTTAAAGTCGGTGGATATTGGGCAAATGAAGGAATTAAAGGTAAATTAGAGTCCTGAAAGGCATGTTAATTTAAAGGCGGACTTTAAATCTGTTGATTGCTAGTAAATGCTCCTGCACCTGTGTCATTCAGCGTTTTACAGGGCGACCATAGCCCTAAATCATTGAGCAGTACTATTTATCACAAGTTTTTTCGCTTCTTTGACTCTGACGCATTATTCGTTCTCTGCTGTTCGCAGTTCATGCCGACCTATTTCACGGCAGATGGCCAAATCTCGTACATAGAGCCGAATCTATTGAATTTTGAGTGTTTTTAGTCTCCATTAGCTAGCGATGTTTGTATCCATCGATGAAGCGCGTATAGTCCTCCATATCTATCCTATAGCATGCTCCAGAGCGATGTCGGATTGCAACTTCCGAACAGCCTACAGGGCGCTATTGAAGGCACAGGGATATAAATCTGGCGATATCATGTAGAGCTCGTGCAGGGCTATCTTTCAAGCTTTTTTATTTAGAGATCATCAAAACTCGTGAATCCAGCCATGGAGATAGGAAAGGTGATAGTCGAGAAATGCAACTCGATAGATATTGAGCGGAGTGCTGCTATAGGGATATGCTTAAAATCCCGGAGCTGCTAAGAACTAATATTCTGCTCATTTGTTCCAATTGTCAGTATTCATTATCTCTACGTTCGTCTGACTTGGCATTTGCAGAGTGATTTGAGCAAACGTAGTTCCATCAAATACCTCATACTGCGTTAAGCGTCATTAACACTCAAAGAGCTATAAAAATAACCTGTTATCCCGTGAACACCTCTTGTAGTTATCAGACTGGATAAAAGAGTCCCAACATTGTGCAGTAATGGGGTTTACAAGAAAGATGGCTGCCATAATCAATTAATTCGATCAAATGCACTGGATATCTGTATCAACTTCCCTAGAGTATCGGTGTTGCTCGCAATTCATGATTAGTGGACTTCACCGCGCAGAGGCCATTGCTTCTCATATTTACTTAAAATACATAAATTGCGATTTACAAATCATAGCGACTATTTAGCCATAATATAGTTGGCCAGCTTGTTGACCATAACCTTATCCAAGCCAACAACCGATCCACTCTCTTGTTGCTCTGGCTCGAGGGCGTGCTTAGCAAATGTCTCCAAGTTAAGGTTGTGTTCATTGCAAAGATGCAACAGGCAAATAAAGCAGAAGCTCGTAGACAAGTCATCCAGCTTCTCAGCGGGATAGCTAGCTTTAAGACCATCGATGACACTCGAGAACCGTTTGCCAACATCCTTGTTTTCGTTATCTGTTGTTCCGGGTGGTAGATTCTCCCGATCATCGTCATCTTCTGGGGCTTCCAAGCTATTCCAGATATTGTCCTTCAATGCTCTGACATCCACACGCTTTGCGCGCTTGGAATAGTTTACGAACTCAGGCCTGACTCTGTTCAATTGTTGGAGATGTGTCTCAGCCAGTGCGTCATCTTCATTCAAGTGCGAGCTCTGATTGCCAGGATCAATCTCACCACTGACAAGATCTTCACCCATATCCAGGTCGTCTTCTTGGAAGAATTGCGAATCAAGAGGTGCAGCTGGTGGTTGTTCACCGTCGAACTCCATACCATCAGGAGCACCAGCCCAAAATGCAGCATCAGCACCAGCGTCGTCGCCATTACCCTTACCTGCTGGGACCATTTTGCCTGATTTCATCCGGAGTGATACCTTAGGTTTGAGGAATAATCTTAACAGTTGCTTTGAATTGAAATGTATATCGTCTGGTAAAAGGTTATCTCCATCGCGGTTCTTTTTGGGCATAAATATGGATGCTGATCCTGCTCCCTTAGTTGTTGGTGGTGCAAACAGTGTTTTGCTGTTCGAGGTGGTGGGCTCATCAAAATCTATCATGGGGATGGTCTTGTCCTCTTTGCTTTTTTCTTTCTTTGGTGCAGAGGCGGCGTCTCGGTTTACCGACCGACGCACGCCCCAGTGTTCAGGACCAGCCCAACCTTTTGTCAAATTCTTATCAAAGTAGTCAAACATGCCTTCAGAATTAATGGGTACTGACGACATAACCATATTACCTCCGGCAGACGGATTGAAAGGATCATTTAAAGTCGGGAGTTGTTGTTGCTGATTGCCACCTTCAGCGACCGAGTCTGGAATATTCCAACCATCGTCATCAACGCCTCCTGCATTGGCCGCGACATTTGGATTAACTGCCCAGGCGTCATCGTCAATCTCAACCGGCTCTTCATTTGCTGCCGACTCAAAGAAGTCATCCATAGGCGCGTCAGCCATATCTGCACCACCACCATTGAAGTCATCTTCGGCGTCTTCAGCTGCCGCTCTATCTTCCAGCGGAGTTACTGGTCGCTCAAATGGATTTTCTGTTACATCGTCTTCTGTTGGGTTGAGGGAAAATTTGAAAGTTGACAAAGATGGACAAATTTCTTTTTCATCTAGCTCTTGAATAGATGGTAAGAATTTCGCTGTAATCATTATTAGTATGTACTATGAATATGCAGTAACTCACACTGCAATTCTGCTATGTCTATGCGGGGATCCTGCTCATTTTCGTTGTACTCGTCTTCATCTTCGACCATAGCTACGTCGGAGGAATCGAAAATAACACGGCCTACGCCATCGACACCTAAGTGATTCATAAGCAATCCACCTGCACCACCTTCATCGAAATCAGCCGAAGTCTTCTTGAAAAGTGGATCAATTGCAAGTTCAAGTTCGAACTCCTTGGCCTTGAGGGAGTTGAAATCATTGACAAGCGTCGAGCCAGTTCGTGGTGCCTTTGTGAAATATATCAGAGTGTGAATAGTTTCATCTGAAGCTGACTTACTCTTCTTTTCTTGCTGACTTTCTCTGTCACCTCCTCAGCGTCACTATCATCTCTATCTTCAGAGGCTTCTTCGCGGTCATTAGTACCTGATGTAATAGTTAGAGCGTGATTAAACTGAGTATAAGAGACATACCGCCTGCAGAAAGACCGTTGATGAGCTTGCCAGCTTCAGTTGCGACACTATCAACTCTCGAAGTCCAAATCTTAACACAACCGTCCAAGGTGCAACTAGCTTTCTGGAAATTGATTGAATTTTGGCTGTCGTCATTTCTCAGCAGAGACATGTCTGCAAAATAATCAATCAGAGCGAAATTCCAAGTATTTGCCGCGTTAATTTTCTATCGCATGTCAGGATGACTGTAAGAACGCCTCAATTAAACACGCACGTTGTCCGTGGCCATTTTCATCCATTCTTCAAAGTTGGTCGTCATAACATCCATACTTAGAGCGGGTGCATTACCAGCAGGCTGAGGGGCGATAGTAGTAGCAAGCTTGTGCCTAGCTACGCGTGATCCGACGTTTGCGCCCTTGGATTTGTGAGATGGAGAGTGCTTATTGCTGTCGTCATCCAAGTAGTGTGATTTCCGTCTTCTACGCTTCTCAGCCGCGTCGTCATCGCCATCAGCACTAATAGACTGCCTCCTATTAGTTGCGGCAGCAGCTAGAAGGGATTTGCGCGGTCTAATGAGTGACTGCCTACGCGAACCATTGGAAGTACTTTTATCGGGAGAACCTGAATCGTTTAAAGGGGCTGTTAAATCCTGCCTCTTGTTTCTCTTCGTAGGCCTTGGAGGCGTCATCGTGCTATCTGTATCTGAACTCATGAGATGGAAGTCAAATTGAAACGCGTATCGAGATGCGCCTCAGTTCAATTCAATCAACTGGTGGAAATATAAAAAGATGGACAGCGTGAGTTTTCTTATTTGGGTTTGATTATTTTCTGACTTTAATCAGCAAATGAAGGATTTCGACGATCTCGGTATGTGTGTGTATCATACACCCTGCACAGCTAACCTTATAAGTCTATGACGACAAGTACGAAATGGGCACTGGCCAGGAACTCGCCAGGGCAGAGGCTCAGGCTTCCGAGGACATGTTCGAGAGAAGGAAAGTGCTTAGGACTCTCGCAGTACCAACAGACGATACCAAAGTTAGAGAGAGGCTGCGAGCAATGGCACTGCCAATGACTCTGTTCGGTGAACGTGTACGTTCTCGTTTATCCCTCTATGCAATGGCTCAAAAAACCGCAGAACGAAGACAGAAGGAATCGTCTCAAGTCGATTATTGCAGATATGCAGCAAGAGGCTGGCGAAAGCTCTAAAGTAGAAAGCGAGAGTGAATCGGAGGTGCGCATACCAATACCAGTCTAAACCTCTAACGAGAATGCCAGGATGAAGAGGAGTTCTATACCGTCGGTCCACAGGATCTGCTAAACGCCAGGAAATGGATCGCAGAGTACTCAATACCTCGGTTAGTTTAATCTTCTCGTACGTATTACTGTGCTGATAATATCAGTACAAAAAACAAGTTAGAGATAGAGCGCCAAGACTGGAAAACACCACTAAAATCAATCATCGACGCGAGAAAGCGCACGTTCGAATACATAAAGGTGCGTGCATCAATAAACTAGTATGAGACTCACAAAACGTCAGTCATTCAGCGTACTGGGATCGCAGGTTGGCGACAGCCGACCGATATCCCAGGTCAAGTTCTCACCTAACAACCAGCTGTTAGCTACCGGTAGCTGGTCTGGCAGCCTGAAGCTGTGGGACATACCCAACTGCAACCACCAGATGACTTTCAGAGGCCATGAAGGCCTAGTAGGTGGCGTTGCCTGGCATCCTGAATCCACGCTTAGTCAGAGCAAAGCAAGCGTCAACTTAGCGTCAGGTTCTCAGGATAACACAGTCGCCCTGTGGTCTTTGGACAAGGATACACCGTTGGCGACTCTCAAGGGACATACCCACCAAGTGCGAAGAGTTGCGTTCCATCCTTCAGGTAGATACGTAGGCAGTGCATCATTCGACGAGACATGGAGATTGTGGGATGTTGAAACACAAACTGAGCTGCTGTTGCAAGAGGGACATTCGAAGGAGGTCTACGCACTCGCTTTCCAAGACGACGGTGCGCTGGTGGGATCTGCAGGTATGGACGCTATTGGACGAACCTGGGATATGCGCACTGGAAGGACTGCCATGGTGTTAGATGGACATGCAGACAAGATTCTCGCAATGGACTTCTCGCCGAATGGGTTAGTGAAGGGCTATATTCAATGAATTCAACTGACTTATTGTGCAGCTACCAATGTGCAACTGGGTCTGGCGATGGTAATATCATGATATGGGATCTTCGAGCGTTAAAATCTATAACGTCGATGCCTGCACACAATATCTCTGTTGGAGATGTCAAGTTCTATAGACAACCTGAACCTATTCTCAGATCTAGAGGCGACACTCAAGATGTGAAGATGGACGAAAGCACTGACACTGACGAAATGACACCTATTGTGAAAGAACCTTACTCCAACGGCTTGTTCTTAGCTAGCGCTGGATTTGACGGTTACACCAAGCTTTGGAGTGCAGACGACTGGATATGCCAGAAGGCAATCCGCGAAAACTCTAAGATAATGTCAGTTGATATATCAACCAACGGAAAGCACATAGCGACGGGCGAATGGTCACGCTCGTTCAAGTTATTTGGAACTGATTTGTAAATAGACGCATTAAATCATGTAAATTATTGCCTTGACAAGAATGTGAATATGTTTGTTGCATGTTGCTTTACTGCTTACTGCTTCTTAGCCTCGCGTTCCTTCTTACGTAGAGCTCTGATGCGGATATCCTTTTGCATCTTGTGGTTGTACCACAGTTCGAGCTTCTTAAAGCCACTCAAGCAGAGGAAGGCGTCGACAATTGCATGCGACCAGTAAGGCGTAGAAGCGTATGGTCTTGAAATTGAACCGCCAGAGAGGCCAATTCTTCTAAGAACGGAGCGTACGTATGTAGCAGGTAAAGGAATTAACTTAGATGGTCTGCGAATCTTGGACATGGACGAAACGACAAAGTAGGTGTTAACCAATTCAACAGTCACACCCTTTGATTTGACTTCCTCGCCAAGGGCTTGAGACCAGCTGACCAAAAACGATTTTGAGCCTGTGTAGGTGGCAAGTAATGGTGTTGGTACTGTGCCTGCGAATGAGCCGATGTTAAGAACAAGTCCGTTCTTGCTGTATTTGCAGTTTTAGATGGCGCAATGCATCAAAAATTTCACTCACCGCTCAACCAGTTTTGGTAGAACAGCTTGAGTGACACGGAGTGTTGCATTTATGTTGATCTCAATTATACTTTTGACTTCATCGAGTGGAGTTTCCTCGAATGGAACAGGCATTTCATGCGATTTACCGACATTGTTAACGAGCACACCAATGTTAAGACTTTCAATGGACCTATCGAATGCCTCATAAGACTTATCGTCGCCAGCTGAAAAGTCGATTGATTGAGTCTTGGTCTGAATGTTGTATTTGGACTCTGACGGAGCTTTGTGAGCAATTCAATGAGACAAAGATTGACGCACCCAAATCAGCAGCAACAGCGCCCAATTTCTCAGCAGATCTTGATGCTAAAACAATATTGAAACCAGCTTTGGCAAGTTGAAACGCGAATTCTCTTCCGATGCCGTCCGTGGCGCCAGTGACGACTTTAATGAGACGATAAGAGATGATTACAGCGAATAAGGCTCACTCACCCGCCCAACTGCCTTTACCTGCGCCGAACTTCTTTAACTGGAGATGGACGTCAGAATCGAGAAATGGATAGATGGCAGCGCATACACTGATTCCCTTCCTAAGTGTGACGTCGTAGAGCACGCTGAGCAGTCTGAGCAGCGTGACTCCAGCGACTGTCGCTCCAAGCATTGCCAGTGCAAGTGTTAGCGGTGGGGTATCTGACGCTGGGAATTATGTCAGCAGCACACGCCGAACAGCAATTCACCCACGAAAGCCAAATTTTGTTAAATAATCGCAAATCATCATCGTTGCTCTTAAAGAGATTCACTTGCACCCAAACTCCCAAATGGGCTTAATCGAAGTGGGCTGCTAGACTGCAATTCTTATTCACGGCTTATATGCTCCCGCTCAAGGTTATTGCTAACGATAGACTCGGCACAAAGGTCCGCGTTAAGTGCGATTCGCACGATACCGTTGGTGACCTCAAGAAGATGATTGCTGCACAATCCGGCACCAAGCCGTACGTTTGAACATGGCGGACATATGATTTGTATTGACTATTCCCAGCGAGAAAATCAGACTGAAGAAATGGGTGAGTTGTCTTGGATGTGTTTCTTCTCCTCTGACCAACCCAAGTACTCGGAATTCAAGGATGTACGTACTCGCTTTACACCACCATGAAAGACTCTCACACATTGCAGCACATCACACTCTATGACGTGAGTTAGATATTCACATTTACCTAATATACTCATCATTTTGCAGTATGAAATGTACGTGAATTTCTATTTGACTCAAACTGCTCTAACAGTTTGTAGAAATGATGGTAAGTTACTATTGGTGGGGTATCCCGCGATATGAGCTGACAAGTGTTTAGGTATGTCGCTCGAGATGTACTAGATGTGATTCCTAGTGTGATATGTGGGTTTAGTGCAACTAATCCTCAAACATTCTCTCTGTAATGATGCTTAATTTGATTGATATTAGACATTTAACACTTACCGAATTCAAGCACTCCTGTGTCTGTATTGCCAATAACACCGAACGTGCCCTGCAGCTGTGTTCCCAATACTTCAAGTTCATTTATAAGCGAACGCATGCAAAGAGCGTAGGCAAAAACTAGAAGATGTGACGCAGTTGAGTTTATTTCCAAGTCTTGCGTTGAGGAAGTAGAAGCTTGAGCAGCCATTGCTGCTGTCGCCGATGCTGTTGAGCTTGCTGCCTGAATTTTATCCATCAGTGCTTGTCTTGATTTGTTAGCAGGTGGGAGATACGGTGCCAGTGGCGACTTGGAGTAGAGTGCACTAGCAATCACGCTAAAGAAGAGCAGGACGTTTCCAACCATTTCTCTCCTCTCTTCTCTGAATTTGTCCATGAAGCGTCGTGCGTACAAGTTCTGCGGCTGCGTTACCATTCCCAGAATATGCATTACCTCAAGTATTCTTTGACATGAGCCAAGTAAGTCTGCATACTTCTTTACTGGGAATGGTCCTTTTATTCTGGGTTCATTCTTGGTCTGTGCTAGCAAGTTACGCAATTTGATCAAGTGTATTTGTATGTGCAATTCCATGGACATGAACTCCTTGGATATCTGCTCCTCTCTCTTTTCTCCCATCATTGTTTTTTGTGGACTAAGCAAGTTTGTTGTTTCCGAAGCACGCTCAGCTTCCGATGCCAGATCGAACGAATCGACAGACTGTGGACTGAGACAGAAAGGCACTGGCGAGACTGACTGCGCTAATGTGTGTCTGTTATAAAGATATCCTAAATCTAGAATCAAATCACCTAGTCCAGTTCTTAACTCTTTGCGAGCTTCAACTGGCCACCAAAGTCTTGAAACTATCATACTGAATGTAATTCCCAATGTAACAGCCGCTGAGCGCTTTGCGGCTATTGTTATAGGATTCATATCTTGCTCGCGCAAATTAAATGCGTACAATGCTACGAGGTTGTACGATTGAAGAATGAAACGGCCAGTCGAAGAATATCTGCTCGATCCAACAACTATATAAAAACATGGAAGCGAGAAAAACAAGCCGACAATAGGAAATCCTATAGCACCGACTAGTGAATGACCCAGTGCGATGAATGAAATGACTGCGACAGCAGCACCAACAAGCGTACCGAGAATACGCTGGAAGCTGATATATTGTGAGTAGTGTTAATCACACCTTGGTATGTCTCACCACATGAAATTTGTCTGTCCGACTGTGGGAGAGAGAGATGCAAAGCAACTAATCAACGCCCATTCCAGCCTTAGGTTCATAGCAAACTTTCGTAAGTTGGAATGGAAGGAGGGCATCGAGAGTATAGCCAAAGCACCACCCGTTTTAATAGCAAACTTAACATCCCTTCTTCTGCTAAATCTGAGTACTTTCCATAGCATCTGATTGAGTCGATCTGGGAAACCAATACTCTCCTCCTCAACAACCTTACTGCTTCTCCAGTATTTAGATTGATCGTCTACCTTAAATTCACTGGGATCAATGGGAATTAATTTGGATAGAGTTTTTCTCATTCTTCTGCGCAACATTGGTGGACGCTGTAGCTTAGTGCTGAAATAAGAGCTGCTCTCGTCAAAGACACTTTCGTCATCTTGATAATTCTCATCAAGAATATTGGAGTTTCTCAATGAGATTTTAAAGACGAACATTAAATCATGCTCGCTTATCTCATCTATCAATAATAGAAGGTGGTATAGCTCTGTTGCTAGCTCTCTTAGATTGAATAAATAGAACTGAGTTATCAGCGATGGCTCCTGTATTGACTTGACATCTATTCTAATGTCTGGCTGCGAAGACTCGAGCACTATACCGGAAGAAATATCAAACTTTCTTATTGCACGTTGCATTCTTTCACTAGCTATCAACATAGAGCGGCGCGTTTCAGTAAGCACGTCAGGGTTTGAATCACGTTTGAACACCAACTTTGCTTCTTTCAGCACGTTCACAGTTGTCTCCTTGAAAGTGAGTTAGCCATAATCCAGAGTTTAATATTATACCCCACCGTAAGTTCTTGCATGGGTTTTCTTGCTATGTCAATGCTTGTCTGGAATGCTTTTGAGAAGCTTTCATCCTGAAGCATCATCTCATCACGCATATTAAGACAGCTTCTCAATCTGTAAATAATGTCAGCTAACCAGCCTGCCTAAGTATACCCCACAAACCCTGTCAAATGCTGAGCTAAACGTTCGATAGCTTCCACTGCGTGTTTGTATGTTTGACGTATCTGACTCTTGTTAACGCGCTGATCTTTCAACCATCTTTCACGAAGGGCGTGTGGGAGCTCAGCTTTCAAAGTGACAAAAGCTTCGTCGTGCGCTTTGACAGCTTTATCGAAAGCATCTTTATCGAGTGGCTTTTCGCCGTCTTGAGTGAAATTGGAGAACAGTGTATCTAATAGCATTGCAAAACTATCCATGCTGTCACTGAGATCTCTTCGCAGTGCACTTGTTGAGCTTTTCGGCCAGATTAAGAGGCAGACGGTGGATGAGATGATAATACCAATCATCGCCATACCCAGATACTGGATTAGCCTGGCTATACCGCCATTGTTTACCACAACTGAGTAGAAAACAATGCAAGACATGGTCGCTGCTGAGTTGAACGTCTGATTGGCCATTTTGAGTCTAGCGAAAGCGGCGATAGCTGAGCCAATACCGATCCAAACAAAAGCGACGATGAATTCATCGATATCTGTAGACCAGTACTCATTTTCCGGATCAAAATCCACGAAAGTCAACGTGAAAGTAGCGGCTAAAGATAAAACTGTGACGAATGCTAAAGCAGTCAAAGCAAAGAGAATAGCTTGTAGCATAGAGCCGCGACTACGCGCAGGATTAAACCAGACGGTAGCAGATGCCAGATTATGGGCATTCACTGCCACTTTGGAATATTTAGATTGGTCATTAAAGTCTAAGGCACTTATTAGACGATTTAATGTTGGATTAAAGGTGAATAAAGTTGCAATAGTGTAAGCGATTGCACATTTGATGACGTCTTTCTTTTGATCAGATGAAATCCAATCACTCCCACTACCATCATTCTCCTTGCTATCATCACTCTTCTTCACGCCGCGCCATTCATCAACAGCGACTCTTGGATCTTTGGGGCCTTGGACTGTGAATGTCCTAGTCAGAATATTCTTACGCTGACGGTTGTTTCGAGGCGCATCTGTGTGCGACCTCTTCATAGTTAGTAATTAAGAATATTTATCATGAAATTTGATTTATGGATACATTATTAAGCCTTGTAAATCAGGCGCTGTTTGCTGTAAAATCCTCCGAACTTCTTGAGCCTCCATCGAATCTGCACCAGACGTGTAGTGAACGTCAGCTCTGCTAAAGCCATTAAATGTTGATGCAGCGCAGATCGTGTATGCTCCCATCTCATCCCACCTCAACCAATCACCAACTTGTAACCCTTTCGCCAGCTTGTGAGACTTCATTACGCAGTCTAAGCTATCACACGTTGGTCCCCAGATTGAGCAAGATATTTCCTCACTGTCAACCTTTCTTTCGTTGAGCTGAACATCTTCAAGCACTAACTGTGATTGTACTGTCAATGGTCTTGCTTTAGGCTCAGCGTGATCGAACATGACGCAATTAAAGGCTCCATAGACACCGTCGTTCTGGTAGTACATGACTTTAGGTGACTGATCATCCATATCTTCATCAATATCATCAGCCGATCCTCTCTTTGCAATTATGTTCGTAGCCAATGAGAAGGCATCATGGACGTAGAATCTACCGGGTTCAGCGATCACACGAACTCCAGTTTCTGCTGGAAAATATTCGTCCACAGCTGGACCCAATGATCTTGCGAGTAATTCAAAGTTGTCATGACCAAATCCCCCACCTACGTCAAGAAGGTTGAACTTGTAACCAAGAGATTCACCAACTTCAAATGTCTTCTTTGAGCGTTGAATAGCATCTACATATGATTGAGGATCATAACAACCCGATCCAACGTGGAAGCTGACACCGATGACATTCAAACTCAAATCCTTCGCTGTCTTCAACAAGTGTGGGACTGCATCGAGTGGAGCGCCGAACTTGATACCGAATCTACAAACACTCTTTGAGTCATCTGTAAGAATTCTGATGACTAGTTGAGCACTGGGATATAATTTGGCTATCTTGTGGAGTTCATCGGTATTATCGAATGTCATCATTTTGACTTGGTTTCGACGTGCGAACTTGACCATTGAAGCAGCTTTGCATGGGTTTGCGAATATAATGTTATTGGAAGGATCTTCAGTTGCAGGGCAACTGGTGGGTAAGCTTAGGATGGTGTTAATTTCAGCTTGAGAAGCGCAATCGAAACCTAAGCCCAAAGCGGCTAACAGTCTAATGACATAAGGATCAGGATTGCACTTTACGGCAAAGAAAGGCTCGATTCGAGGTAGTTCATTCTTCCACCTAATGTGCTGCTTGTAGACGGAAGAAATATCTGCAACGAAGAAAGGATTTTCTTCAGCGAAATCTTTGTGGCTTTCAAGTAATTTGATTTGCTTAGCGAGTTGAGATTCAGTTGAGCCGTGATAGAGATTTGGGAGGGATTCATAGACGCATTTCTGCCTATCTAATGGGGCAGGACTGGCGGAGTGTGATGGTGGGGGAGTAGGAAGATTATGACGGATAACGTGGTTCTTTGGGGAGTTGTTTGAGTTGTTTGAGGCTGTAGGAGATAATTGAGGATGGCCTGTGGCTGGTGTGGATTCATAAAATTGCATTGTGTCGCTCTTTGACTGTGGTGAGGTAGCCGTTGAACGCGAGAAGTGCCTGATTGGCCTCTCGCTTATAGTGGCCGTCAGTCGAGTTCAAAATCCCCGCTTCGATTCGCGAGGATCTAAGAATATAAAGTTTAGGTGCTGACGCTTGAACAAGGTTTCTAGCGGCAGCAAGTGGAAAAGTCGAAACGATAAACTGCTTGAGCTTGTGCAGGTCTACGCAAGTCAAGGAGGTTTAAAAGATACCCAGCCAGTGAACTGTGGGACACATTAGATGGGTGTCTGCGCCCACCACAATAAACTCACTGTGAGGCCTAAAGCGTGTGGCGAGGGAGATCGAATTCCGACGAAGTGGAGTTAGTTAAGGCTTGTTGCTTGAGTTGACTCTGCGTGATTTGAGAGCCAATGAAGTACTTGGGATTTCTACTGCTGTCTCTTTAAGTGCTACTCTTTCTCCTGGCTGGGATTGAGTTATTCGCAAATCCAAAGAGATGGCTGTTGGTCTGGAAGAAACAAAATTTCGCCAATTGCTCCAACGACTCGCAAAAATCATACATAACCGAGCTTATTTGGTTTTTTTTTGTAGCTTGTTCTTATTTCTTTTTGTTATCTTGCGTGTATCGTTTATTTCTTTACATCCGATTCGTTACATTTCCCTCGAAAATTTGTGCTCGGAAGCTGTGAGCAGTGACGTTGTACAGTGTGATTCTAAGCGTGTGGTTTGGTGTACACACGTAGCACTCGCTCATGCTACAGTCATATCCCCTTCAAAACGATTAGAACCACCAACAAGCTGCGGAAACAGTTGTTCAAGTACACTCAACATGGCACAGAAATTTCACTCTACAGCTCGCAAGATTGTCGCAATTGGACGCAATTACTCTGAACACGCCAAAGGTCCGTTATTCCGGCCCAAATTATGGTCTGACGTGCAGCAGAGCTTCAAAACGCAATTCCAAAGGAACCTTTCTTCTTCTTAAAGCCAACAAGCTCCTTTGTACGCACCCGGGGCAACATTGAGATTCCACAAGGCGTCGTTGCGCATCACGAAGGTGAGCTCAGCTTCTTATCAGCGTCTTGAGTCCGGTGTCTGATCTTTGGTTAGTTGAGCTTGGTGTCGTCATTGGCGAGACTGGAAGGGACATTTCGCACAACGACGCCCTATCGCATATTGCTGGTTACTGTTCGTCTCCCGTATCTTTCTTGATATCTTCCTCACACAGATACAGCGCTAGCTATCGATATGACGGCTAGAAACATTCAAGACGAAATCAAGAAGAAGGGTTTGCCTTGGTCTACCTTGAAAGGCTTTGATAGCTTCACTCCGATTGGGTATGTCACTTGCACCTCTCAAGAACGACTAACAGTAGCAGTGATTTCATCCCTAGGGAGAAAGTATTCGATCCACATCAATTGGGCTTGTGGTTAAAGGTACGCTTGTTAATCCACTCTGGCAAATAACTCATATCGTATAGGCAGATGATGCCATCAGACAAATGGGACGCACTTCTGATATGATATTCCGTATTCCAAGACTTATCCAGCACGTTTCATCCATCATGCGTTTGGAGGTATGAATCGCGTGCTTAGTCAGTGTCAATCACTTACCCACTCACCAAAGGAAGGTGATGTTTTGCTCACCGGTACGCCTTCTGGCGTTGGACCGCTGATACCAGGTCAAACAGTCAGTGCGGGTGTCACGCAAGGGAAGGAGGAGCTCGACAGACTTGAGCTGAAAGTAGTGCAGCGCCAAGGTGGATATGTCTACGAAGCAGACAAGTGAGGGTGCTAGATCAAGTAAAAAGTAATAAGCAATAAGCCAAAGACTATTGTAATATAACGCTCAGTCACTGAAATACTTTTCACTCAACGGATAACTCGCGCGCGTGCACTTGTCAAAGAAAATTTGCAATAACGCTAAAGTCAGTCGGAAATCCATCGAAAGTCAGTCACTATCAAGTAGCAAGATGTTTTAGGACCCATATATCATATACGTTGAGAAAATGCATACATCTGACTGAACTTTTAACTAGCAGGATTAGAACCAGTTTACTTCTTCTTGTCAGAGGTAGCTGCCTTGTTCTTGGCGGTACCGCGAACCTTCTTGCTCTTGTTCTTTCTCTCCTTTCTGAGCTTTCTAGATGGCTTTTGTACCTTCTCAGCGAGACCGAATCTTACCAATCTGTACTTAGGCTCGAACGACTTAGCAGCGGCAGGAGAGTCGTAGACTAAACCGAAACCGGTTGATTTACCACCACCAAAGTGAGTACGGAAACCAAAGACGGTGACCTGCAGTTTTGTAAGACTAAAGCTGGTCAAACCAACGATAAAGTATAGACATACGGAATCGAGCTCAGCCTTGTACATCTTTGCAAGGTTCTCGCGGAGCTCAGCCTTTGAGACGTTTGGACGTGTTGGGTGGAGAACGTCCAAGACGAATTGACGTCTTTGCAGCAATGGGTTTGCGGTGAATTTGCGAGTTCTCAATGTAATGGCACCGGTTGGATCCTATACGTCGTGTTAGCCCTGGTATTATCGCCTCCCGCTGTCTTTTTACCATTTTGCTGCTAGTAGCTCGAACGCAACGTTGAAATTTGCGAGTGCTTCTCTCATCAACACAAATTTTATTTTTATTGCCAATTATTTTGTTTTTATTGTATTTTCATGTAAATTGGGTGGCTAGTTATATTATAGCAATCTCTTTTGATGCTTTATAGCTCTAACTTCTTTCCTTGTGTTGCACTGGTGAAATGGCGTGCAGGCGCTATCACCGAAATATAGACACTCAATATTCATTCATTTGCATACATCTATCAATTACAATCTACTTGAACGACTTCATCATCTCTATAAGCTTATCTGCGTCTTCTTCCGTTATGCCGTTGTACAACGATGCTCTGATTCCTCCAACGGATCTGCGGGGGATTAGCTTACTACGGCTTCTCCCAGTAGTACACCAATACCTACCTGTGTCCTTTGAGGTTCTTCAATCCCAACTTGTCAGCTTCATTAAGGTATCTCTTCTCCGTCTCCTCATCTGGAAGAGTAAACACAACGTTCATTCGACTCCTGCTTTCTGGTGATACCTTTGGTTTGTACAACCCGTTGGAGTTGTCAATCACTTGATAGAGTTTACTACTCTTTCTGTCACTGCGCTTTGAGTATTCATCAACGCCTCCGTGGTTCAAAATATGCTCAAATGTGAGTCCTGAAACGTAGATTGCGAACATAGGTGGTGTATTGTACATACTCTCATTGTCCGCGTGACGTTTGTAGTCACACAGGTGTGGGACTTGAGGGATACCGCCGAGATTGAAAGCTGCGTCTGTGTCTACGAGGAGATCCTTGCGGACAATCACCAGTGTAAGACCAGCGATACCCGCATTCTTCTGTGCACCACCGTAAACAACAGCATGCTTGCTCACGTCAATCTTGCGAGAGAGTATGTTTGACGAAACATCCGCAACGAGATTTGTGTTTGGTGGGAGTGAATCATATGGGAAGCTCTTATCAAACTCTACTCCGTTGACCGTTTCATTATCGCAGTAATAGACAAAGGCTGGGTTCTCTGAGTACTTCCATTCGTTAGCTGGTGGGATATTGGAGAATGATTTGCCGTCTTGGCTGTGATTGCGTGCGTCCAAAGCGACATTGACGGAGACATCGGTACCTTGAGTCAATCTCTTAGCTTCGCCTGCCGCTTTATTAGACCAGCTGCCTGTGACGATGTAATCTAACGTAGTCTTAGCGTTCGATTCAGGGTTCTGCAGTTTCCAGGCAGCGAGCAAATTGAGTACAACGGTGGAGAAGGCACCCATACCGCCACCCTGCATAAGAAGAACCTCATGCGTATCTGGGACATCCATTAGGGTCTTGAAATCGCTCACAGTCTTCTCGCTAACTGCTTTGAATTCCTTTGAGCGGTGAGAAATCTCAGCAACGCCCATACCGAGGCCATTGTAGTTGAGAAGACCTTGAGCAGCTTTCTCAAGCACTACGGTTGGCAGCGTCGATGGACCTGCTGCGAAATTTACGACGTCGTTACGATTTGGCATTTTAGTGATGGTTTAGATAAAACGCCCAACAGCTAAAGAATAAAGAACTCCTATAGAGAAGTGGGATGAAAACATTCTTTCGTTCATTTCAGCACCAATTTAGGAGCATCGTAGCTCAAAGCCCGTCTGCAACTTCTGGTGGTCCCGGCACAGGTTTCCATCCTGGCCGCAATTTCTATCAAGGATATCACGTGGGTTTTAAATTTGAACTCGTTTGCTTTATCCTTATTCTTTACAGGGCTACGGACGCGCTTTTACTCAAGCCAACAACAACTCAAACGACGACGAAGAAGGCCGCTCTCCTTCGCAGGCTTATAGGAATAAACTTTCTAGACGCCAGAGCGTTAGCAACTCATCGCGTGGCGAAGTCGTTAGGGCTATTCGTGATCAGCGTCGAAATATCACCACACAAAGTGTTCATCCGGCTCAGATTGAGCAAAGCGGGCGCCCTAGGAGTAATTCAACGACTTCTGTAGAAAATGTTAAAAGCGGTATAGAAGATGCAGCTGATCATATTTCCCCGCCACAGAATACTCATGACTTGCACAATCTTCAACTCGGTAACACACAATCTGAACTCGGTAACGAACTCATCTCACGTATTAGCGCGGCTAAAGACTCTAATGACTTTTATGCGGTTAAACGGATTGTTAGCTCAGTATACACGGTCACTGATCCAACCGTCGAATTATGGGACACTGCTCTTGAAGCCCTCTGCGTCACCCGTCCTGACTCTTTCACTGTTGATGATGCTGTCTCTTTCTACAATGACATGATAGCTAGGGATCTCAAGCCCACAGCGAATACTTACGCCAATCTGATCACTATCTTGTGTCTCAGGGATAACTTTGTTCACAACAACCTCAGCTCCATCAATGCTCGTAAGCTTTTAGACCCTTCGCTCGAGGCTGAAGCTCAAGCACTCGAATCGGAACAAAACTTCAAGATTGCCATGTCTATCTTCAATATGGCCGTTAGACTTGATCTACTCCCTGGACGCGTTCACACATACAATTGGCTTCTCATGGCTTGCAAGCATCACAGAGATATCGACACAGCTATTAATGTTTTCTCAATTATGGAATCTCACCCTAAGATCAAGTCCCAACACTGCACATACGCAATTATGATCGATGTGAGTAAGGTTAAAGCGCTGATTCTCAGCTAACCGTTGCAGCTTTACGGCTCTGTTGCTGATTTGGAAGGTGCTACTGTTATTTTCGAAGATTACGTCAATGGTTTGAACTCACACAAGATCGACAACAAGCCTTCATTTGCTACCCTCCCACTCAATAAATCTTCAACGGTATACAATTCAATGATCTCTACAAACTTTAGCTGCAACGAGCCACTCGGAGGTGTCGAGGTATTCCAAACTATGCTCGAGTCATCACTTAGGCTTCGTCCGGACACTGTAGCCGCTGTAATTGAAGGATTTGCTCGCGTTGGTGATAGCTCAAGTGGCTTAGAATGGCTCAAGCGCACTGCCAAGACAGCAATGGAAGGCTCCCAGATTCCACATCCACCAGTTTCATCCTTCTACTTTATTATGACGTCTTTGTTAAAGGAAGCCAAGTTTGACGAAGCTGTAGCCACCCACGAGCTTCTTAAAGAGTGTCAAAATTTATACACGATGGACCCAACGGGTGTTGAGTTGAACACCTTTAGTGAGAATGTAATGGAAGCTATAATCACCAAACCTGAACAAACAGAACAAGTCATTGAATTTGCCAACCAAGTTCTCCGTCAGCAAATGATTGAAAAGTCTTCTAAAGGCATTTATTACCCTGCAATTCAAACTCTCATCTATACTTGTGCATCTTTCGGTCGCTTCGATTTAGCCATGGGATTGTTCATTCAATGGGCTCAAGCTGGCAAGATTCAGTTTGTTGATCAAGGTCATCTTACTGGTAGACGTATCTGGCATAAATACATAGCTGTGGTAGTGAATCTTGTCATCAAAACACCAAATATCTCTCTTCAGCAGATGTTCGACGCGTTCCGTATGGCCTATGACAACAATGTTGTCTGCTCGGTTGAAACTCTAAAACTCATCCTTGAAAAAGTTAAACAAGCTCGAGTAGACTGTGAAGGCGACTTTAAGTTGATCAATCTCACCCTCGAGCAATGGAAGATGTACACTACCGTATGGTTGCAGTCTGCCAAGAACGAAATTAATAACGAAAGTCAAGGATTTGTCAACGCAGAGTCAGCTGAGCAGTTTGTTGCTGATATTATCAACACATTTGGCAAAAATGCAGAAGATGTAGGCAGAGTTATCAATGTCAATGATCTTGGTTTCGTGTTATCCAAAATGCTGGACTACAAAGCTTCAGCAGAACTCATTGAGGGTCTTGGTTACAGATTTAACGGTGCAGAAAGCTACACAAGTGGGTACGTACCAGCTGATAAAATGCAAACGGAGCAGGCTGTCGCAATGTCGTACCCATCATTTGATTCCAGTGATGCATCACTCGACCAAACTCCACCGACAACGCCAGGATCAGTCGAGCCTGAATATGTCTTCGATGATGAATTATCTGAACTCGTCAGCAGGCATGACTACCGCAGGAATATGGGTATATCTCCTTCAGACTGTTATAAGACTTTGATGGATGGTGTATCCAATGGTTTGACTGCTTCGATCAGTGCTCTTGCCGGTCTTGCTAATGCTCTTGGAAGGATTGGTGAAACTGACAAAGCCAAGAAGGTATATACGCATGCCTACGAAGTCCTTCAACTCCTTACTAGTGTGGAAGAGCGTTCATCTGGCTGGTTTAGATTGGAAGATGCCATGATTTCTGGTCTCGGACATGGCGGAGATATTGAGGGAGCTACTCAACACCGCTTACGTATCATTCAGGCTGGAGGTGCACCATCAGCGGACTCTTATGCTGCGTGCATTAACAACGTCAAGGAAACGACTGATGACGCTACACTCGCAAAGGAATTGTGGGAAGAGTCGAGAAAGTTTGGTGTTAAATCCAACACTTTCTTGTTCAACTCTATCATATCTAAACTGAGTAAAGCAAGAAAGGCACACGAAGCTCTTGAGATATTGGACCAAATGATGGCAGAGCGTGTGAGACCATCAAGTGTTACTTACGGTGCAATAATCAACGCATGCACACGTATTGGAGATGAGCAGTCAGCCATTAATTTCTTCAATACTATGGTCAAGCAGAGCAAAGGTCAGCTTAGAGTACCGCCATTCAACACTATGATACAATTTTACACGCAAACGAAGCCAAATAGAGATCGCGCTTTGTACTACTACGGGGAAATGTTGGCTTGTCGTGTTGCACCTTCAGCACATACGTACAAGCTCCTTCTAGACGCTTATGGATCAATTGAACCCGTAGACAAGGGTAGTCTGTACAAGGTTTTCGAAACTGTCGTCAACGATCCACGTGTTAAAGTGTCTGACACACATTGGGCATCGCTTATTCATTCCGCTGGATGCATTGAGAAGGATGTCGATGGAGCTGTTGAGATATTCGATAGTATAGAGACGCATCCTTCTAATAGACAGGGAGAGCTTCCAGATGCGATAGTATATGAATGTAAGTTGATGTGTTGTTTAGAAGAGCCAAACTAACGACAAGCGTAGCATTGTTGAATGTCTTTGTTGAGAACCAACGTCAAGATCTTATACCAAAGTTGTTAGAATCAATCAAAGCTTCAAACATACACCAGACCGCCTACATATCGAATCTATTGATTAGAGGATACGCATCGAGTGGAGACATGAGCAAGTCTCGGGAGGTGTTTGAAGCAATGGTAGACCCACCAATGGGAGCAGCAGCGAATGGCAACCATCCAAATGACTTGGATAGCATTGATAGCGCTGTTGTATTCCGTGAACCATCAACATGGACAGAAATGATCAAGGCTGAGTTAGAAGCTAAATCGGTAACGAATGCGAAGAAGCTGATTTCAAGAATGGAAGAAAGGATGTATCCCTTAGCCGTTACTAGCAAGATTGCTAGCCTTATTGTATAATTTTAGTAATTTATTCATACTCACTGCTTATAGAGAGAATGTCTTAGAGGAACATTGAACAAAGAAAGCAATCGCAGGGTAGGAGAGAACATATAAGCTTATAATTAAACATGGTTTCTAAACTTTTTTCATTTTTTCCTTCAAGTTTCTCGCATGATCGAGTGATCTTCTTCTTTGTACGTCGCTATGTCATCAGCCAACTGGCACTGGTAAGTAGCTCGAGAGAAATGAAGAACATAACTCATACAGCGCACAGGAAGCAATTGGATTGCAGCAATTTCGCAAAAGAATACTTCAAGGAGAAGCTCGTTGGACTGAAAATCAACGATGAACTCACTATAGAAGAACTCAAGGAGTGTGATGGAGATGTAACTCTCGGGCAACGTAAATCAAAGTGTGTTTCAGGTGCTATTCAAGCTTTGTATTTGGTACTGACGCTCATTTTAGATTAGTAACGATCTACGATTTGAAGATAGTCATCGAATGGACAGTCGGCGAGCTTAGAGGCCGCACACACGTACCAGAAGTATCTCATGAGGCTATCGATGGTCTCGACGAGTACGTTTTCGATTCATCGATACTCAACGGCAAACCAGATGGAAAGTTCGACCACATTCGCAAACAAGTTATCCCCCAAACCCTCAAATCTATCTTTGATCAATTCCCTGTTGATCTCCGTGAAAAATATGCCTCTCACGTACAAGTTTCATCTCAGTCGACCACCCCTTCACAACCATCCACACCCGCTCCAGAAGCTTCAGCTGTGAAGAAAACTGAGAAAGTAGAGGTTCCAAAGAAACCTGTGGCTCAGAAAGGCTCACTCAATACCTCCACTATAAAATTGGAAGAGCGCTACCAGATTTCTGCGTCTGAGTTATTTGATGTTCTCACCAACAAGCAGCGCGTGCCCATGTGGACTCGTGCACCTGCAGAGATTGAGCCAAAGGTTGGTGCCAATGTTGTTCTCTTTGGCGGCGGTGTGAGAGGTAAGGTTACCGACGTTGAGGCTGAGAAGAAGATTACGATGGACTGGACACTCACAGGCGGAAAGTGGCCAGAAGGTGAGTTACGTTAGGCTTATTCTGCACATTTAACAATTCAAAGGACACAAGGCTTCTTTGACTATCGATCTAAACCAGAGTGATGATTCAACTGCTGCTGAGTTCATCTTGAATGGCGTACCAATCGGACTTGAGGATGATGTTCAGCCTAGCTTAGAACAGTACTACATCAAACCTCTCAAGTTGCTGTAAGTTGATATCTTGTTTGAAATTCTTCCCACTGCTGACCGAACAAACAGCTTCGGTACAGTTCTTTAGACTTTCAATTTGTTCTAAGCTCATTCATTTCAAACTTCTTATCACTTAGTTAGAAACCAATGAAATATATATATATATATAAGTGTCCGTTTAGGATTCCAGGATATAAGAAAAGTCCTTTATGAGATAGTGTTCCTAGGTTGTTTTTAAAAAAAATCCAAGAGAAGGCTAGAGTCCGTTTGATCCATCAATCATTTAGTTCAGGCAAGGTTGCGAACGCGACGCATCTTGTGATGGTGGTTTTTGTGGCTATTGCGACTGAAGATTTTGATTCCACTTTCGTCGCGCTTTTGCTGGTCACTGCTTAGTATTTTGACGAGAGCATCAACATCAATGACATTGCGCTTGTTGTTGCCACCGCTCAATACGCTAGCGTCGAGGTCGGCATCAACGAGATCGTCACGCTTAAATGTCTTGATGTACTCGTTGCGAACGATAGCATGACGCTTACCAAGCTTGATTCCTGCACCGAGGTTGAGGAGGTGACCAACATGTGCACATGCACCGACATCCAAAAGTGATCCGTCACCAATGTTGAGACCAGTGTCAAGATCAATGAGAGCAGTTGAGTCACCACAGTTTCCATCGTCTTTTCCACTAGTAGGTGTCCCAGACACCGCGGCAGAAGTCACTTTACCTGAGTTAGTGAATGTGACTACTGGTTTAGAGCTGTTTTGCGTAGCTGGGGTAGTTGATGGTGGTGGTGTCGTTGAAGTTGATGGCGGTGGTGGTGGTGTTGTTGTTTCATCACAGTCTTCACTTGCGTTGTCTTTTGGCTTTGGTGATGGTGCTGGTGCTGGTGCTGGAGTATTAGTTGGTTGAGGCGATGGGGTGGTGGTTTCATCGCAGTCTTCTTCGTCTTTCTTATCATTGCCGTTACCATTGTCAGATGGTTTTGGAGATGGTGCTGGTGCTGGTGCCTTAGTTGGCTGAGGTGCAGGAGTGGTTTCGTCGCAGTCCTCTTCGCTTTTATCACCGCCTTTTTCATCCTCATGGCCACCATGTCCGCCTTTGTCATCGTTATGGCCACTGTGATCGCCATGTTCATCTGGCTTTGAAGGCGCAGGATTGGTATCATCGCAGTCTTCCTCGCCTTTGTCACCGCCATGGCCACCACCATGGCCACCGTGATCGCCATGTTTATCTGGCTTTGAAGGTGCAGGATTGGTATCATCGCAGTCTTCCTCGCTTTTTTCACCACCATGATCACCGTGGGTGCCGTTATGGCCCCACCACGTCTTTGATCCATCGTGTGAGCCTTGGTCTTGGTGGTCACTTGGACATTTACAGAGAGGGTTTCCTTGATCGTCGTAGTGACGTCTGATCATCTGAGCAGCGAGCTCTGGTGATTGGCGAACAGCGTGCTGGGTGAATGTGAGCAGACTGACTACCAAGACATTCATGTCTCACCTCAAGAGATTGACCACGCTTAAAGAGAGAGTCCCGGGCAAGAGCAGCAGTAGCCGAGCCTGCCAAGAGGATCATAGAGAGTTTCATAATGAGTGACTTGTAAACGAGTGTGGATAGTTGAAAGTTACGTTGAGCTGGATGGGTGATTGAAAAGAACCAAGTGTAGATGCGACCAATTTATACGTCGGATTCTAGACCTGCAGCTGCGAGAACCGGAGGACGTAGACGTCTGTGCATTCCTGTCAGCAATTTGTCCTGAAACTCATCCGCCGGCGCCCTGATGAGTTCGGAACCTGGGCATGGTGAGCTTGATAAATTGATACATCAATGTAAAGTAGCAATATCTGCTGTTTGGAGTTCACTGGCAGCTGCTTGAGCTTCAAATGGAATTTTCCATGTCAGTCGAGAATGTGTCAATTGCTTAAGTTAGATCGAGCAACCAATCGTCTACGCGTACTCTTATAGATGTATTCATATAAGAGCTCGTCCGCCTCTATAGAATCACTATGAATCGATTGAATTTAAGGAGGAGTAGATTGACAGCTGCACGAGCTGAGGCAATCATGCGCAGGAATATAAGGCCCATTTGTAGAACATAATATGTGCTTTAGATAGATACGCGGTTTAATCCCTTTGATCATCTTTGATATCTCTCACACCAACGATCACCACAAAGCCGCCCGGTTAAGCGCACCCAAATGCAGTCAGCTCTGGAGGAGAGTCTAAAATATGTGGAAAAACTGCAATCTTTGAGCGTGAAGCAAGAAGTGGCAGAACAGCCAGATAGCGTTCCCTTTTACAAAGCCAGTAACAAGGACGATGAGGACCAGGATTGGAGTATGTTAGTCGACGATAATGGAATGATCAACGACGACGACTTTGATTTCTTCGACGAATCTCCAAAAACTGCAACTACACAGCAAACACCAATCACACCGTTCACCCCCGCTACACCCACCCTCAATTACTCATTCATCGATCACAGCTTGGATAATTTCAGTCTACAGC
The DNA here is from genome assembly GCF_000400465.1 of Wallemia ichthyophaga EXF-994. NCBI lineage: Eukaryota > Fungi > Basidiomycota > Wallemiomycetes > Wallemiales > Wallemiaceae > Wallemia > Wallemia ichthyophaga. The sequence goes on along the minus strand of NW_008806279.1, from coordinate 302,945 downwards.
CAACCAACAGTGTGATTCCTAATGGATTTCAGCGACTTGCATTTAATAGGCCGACACGCTTAGTCAATTACAGTAATCACGGCAAGTATGCCGTCGAGGAAGGCATGCTTCCCGCAGCAAGCTTTCCTCCGCTTTGGTATGAATCCCTATCCAGGCCGCATCTAGAAAAGCGCAACAAGGAGAAGAAGGACACTCGACGGAAGCTTATCAAACGCAATCCATCTGCTTCTCCGTCTTCTACAGAAGAAGAATTCGACGACGAACCTGTCTACAATTCTTCCGATGAGGAATTTCAGTTTGACACGAATCAATTCCCTTCATTACCGCTAAAACTACATTCCAATGGTAGTCGAGGTACTCGGGATAGTCGGGGATCAGACATGGTATTTGAAAGTAACACGAATGAATACAGCATAGAAGCTAGGCTAGCAATCTCAGAGTGTCGTTGGAGTACTCTTGAGAATCTGCCTGCCCGTAAATATATCCCTGGAGATGTCTCATCAAAAGACCTTATACCACCAAAGTTCGCGTTAGGATACGATGACCAAGTCATTCATACAGCTCCTGTAGGAATAAGCTATTGGGAGAAAGCTGGATTCGCTCCATTCGGAGGTCGTAAAGACATAATGATAGCGCTATCGACTAACACATCAACGGAAATAGATACAAAGCTACTACATGAGTTTAGTCAAGCATTTTGCGATATATACGCATTTTGCAACTTGGGTAGAACACGAATAATTGATAGTGAAAAGCTTAGAAAGGAAATCGTTCCAACTGGCTTCTATGTCGTCAGATTGGATATAGCGAGGAATTTTCAAAGCTCTCTACATCTTTCACGCGCAACACAAGCAGCACTAGTAGATGAAGTCTATCAAGTGCTAGACGAAGAGAAGATAAAGGATATAATTAAATCACGTGACTGTGCGCGATCATTCGCAATTAGGATTTACGAAAAAATATCCCTACCTGTGCAAAAATGGACTTCTGGGAATCACGAAAGTAATGAAATTGCAGTGAATTTTGAATTTCCTGCATTCACTGTAGCCAGGAACGTAATCCCGCAAGAGCAGATAGATATAACAGATGACAAGTCGAGTGCATTTAACAATGCAAGAAAGTTACATATTGCATATCATTGCTTTGAAGATACCGTTTTAGTTGCAGCCATTGATGAGTACGCCCACTTCAGTGACGTACAGATACTACGCAGAAGCGAGCACACTATGGGAGAAACAATCTATAGCTACTGGAAAACATTCGAGCTACAGTCATCAATAAAATGGAGCTTGCGTTTAGTCACTTCACCAGATATATCGAGTGATGAGGTTGAGGGTGGGTTCTTCATTAGTAACTTTATTAAAGTGACTGATAAGTATACAGAATGGGGATTGAACAAACCAGGTGAAATGCTACACTCTTACACTTATGACATACTTGAAGGAAGGCATAGTAAAAAAACCGAGTATGGAACGGAACACGACGCAAGATATTGTACAATTGGTATCGGAGAAAACAGAGTATTAAAGGTAAAGGAGATTACCTCAGCATCAACAAAGAACAATCCAGACGCATCACTCAGCAATGTTGCCGACTTTGAATCATACATTCAATCACTGCATAACTTAACGTTTATTACGAAACACAAAACCCATCCGGCGCAACGATTCCACTTACCTTTTCATCTGCATAAGTTGTTCAGCATCTCTCAATCAGAAATTTCTGATTGATGGATATATGTAATATTAACCTCGTGTATAACAGCATTCACATTAATTTGAATATAAAGACATAAATGAGAGCTCAAAAAGAAAGTACAAAATTTGTATTACAACACAAAATCAGAAAATCCCAAATGATATCGGATTTGACAGAGAAACTTACTGCTAATTGTTGATTGAGGTAAAGTCATGTCAATGAGAGGAATGGATCTCAATTATATAATTGAAATGATGCGTGTGTGTGTGTGTTAATTCGTGCTTGAGTTCTGGATAAAACATCCTTGATTGCTTGCTTAACTTACTGTCCGTTCAAGGATTCTAGCTATATCTTACTGTGAAAGCATGAAAGGAAAAAAAAAAGGTTTGTCGTGCTATTGTACACGTGGTCATAAAGATTGAAAGAAGGGTAAACTGCCTGATTGAAGAAGAAAAAGAGTGAATCAACCACTTCTGTTTGTTATGGTTTGAAGAAACTAAATGTAGGCAAGAAGGAAAGCTTGCGTGTCTTTTCACCTTCCTTCTTAGCATTTATCGCAGCTACATTGTTAAGTGTATCCAATGTTGGTGGACGATAGTTAGCGGCTGCGACACTAGGTGGAGTGATAAGAGTTTCCTCATCAAAGCTCTCACCATCACTTGAATCTCCGACTGGATTATCAGTCAGATTTGGTATAGAGATAGGGTTTGGTTGAGAGCGTAAGAATGAATCCTTGTATGATGATCTGCGGTGATTGAAGATGGAGGAGTCTGAATCAAATGAAGATGGGTCTTGTTCGTTGAGATTATTGAACTGCTTCCTCGCATCAATCCCGATTGGGTTCATTGATAAAAAGTTGGATGAACGACGGTTGACAGTTGGGACTGGGTTTCTTATTGAAGCTGCAGCTGCGAGTATATCCATTGAAGTGTTCGATGCCTTTGACGCGTTCGTACCGAATGATGTTCTTAATCCTAAAGAAGAGCTTGTAGCTGGTGTTGCGTCGTCCTCATCTTCGCTTTCATCACTTGAAAGCTCTTCTCCGGATGCTGAGTCATTATTTTTGAAATGCTCAACATTATCTTCATCCTCTTCATCCTCAATTTGAGGAAGTAAGACTGCCATTTCAGGTTCATCGTCACTAAACACGTCTGACTTATTTGGTGAGCGCATTTGAGTAAAAGAGTTGTTCATCTGTATCTTATTGTCGCGTGGTAACGACGAGGCGAGTCTTCTTGAGCTGCGTAAACCGATGCTGTTAGATTGAGATGTAATTGATAAATTGCGTGACATTGCAGGTGCTGAAGGTGCACTTCTCGAGAGTGTAGCTGAAGGTCTTCTTGCACGTTTAGCAGGTGGGTGCTCCTCTTCATCATTGTGCAAGTGCTTGCGAGATTCATGAGGCAACTCCGATTCCAACGCAGGGAGCGAGACGTTATTGAGGGCGGGAGTGAGCGTAGTTGAGTTACGAGATTTCTGCTTAATTGACTCATCATCTTCATCATCGTACGACTTGCTGTAATCGCTCTTCTTAGATTTACGGTCTCTACGCGGTGCGTTCCTTTCAATCTTGGCGAGATCATCTGCAGTTGAACCACGGGAGATAGTCGGATGAGACCAGGTAGAAGGCATCATGCGATTAGCTTGACCAGGTTTATTGCGTCTTACAGTTGAAGTACGTGAGAATCCATAAATCTAAGTTTATAGTTTAGTTATAATTCTATGAATAGTTCCGAACTCACGTTCATCTGACGTTGGAAAGTTGGGTAAGCCGAAGATCTCCACATAGTTCCCATAACCTTCTCCAGCTGAATAAATATTAGTATTAGTTGAATATTTATACACACATTCACGCCATCACATCACTGAGGTACAAAGACCCGTGACGTGATGTGACGCCGCAAAGGCGTGATGCATGCATAAATTGAGATCTCGACTAACCTCAGCAGGCTGTAAGGGTAAAGTAAGTAAATTGTATTTTTTTGTGGCATAAACCGAGAGAACCCGGATTTGGGAGGAAGACGCGTGCGCTAGATCCCGGTGGAGGCGGGAATCTTCTCAGAAGCCGAAAAGAGAGACTCACATCATGGATAAGGACGAATTTGCCATCTTCCGACCACGCAATAACATTGTGTAAATCAGGATTCTCTAAAAGGCTGCGATATTGGTTAGTTGACAACACAGCATGTGAGTTGAACGTACTGAAAGAGCTTGTCGGGGAATCTACCACCAGATTCATTGCCATCCTTCCTTGTATGAGATTGGTGGCTGCGGGTTGCGGTGGCTGTTGCAGGGGTCTGCTGGGGTACTGCCGGTGAAGGCTGCTGATAAGACTCAGACTTTGGTTGAAAGAGTCGTAGATGAGTGAAAGTAGAGCTGTTTATTGAAGGTAATTCCATTTGAAGTTTGTATATTTGATGTTCGCTGTTCGGAATTGAGTTAATTATTCAAGAAGGCAGTCATTTTAATTGGGCGATCTGCAAGGCACCCTTTGATTGAGTTAAGCAATCAACGAAATGAAATTAAATTCGCTACCAGTAAAATCAGCTGATGAGTTCTTTAAATGCATTCCATTCAATTCTTGCTTCGTTAGCGGTTTATTCACCCAGCCGTGGCTCAATATCAGCAGAGCTATTGAAGCGGATTTTGATATACTCACACGAGATGAGCACACTGCAAACATTACAGTACCCATTGAAATTCAGCAGCCTGGATTCCCGTTATCTGCTGACTCTCGGCACGAGATTCCGTTGAGTGAGTTAGTGCCATATCAGTACCCTAAATATCTAAACGAAATTACATTAGATTTATTCATTAAGCTCTTTATACAAAATCAGCAACAATTAAAGCCTAAGATTGGTTATCTAGCTCAATTTGATCTCATCGCCGCTAGTCCGTATCTTCAGCGGATGTTTCCGATGATCCCTGAGCTACACCGGTTAAAACCCAAATCCAGCAGCTGGCTTGGTCCTCAATCTACCCTCACTCCAATCCATAGGGACGCAACAACCGAAGGCAATCTCCTCCTTCAGGTTACCGGCTCAAAAAGGGTCAATGTGATCGATCCAATTTACGCTGACAAACTTAATTTACACCCAGATAACTCCCCAATGCGCAATTTTAGCAGATTTCTAGATGAATTGCCCAATGCGCATCTCCCAATTCAAGTTGAAAGCGGTGTATTGAATCCAGGCGATGCTGTGTACATACCACCTGGCTACTACCACTCGTTTAAATCTCTATCAGATTCTTTCAGTGTAAATTTTTGGTTCCAAAAGTGAAATTAATCTTGTTTCTCCTGTCCATCAATGTCCAGGTCAAGTTCAAGGCCTTCGTCACCATTTTCTGAGCGGCGTAGAACTGTTCATCAGCACAATGTCCATAATGTACACAGAATCATTTCTCCCATCCTTCGTCAGTTTGAGTTCGCTAGAAAGTCCGAACGCGATCTGAAGAAAATGCCCAAGAAAGTCAGTCTAGTGCCATTATCGTGATAATTATATAACTGTTACACATCAGATAAAAAGTTTTTATCAAAAACAAAATGAAATTCTCGATGCTTACGCTTCTGTCGATGACTTACTTGAGTCGAGCTACCCACACGATGTACTGGCTAGACTGCGCGGTATAGCAGCTGGTGATGAGCAGACTCCTTTACTGCACTTCCCCAGTGAACAAAATGAGAAGAACCACAATAAAACCGTGAATGTCGTTTTGAACGGTGAGTGATACCGATTTAGCCACCTATTCTAATACGATAAAGTTAATTTAATCATTAACATCCTCCTACTTGGTGCGAAAGGTGCCGCTGTCCTCCTTTCTGACAGTGTCTCATTATTTGCGTCATTGGTGGAATCCGTACTTGACTTGTTATCAAGTTTGATCATATACGGTACAACTCTTTGTGCAGGTCATAGGGATGACAGTACTAGATTTAAGTACCCTGTTGGAAAGCAGCGTTTCGAACCACTTGGCGTTATCATTTTCAGTGTGTTCATGATTGGCTCTTTCCTTCAAGTCCTGTTCGAGTCTATATCCAGACTACAACACATACCCATAACTACTTTGCTTCCTCTTGCTGGTATACTCAGCATGGTGATCACCGTCATTGTTAAAGCCTTCATCTGGGTTTTCTGCTTCAAGATTAAATCCTCCGGCGTACAAGCCATAGCTCAAGACAGCTTGAACGATGTTGTCTTTAACATTATTTCTCTTAGTTTTCCTTACATGGGTCAAGTGTTAAATATACCCCAACTCGATCCAATCGGTGGTATTATTCTCTCATTATATGTGAGTTGAATTGTACAACCAGAACATTTCGTCATCATGCTAACAATACTAGATTATCATTGAGTGGACAGGAACTCTCATTGATAATTTCAGCAGACTTAGTGGTAGGGTTGCAGATCCAGTGGAACTCTCAAAAGTTCTTTACTGTGTCACACGTTTCACTCCTGTGCAATCTGTCAGCTACATTGAATGCTATCACGTTGGTGACAATGTCATAGTTGAAGTTGACGTAGTTCTCCCACCGAGTGTTTCTCTACCTGTTGCTCACGATTGGGGTGAAACTATTCAGTATGTAATCGAATCTTTAGAAGGCATAGAACGCGGCTTTGTTCATCTCGACTACAATCCAACCAATCCTCCTGGTCACAAAATGCAAGCCTCGATGGCTGTAGAGAGAGAAAAGAAGAAACGTTTCCAAAGGCAAAATTCTAGTGAAAGTGTTCCTCAGCACTTTGATCAGGAAGGTCTTGCTAGAGTCAACGAAATAGTTTAATTATTGTAAGAGTTTTATTTATTATTATGATTTGTTTGTCTGTTTAGCATATCTATTTCCAAGCTGTTGATCTAGTATAATGCAATATCCAATCCATGGAAATAGATAAAAGTTAAAGCTATTTACTCTCCAATACGTCTACGGCGACGATCGTTACCTTGCTTTCTCGCTTGTATGATCCAATACCAGACAAGCAAAGCAATAAACCAGAACACGCAAACCAATCCTACAACTACCAGTCCAAATGCTACAAGTTTAGGTTCACTTCCATCTGGATTGAGCAGTGGTGGCCCGTTATCAGTTGGGTCAACGGGTACACCATTCCTAGGTTGAGTAACGTTCATACTAAACGCTTGGGTGATAACCATCATTGGTAAAGAACAGACAGTGATAACAGACAGTACGAGAATAGTATTGTCTGATCCACTCTTGGAAACGGCGTGTCCAAGTTTCAATTGAGCTAGGTAAGCCAGATGCAACGAGCTAATAACACGTTCATCGTGCATCAATGCCTGAGTTGATGAAACTACGTGATCCTCAATATCACCAAAATGTACTATCATGTCTCTTAATGCTTCTGATTGGTACGGGTTTTTAATATTCTTGCGTTTTTCCACCATTCTCGCTCTCAGTTGCCTAATTACATCAGATTTTGAGCTCAATAACCTACCCAATCCTGTAACAAGTCTACGGGTATCTGTTGTGCGTTGCAAGAGGTAAGATTGAGAAGTAGGGAAAAATGACAAGAAAGTAATCTCTTTTGGTATCAAAGATTTTGGGCCTTTTCCTGCATAATTTTCGACGGAAAAAAGCTTGCGGATTTTCGCCAAAATTCCCTCCTCAGTCTGTTTCTTCTCGGACTTTTTTGTTGAAAGCTGTTCCGGTTGTGAAGGTGGTGGTACATCTATCACGACACTTTTTGAAAGACTATTATCGGCGCTATACCGCGCAATTTTAGTCTGTCTTTCACGCTCTACCTTCCTAGTATTCCTCTTCTCGCGCCATTCTGACAGCTGTGATCCATCCATGATACCGCCAAGCAAGGGCGCTAACGGACCCATCTTGGTCTGGGAACGTTTAGGAGTTGTTGGTGGTAGCGGTAGCTCAAATTTCTTCGTATATGACATTGAATCAGGTGACTGGTCGTACTTATCTTTTTCCTTTTCAGAATTAACGTACGTATCCTCTGATTTTTTCTCCTCATGTATTGGAGCTTTGCTTCTCTTCTTCGCTAGACCACGTGGGTCAACAACGAGATCGTCAATCTCTTCTGTCTCCCTTTCAACATACTCAATAAAAGGTAAGAAAGCGTCCACCAAAGAGTCTAGCAGTCCATGAGCTATCCACTCAGGTGCTATCAACGATATATCTGAGTTCTCAGCAAACATGCGTCTAATTACACGGTCTGTGTGTGTAGCAATGTTATCGAAATGGAATGATATGACGCCCTTTTCGAAAATAAGTAAGTATACGTTGATACCACCAACGCCGACACCCTCAACGCCCTCCTTACCACCTACACCCTCCACGATTCGCATGCGCTTTTTTGCAATATTGTCATGAACAGTATCGTCTGAAAGTAAGTCTGGGGAAGGGTGCTCGACGGAATCATCTGCCTTTCGTGTTTGCCCCGGAGAGGGATCAGAGAGTCTGAAGTAACGCTCATCTACACCTCTGAAAACAATCAAGGTGTATCCCAATCCGGAGAACGTTTCCAACTTCTCGCGGGTATCTTGCTGCAAAATATCTTCTTGAGTGAGTGGATGTAGTGGAAATATCTGCAGAATGTGAGTCTGACATATATCTCTCGCTATAATCACAAACCTTAGTCAGTGAACGCATGTCATCCCACGTGGGAGACTTAATGTCGAGCCACCATACGCCGTTGTCGCCGCTAGATTTTGAACCACATGTAGATTCAATTGAACGATAGATGGGTGACAGCTTTGTGTGCCTCTCGATGACTGGCTTGTGGAGACTCTTAAGGCTAATCAGCATGAAATCCTGACTGAAATCAGGTTCTCTGAGCCTTGATCGCCTTGACCTCTTTTTCAACTTTTTCGATTTCTGTCTGCTCAAAATAGAAATTGATCTTCTTGGAGATAAGGTTGATGAGTTTGAACTGTCGCTTGAATCAGAGGATACAGAGAGTTTGCGAGCCCGAGAGCGCTTGCGCTTTCTACGTGGAAATGAGAAATTTGAGGAGTCTGAAGATCCTGAGTTGTCGCTGTCGTCCGAGTCTGAGTGCCCCAGCAAATTGAGCACACCTTCGACAAGCTGCCTACCAACACCTAAACTAGATTGCGTGGAATGTCTCGATAGTGATGTAGGTGGTTGCGTGTTGCGGTACACATCCTGCGTCTTTTCGTCGTAAAAGTCTCGCATTTCGACTTTATCCGATCATGGACGTCCTCAGTGAGGAATGAAATGAGGTAAATTGTGCAATAAATTAATAGTACAAGATAATTTATTCCTCCATATCTTCATCTTCATCTCCTTTCTCTTCATCCGACTCCATATCATCACCGTCCATATCAAAGACTAGACAGCCATAACCGGCGTTGGTTGACAAAGCAGCTATTCTACGACCAGGAAGTCCATTTAAAGCCAGCTCGTTAATCGGTTCATCAGATTTTGAAAGCGTTCTTTGCTTGTCCAAAGGTGCTATTATTCTGCTGCCGTCGTATGCAAGATCATGGTACGGAACACTGGCCAGTATATGCTCATCGTTATCCCTATCAAACACTAGGACAATGAGTGTCTCTCCATCAAAGTATCCATAATCAACTACACGAGTTGTAGGAAGATGTAACCGTTGCATTTGCCATTTTGAGTCCTTTTCGAGAGCTGTCTTAAGCAAAATGACTGAAAATTTTAGCAAAAATCATATCTTTCACAACTCACTCACTTTCTGAATCGTTCTGTTCGTCTGTAAGATGATATGAGTATGCAATGTTGTGATACACTGCCCCTTCCTCCGTCTGATAATCTTTTGTCAAAAATATCTCTTAAGTGACACTCAAGACCCACCTGTATGACGTTCTCTCTGAATGTTTGCACATTTTCAAGAGATGGCATCCTAGCTCGCATCTGTAAATCCAATTTGACATCGCAATTATCTACTGCGCCTTGCATTAGTGATTTCAGATTGTTCACTATCCAAGTTGTTGTTGACATGACGTCAGCCTGCAAACTCGACGTCCGAGGTATCTCAGAGGCTCTTCCTTGGCTGTGACGACCTCTTATAGGTAAACCTGAACCAGAAACACGTCTGTCATTACTTTCCCTTCCTTCTATGAGCTTGTTGGCCTCTTTCAAATTCTTTTGGGCTTTACCCAGTACTGTATCCATATCAACATGTTCATCGCTGTCCTTATCACAAGGCACAAGGTAGTCATTCTTGATCAGAAAGTCGTCTATCTCGGTCATGGCAAAGCCTGATTGAAGGTATTGAATGACTGCCATAATATCAAAGTCAGGCTTTGGCATACTGACGACTTCATCAATCTCCTCTTGATTGAAGTACGCGTATTTTGACATTTGATATTTGAGAAACTTGGCAAATTCATTAAAGTCAATGACTTTTTTAGATATTGTCGTGGTAAGCTCCCATATCCTACTTGTTAATTTAGTCGTTGTGCTGATAATCTGCCTAAGGATCGGTTCGTCTATTGGAATTCCTTGGTAATTACCAGGACTTGAGCGAGTGTAAGCAAATATCTACGACGTCAAACATACACTTACGTTAAAGAAGTGACTTGTAACTCTTCGAATATTATCAAGGTCCTTTCTAATGACGGCACAATGTGGTATAGTATTAAAGACTGCATTTGATGCAATGATGATGAAACTGTCGTTGTCCACTTTTCTAGTGTTCTGTCTGTCAAGTTTTCGCCAATGAATTCTCTCAGTCCTTTACTTGTTGTACCCATGAGCAGCAATTGAATGAGAGCCAGTTCAGGCGTGTCTGTTGCTGTAATGAGAGTTAAGAATAGTCAAAGCTATTTTTAAAAGTTAGCTTACAGTGAGGCTTCACAAATTCATGTATCTTGTCGTGCCATTTGATCGATTCAGAACGAGGACCACCGTTATCAGCATACAGTTTGGTGAGACGCAAGATACCTTCAAATGCGTAGCTAAGAGTGATTGACATTTGGCTAGATAGACAACCTAAATGATGTATATCGCGTGGTATAATGATTCTTCCGTAATGAGTGAGCGTATATACATCCAATTGAGGTGTTATGATTAGACTGTCGTATGGTGAGGCGTTGGGCAGAGGTATTCGAGGTAATTGAAGCGTGCCTTGTAAATATAACTGGAGAAAATCGTCGTACCTACAAGCGACAACCGAACTAGAGCTGTCGAGCAGGGATTCCTCGCGAACATGTATAGCAACACTTGAAGACTCAATGGGGACAGCTGGAAAGCCACTTTTTGTTAGTTTTTGGATATAATCGCCGTCGTTTTTGTCATTCTTTGGTAATCTGAATGGCAGGAATTGATTGATTGATTTACTGACGTCTGGCAATGCGCCTAAGGTGGGAAGGTAATCAAAGTTTGTGCCATCACGTTTAGGTTTTTCGACTTTAAACGCGTCTACGCTGCATCCCTCTTCACAGCTGAAGTGGTGTACTGTGCTGCCATCCGTGACATCTAGTACGTGTACACTATCATTTTTGTCCACAGCCACAATGAATTTACCGTCAAAATTCCATTTGAATTGCTGGATCGCCAGATCTCTCTCCCAGATCAGAGAGCCGTTTACTCGGTACAGCTTGGTCGACTGCTTATTGTACATGAGCAGCAGATCCATTCTAGGACATATACTGTCCCTATTAAGCCGTAGCCCATGTTGGAATTTTAGTTTGTCCAATAGCTGATACGAGCCCATGACGGAAGTTGACAAAATATAAATATAATCCTTTGAATTACAATTTAAACCAAGTAAGATTCGAGTGATTCTCCAGTTTCTCCTTCGATTTGTTTGAGCAATTTCTTAGCGTTGTTGATAACTCTTTCATCACTGTCTTCAAGGCATTCAGTAATGAATGAGGATACCGTCTCTGCAATAAATCCAATCATTCTGTCAGGAATGGCTTTCCACAACGCCTGAGCTGTTTCCAATGCTACTACCTTGACGAGCGCGCTTTCATCTCTCATGTTGAGCAAAACACCGCCGTTAACTTTTCGAAGACTTGAATCGGTTCTTGATGCGTTCGCTGCCTCTACAACTGCGTTCGACGCTACGTCTCCGCGTGCCCCAGCCTTGGTCATCGATGGCTGTATTTTGATTTGAGCAACCAACTTGTCTGAAACCTTAACAATACGCTCTTCGGTCCAGAATGTACCTCTATCCATCTTGACTGACTTTGCAACCATATCGATAGCAGCTTCCCATAAAGTTGCTGATGATACTGACAATTTGCTGGCAGATTCATCCAACAAAAACAAAGTGTGATCATAAGAAATAGCTGTGTATGGCGCAATAATTGCCTGTTCAAATTCATTAGAATGTTTTGGTTGTATTGTGTCAGACTCACCTTCAGGCTGTCGAGAAGAGAGTTGTAGATGCGGTAAAAGGTGATGCGACGAGCGTCGAAAGCATCCTTCTTTGTTGCATCTTCAGCAAGATCAATAACAGCCCAATCGTAAAGACGCTTAAAGACAGGTCTGAACGTAGACTCATTGATCTTAACAACCATCTCAGCGAATGCTTCAATAGCTGAATCCTCAACAAGCACAACATCCATGTTCTTCTCTTTTGCAATAGTTCTAATGTCGAAGACCTCCAAGAACATTTTGAAAAGCTTCTTATGGTTATCCATAATGTAGCTTCTGTCGGCCGAGTGAAGACCACGCTTGAAGAGGTAGAGGAAAGCCTCGACTGCGTCCTGACTGGATGTCTGAATGACATTATCCCACTCATTCTTCAAGACGTTGATGAGATCCTTGCTTGGAACTTTACGGCTGAGTGCATTGAGCAGAGTCTGAATTTCTTCAGTATATCTCTCAATAACAGACTTGTTGAAGACTATACGAAAGATATCTTGCAGATATGCACCCACGAATGTAGGCAAATTGTTCACAACGCTTCTGATACAGTTTAGTGCACCATCACCGCTGCGGTCATCCTCTACAGCCTTCTTGGACACTTGAACAATTTGCTTAAGTTGTGGAATCATTCTTGTCTGTAATTTTGGTGTGAGTGACTCGAGCAGCAAGAAAGCAGCCAGTGGGTTCTCCGATTTGTTTGCAAAGTCCAACACTGAGGATACAGATTTAGACAAAATTGACAGTTCACCATTTACAGCTGAGTCTGCAATAGTCTTGAGCGCTCCCAAAGCCAACTCCTTGTCTACTAATCTAGCATTGTCGGATTTAAGGAGGTTGAGAGCGAGCTGAGCAGCTGAAATAACAGCATCTGATACTTGTTCTCTGTGTGTATCTTTGACACCCTTCAATCTGATGCTGAGCACTTGAAGAGCACCCAGACGGACATTCTCATTTGAAGCATCAAGTAATTCCTTAACAATTTTTGCAAATGAAGTTACTGGAATGACGTTCAGAACTTCAACAAGCGTAGTCTTTGCAACTCTGTTGAGATCATCGTTGCTCGTCTCCTCTGAGCCAAGCAAGAGGAGTTGGTTAATGATGGACATAAGCTTACTCTCGATAACTTTGTCATTAGAGATTGACTTGATTACACCCATTTTGATCTTAGTGATTTGAAATGCTTGTTCAACAAAGAATAACAGGGCGAGTGATTGGCGCTTCCATAAGGAGTTCTGATCTTTCGTTTTCTCATCAGGAGGTCTTTCTAAAAAGATATTTTGCTTTGGAGCACCACTGAGACGCTTGCTGAATGCTGAAACCTCACTGACGATTCTCTCCAAAGAAGTCAATTGTTCTTGAGGACCAAACGCAGTGACAATACCCAAAGGAAGGATGATTGGTGCTTGCCTATCTCCAGACGATTTAACTACCTTGTTTGCAGCCTTATCAACAAGCAGCATCAATATTGTTGATAAGTATTTAATAGGATCGAGCACCTCAACGAGGAAGCTGAACAGCAACAATCTTCTGTGCTTTGGTATATGGTTTGATGCGTCAGTGAATGTCATTAAGAACGGTTTAGAAGCCTTCATAAGTGATTCTTGATCCTTAGCTTGGTTTTTGAGAGAATCAACCACAACTGGCACCACACCTTCAATGGTCTTTTGCACAACGTTAAACGAGAAGCTATCATCGCGTTGAAGGATGTTTGCACCCATGAAGGTGAAGATTGGCATAACGTTGTGTAAAACATTGTCTGGTGCCAACTTTGCGAGGGTTGAAATGAGCAGTAAAGCTTGTTGGAAAGTTTGAGGGTTCTTGGAGACTGTAAAAAAGTTAGTATTGCAGGGTTATACAATCTATTATAGTACACACCTCTAATAACGTTGACAACAGTGTCAATACGGATAGCTTGAGAGAGGTTGGACCAGTCTTCAATAGACTCACTCCAATCTTTCAATTGACTCAAGCACATTTGTTCAACGTAGTCGACCTCGCTATTGTCACTCCATCCAGCAACAGTAGCGTGTATTTCTGTAACCTGAGCCAACGTTTCGAACGTAGAGATAAGTGCTTCTGCGGATGGCTGAGGTGAAAGCTCAGCTGACAATGCGCCAACCCAGTCAAAGATGCTGGTCAAGCGAGTAAGAAGACGGTTTTGAGATGGTTCACTTGGCGTCCTGGACATGCAGTTAGTTGTTTTACCAACATTCATCTCGATACTCACTTATCAGTACGAGAGCGCTTAGATGTAGGTGGCTCAGCCTCTGATGCACCACCAAGCTCTGTTCTGGTCAATTGCAGAAGAGAGGTGTACGTGACTTCATCAAGTGCGATGCCTTTGAGCGCGTCGCTTGTGATTTGCGCAAGACGGATCTCTGGTCCCTCGATAATCTCCATTAACAGCTTTGACACTTCCATCTTCATATTGCCATCTAGTACACCAAAGACACCGCCTTGCATACATCTGAGGACGTAAGGAGTGTATTCGACATTCTGGAGAGATTTTTTGAAGAGAGTGTAAATCTCGTCGTTTTCATTTAGTAAAGACTTGGAAGCGCTTCTGCTGAATGATGAGAAGACACCATCAACAAACTTATCCTTATCTTCAACTTCAGTATTCTTGACAAGCTTTATCTCTGAATCAGTTGCTTGCGACTCTAATAAAGATTTGATAAGTGGTGTTAAGGTAGCTAATCTGTTTGCATCCCAAATATCAGCAAGTGATTCCATAAGAATGCGTCTAGCTTCCAAGTTCTGCCAACCAACAACATGTGAAAAGAGGTAGCAGATGATACTAACTCTCAACTGCTTCGAGAGTTTCTTGTCACTTTTACTCCTACCGAGTATGTTTGAGTGATAAGTAGTCAAATATCCGCCATCGTTGACAAAGTTCTCACTTTCGTCGTTGAGAACTTTGCAGTACTCTTGAACTTCATCTGATCCGAGGTACTGTATCTTCTTGGAGCTCTCGCCGTATATCTTATCAAAAGCGTACATGTTACCAGTCGTGCAATGCGACTTCGACAGCAGTTTTATGCAGTGGGAAGCACCTGAACGGATATCCTTCACTGGGTCTTGCAATCCAATTAGCAATGATGGAAGAATAGTCTGGTAATCAACACTAGCTTTAGGATGGGCAGATACTTGCAAGAAAGCTTCAGCGTGCTTAATTGATGCATTGCGGATATGACCACTTTGGCTCCTGTCAGTGTAGATAGAAGCAAGGAAAGCGAGTGAGGAGTCTCTCAATCCTGTGAAAATTGATCTGAGCAATGTGGTGGCTAAGCTGGTCAAAGTAGTTGGTGCATTAGCCAGTCTGTATGCAGCGTAACAGAACTCAGTCTCGAATGTGTGCGCTTCTCTAGACGCCTTACTGAGCCAAGAGATTTCTTTGAAAGTTATGTTGCTGATACCAACTGACAGTGCCAATGCAACGACCGAGTGGATAGTGGTTTCTGACTCTGGTTTTTTGTACAACATGGACGAAACCTTCTCAGTGTTCATAACAGCTAATTCATTCACTGATGAGTTTTCGAGCGTACTTCTGCTAGTATTCTCCAATACGCTAGCTGAAAGCTTGAGTTTGGGTTCACCAGATAATTGACTAAGGAGATGGGATGAAACGAGCAAGGCAAGCATACGCGTATTGTGTGCTGCATCAACTCGAATAAGATTGAAAAGAACGTCATGATCTTCCAACATATTCTTAGCTAACGATTGAGCTATGACGTCGTTCACTGTCTTGTGCTCTTCTTGAATGAGAATCTTGACGACAGGCTCTGCGACTCCCTTCAAAGCGCCTTCTTTGATGTTGGCTTCTTTTATCAACTGCCACAGCCTTTTTCTGCTATTTAAAGTCTTGGATGTGACTAGAAGCTGATTCCAAATGACAGGAAGAATGAGTTTCGATGAATAACGACGTGCAAAGTGGTTCACAAGGAAGCTGACGTGAGCCAGTACGACCTCTGATGGTACGCGCTTAGCGTTCATTGATTGGTCAACTGCTTTTAGGATAGCTTCAGCGCTGACGTGATCAAGAACTATGTCAGGCTGGGTGTAAAGCGAGGTGATAATACTTGAGACGTCATCTCCTAGCCTTGCTATTAAAGTATCTTGAACAAAATCCTTATCATCGATTTGACCTGCTTTTATTTGATCGAGCAGCTGGGTTACGGCCAATGCACGGGTGGTGTTGTCTGCAGCGTTAGTCGACAAGAATAGAGTGGTTGCATTGTCACCAGTGTCCATCGTCTTGTGCATGCCGTGAGAATTGGCATTGGTGAGTGCAGTGAAGAGTTGCTTGCGCTGAGCGTCATCGAGAGTCTTTTGATACTTTTGTATCGAGTTGTCAAATGTTTCTCCCCATCTCTGGTAAGCGAGACTGATAAGTGAGGCATACTCCTCGGCCTGTGCGTGTTGAATGAGGACGTCGCAAATTGATTGACCAACTATCTTTGAAAGCTTTGGAGATTCGAGGAGAGTAACGAGTGTTGATTTTGCAGTATCACTATCCTTTACTTTTGCCATGAGAGTTGGAATGAGGCTGGCGATACCTTTGTCGACACTGTAGTTGTCTAGGTAGCTTAAGAAGCGGTTGCCAAGATCACTATTGAATGGTGTGGATTAGATTAAACAGAGCTAGTGCAAACAACTCACTGGATAGAGAGGACACGTTTGGCGTAATCTTCATGAGCAATTTGAACACCCTGAGCGTCAATGATTGCAAAGAGAGTGAGCAGAATCTGATCAACCTCACTGTCAATTTTCTTGTCATCTTTAAGAGCTTTGAGCATGGATACCATGAGAGAAGTAAGGAGCTTATCACCGAGAGGCATCTTCTGAGCTAAGACAACGAAAACCATTCTTGCAGCATATTGAGCATCCTTGCTGGATTTATTACGAAGGGTAGCTCTAATAGAGGCGTAGAGGGTGGTCAATTCACCGTCTTGAATTTTTCTAGCTTGCTGAATGTATTCCAACAAAGTGATAGTCCAGAATGAAGAAAGTGGTCTATGAGTGGAGACGACTTCGAGAGCGGAAGGAAGGGATTGAGAGACGAGCTTGAGAACCTCGTGATCAGATTTGATTGCTCTCAGTAGGATTGATCTTTGCAGCGCCTGGTGAGATTTCTTGACAGGAAGCAAGAAGGAATACTTGTTGCTGCTCGATGCAGGAGGCAAATTGAGCAGCTGCAAGATTTTTGAAAAGCTTGTAGAGTCGTGGTAAGGGAGGAAGGCAATTAAAGTTGCGTCTATATTGAATTCGTGTACTCTTTGGAGGGGGATATGAGAAAATGAGAAAAATTTCAGAACAAACGCACCTGAACTTTCTAATGAGCCACTCCAAAACCTTGGCAGCAGCTCTTGTAGGCAAGTGAGGGCTGAGCTTAACGAGGAATCTGTTAAGGGTAGTGTTAAGCAGCTCGACTTGGGATTTGTTGAGGGAAGTTCTATCGAGATCTTTGACGGGGTCTGTGAAAAGGGTGGACTCAAAATCTTCAAAAGAAGAATCAAGTTCTTTGAGCTGATCGTAACCACCGATGGCTAAGAGGTGTATATCACTGATATCCAATTCAGCCGCATGATTTGGTTCGAATAGATAAGAGTCCCTTTTCGAAGGCTTATTTATCCTTGCAGCGTCATGGCTTGCCAATTGAGCGATTTGGTCTTGAAGACTGCTCATGGCGTGAATGAAGAAGACTTTTCAAGGGAAACGACGATGGCGACAACGAATGCTAAAATTGTTTCAAGGGCGATGCAGAGAATTGCACCGTTGGAGTTGGCAGATAAAAGCTGGGATAACGTTGGTCTCCTTGTGGAATCCCCTCAGCGTAATGGATCTGGACAGCATGTTGTCATCGTCAATGATTTAACAGAGAAAGTGTTCGATAGGATTATCAGTGATAACCCATTCGTATCCGTCGTTGTCAGTTACCACCCACCCATCTTTAAACCATTGAAATCCATTACAACCGATAATCCAATACAGCGCACACTTCTCAAGTGCATTTCAAATGGAATTAGCGTATATTCACCCCACACCGCCTGTGACGCTGTCAGGGGCGGTGTAAATGATTGGATGTTCACTGCTATCACCGGTCACAAGACTTCAAACGCAATCATTCCTACCACTTCCACCATAGACAGTCATCACGATGCTGGAATGGGTAGATACGGCACATTCGCATCCCCACAGGATCCTTATCGTAACCCCATGAGGATAAAGGAGGTTATAAACCACATAAAGTCTGTTTTCAATTTAGACACACTTCAATTCGCCGATGGAGGTAAGAAACATATCAATAGCGTGGCCGTTTGTGCCGGTTCAGGTTCCTCTATACTTAGCAAGGCTCCTTCAGTCGACTTGTATGTCACTGGTGAAATGGGACACGTAAGATTCCATCTTTTCATCTATTAAGTCACTCACATTTAGCAGCACGATGTTCTTGCAGCTGTTGCCAATGGCACATCTGTCATTCTTCTCAATCACAGCAACTCTGAGCGCGTATACCTCCAAACAAGCCTGAGAGACGCGTTGACCGAGGCTATCCAAATTGAGCGTGAAGAGGCCAAGCTCGAACCAGTGAAGTGGAAAGTGACTACTTGTGTCGAAGACAAGGATCCTCTTGTTTCAGTATAACCCGGAAGGATTGCGTGTCCTGAGTACAATCAGGCTATTCTCATCTATTCTCATCTATTCTCAGCGGTACGCCAGGCTTAATGTCCATTAGTACAGAATCTATGCATATTTTGATATTACAAGTCGTTAATGAGTTCTAAAAGTAGCTGTTGATGCGATACATTTGCTTTGTCTTTGTCCACGTCCATTTGATTGTCGGCGTGATTGCAGTGAACTTGAGATTCCTTGACCCTCTTAGTCACCCTTTCTATCACAGCAGCTGATGACTGCTGTATTTCTGCCATCTTATCCCTTATTTCCTGATGCTTTGCTTTGATTTCCTCCGTCTTGGCTTTGCGTTTGTCCTGCTGCTGTTGCTGTAGATGGGAAAGAGTCTCTCTGGCCTGCAAAGATTGTGAATATGTGTTGAGAAAGATTAAGATAGCTCACCTGCATCGGACGAAGCTCGTTGATGATATGATGCATGTTGATACCAGTCAGCCTAATGTGCTCAATCTGAGTAAAGAATAGTGTTGGGGTGTTGTCTGATGAACGTTCTGTGTAAAAAACCCACCTTATCCCTCAGTCTCGATAACGGATCAGCGTCGATTGGAGGAGGTGGAGCTGTGAGTTCTTTGGTGATATCCAAGTGTGTAATCAGGATAGTCCGCAGAAGTGCATGTAATGCTGGTCTCTTATCTGCTTCCAATTAGAGAGCTACAACGAGTGAAAAAGAAGCCCACCAGTCGTATCATCTGGGTAGAGCTGCTTGACGCCGCTATCCTTCAAAGAAGGCAGACTCTCTTTGAGCTGGAAGTGGTTTAGCACATACGCAGATACGCATCGCAGCAACACCACCCACAGGCCAGATTTCCCCGTATGCACTGTAATAGCCATCTTCGACAATCCAATCAACGCGAGGCTTGGACAGCGTATATCTGAGATCAACGCCTATGTCATCGCCGCACTGCTCCTTGTACCACTCCCGGAATCCGTCTGTCGTTGGTGGGATATCGGCGGGGACGCTGTCGACTAAATCGAGATTATGCTGCGTAAAATACTTGTAAAAAGAAGGCGGCGCTGGGAATGTGCTTCCGACTTCGACAGTTTCATTATCCATCTCTCGGTCTCGTCGTCGTCGAGCAGGAACCCATCTCTTGCTGCACAACGACGAAGACAGGAAGATGAACTCAATAAGCGGGGCAGCGAATAGAAAAGGAGGCGCATTGGAAGTAGACAACTACAATGGACTCTATAAGCACAGACTTAATTTGTAAGCCGCGCTGCTTGTCCCAATTCCAATACGCGTGTTGAACGCGACGCGTACAGCTACCAACAAGCACCACTACTTGAAGTGAGTTTGGAAGAATTTGAAAGCTGGGCTATAGACAGGCTCAAGAGTGCGTACACCCCTATCCTTATACCACTCCTCTCACGCCCAGCAGTCCTCGCTGAAATTGAGGCTTCTCAAGTGAGGAATAGACCGTTCAATGATACAAAGGCTGTGATTAAGAGCCAGTCTGCTAAGCTGCTCAGTCTTTCTACCAATTACACTAGAACTGCAACGTTGGAGGCTGAGAGGAAGAAGGATCACGTCAGTCACTACGTTCTCAGACTGGCTTTCTGCAGATCTGAGGAACTTAGGCGGCGGTTTGTCAAGGCGGAAACAACACTTTTTAGAATCAGATTCGATGACGCTACGACGGCTGAGAAGAACGCCTTCTTGCATTCGATGAAGAGCAGCCAGTCGAGTAAAGTGGATTGGGAGGAGGTGTGTCAGGGAATTTTACAAACCCTAGCCCTCACAACGACCCACAGGTAGACGACGTCGAGAAGGAGAGCTTGAGACCTTTCCTTATCAGCTCGAATCCAGGTATCGCAATCAAACCAGCTGAGTTTGAAAAGGAGCTCTATTACAAAGTCAGCTGGGTTTTCTTATCTCTATGCTTTGCTTACACTTTGCTCCCAGGTCAAATGGACTCAAGTTCCTGAGCTAGTCGAGAGACGCCGCGTCTTCCTGAAGCAAGGATACGCTTATGTGCCAATGCGCGAGCAGACATCGCTCATCCTCAACTCTTTCTCCTCGCAGCTGCAGCAAGCTTTAGAGGTACGTGAGGCGCCCTTGATCTTTGATTCTTGACCGACGCTTTACAGTTCACAGCCAAAGCGCTTCCACGTCTCGACGAAGACAGTCGACTGCTACCAGTACTATCGCATCTATCCCTGTCATTCCTCGCTGGTCTTTCATCTGAAGCTTTCGACCCCGCTTCCTTCAACTCAGATCGCAAAATCTCAGCCGAGTCGATCGACATGCTAGCCAAGAAGCATTTCCCAATGTGTATGCGCAGCTTACACGACAGACTGCAGAACACCCACCACCTCAAACATTTCGGCAGGTTGCAGTATACACTTTTCTTGAAAGGTATTGGTTTGAGTGTAGACGAAGCCATAGTGTTCTGGCGCAAGAGCTACGGTGCCAATATATCAGACGACAAATTCAACAAGGAATACCGATACAACATTCGTCACAGCTTTGGTTTGGAGGGTGGTCGTAAGTCGTATCCCCCACGTTCATGTCAAAAGATTATCACACAGGATCAGCCAGGACCCCAAGATAATCATGGCTGTCCTTTCAGACACTTCTCCTTAGATCATCTCGTTCCTTCTCTACGCGCTACATACGGTATAACAGATACGAACGATCTAAATGAAATCACAGGTGCTGTAAAGGCGCAGCACTTCCACGTAGCTTGCACGAGGGTCTTCGAAATAACCCATGCTAATAAAGGTGTCAGAAAGGGCGATGGTTTGGGCGGTGGCGAGAGCGTCAACCATCCTAACAGATACTTTGAGCGATCGTTGGAGCTGTCTGGAGAAGCACAGGCTGAGCCTATGACTGTAGATGGTGCTTAGACCTGTCCAATGCCCCAATGCTGCTTGTATTGTTTGTTTGTCGATACCACATCCTTATCTATCTACCTATAAATGTCATGAAGATTGAGGTGAGAATGCATAGCACAAGAAATCCTTGTATACAAAAGCAGAAAGAACGTGAAAGAGATTAAATCCTTCTAGGTTGAAAGTGAATTGGCGATGATGCAAGATTAAGCAGGAGTATGTGAATTAGTTATTTTGTTGATGTTTAGGAATAGAGGTGAGATTAATTGAATAGAATTTGCCAGATACGCTTGTGAATAGGCGCATTCTTACGAGCTTGGCGTTGTGCATTGAGGTAGTCAGCCGTAAGGAAGACCTTTCTACCCGTATCCAAATCAATATCTTTACTCCTCGTTGGCCATGACGTCTTTACGAAGAAAGATTGACCATAGAAGAGCAATCCGACGGGCAAAGCAAGATAAGCCTGGAAGAACTCTGATGCTCTCTCCATTCCATTCATGCTACCCTCTCCGATAGGGAAAACACCGATGTAAAATTGTGCAATAAGGATGAGGATAATGACGAAACCTGCGAAATAGCTGCCGAGGATACCTGACGCGCTCTGGTATGGGATCTCGTCTTTAGTGTGACCTTGCTTGTACCAAGCAGTACGGAATCTGATGTGACAGACGCAAATAGACAACCAAGTGAACAAGGTCGACAGTGCACTGACGGCGATCAGCCAATCCAAAACCGTTGATCCGTTGCTAGCCAGGGCTAGATATGCAAGTGGGCCGAAGAGTAGCGAGATAAATACTGCATTCAGTGGTCTACCAGCTTTATCAACCTTAGAACACCATCTCGGCAAAAAACGCTGTTGGGCCATAGCTTGTATGGTACGGGATCCACCGTAAACAGACGCCAATGCGATAGAGGTGCATGAGAGCAAGATAATAGTGTTGATGAGGTGGTCCAATCCGTTCACGCTAGCTTTGCTCATCATGATAACGAATGGGGAGGTAGCCGATGGATTTTCGCTACTCATCAGTCTAGAATCGTCGTATGGGACATTTAATCCTATGATGATGACAGATACGAAGAAGATGATGAAAATTCTCCATATGACGGCCTTGATTGCTGATGGCATCACCTTAACAGGATCCTTGACTTCTGAAACGGCGATACCGACAAGCTCTGAGCCAGCAAATGAGAAACCAGCTGCAACGAAAACACTGCAGACGCCCTTGAAACCATTCGCTATACCGTTGTGCAACCCTGGTCGATGGTAGTACTCACCGCCGAGGTAATTGTTGTAATCACCAGAGTCAGGACCACCACCGCAGTTGAAGACGATTCCTGAGATGATGAAGAGTAGAATGACAGCAACTTTAATGATAGCCGACCAAAATTCCTCTTCTGCATAAGCCTTATTGCCGAAGATGTTGATAACGATGACGACAACGAAAAAGACACTTATCCAGACAGCGTTCGATGTGTATATATCAAATATATTGCCATCCCAGTACTGTATCGTCTGCGCGATCGCTGTGAGTTCGAGCGGAAGGACGACGACCCATTGGAGAGCATAGAGCATGCCCATAGCATAACCGACATTCTCATCTATAAACCTATTTGCCATAGCATAGAAACCACCTTCAGCTGGGTATAATATTGCGAGTTCACCGATAGCGTTGACAACGCAGAACAGCGTGACAGACATGATGAGCCAACCGATAATCATAGAGACTGGGCCACCCTGTGAGTTTGTTAGGGCGTGCTATTGATATCCGCGACTCAACCCACGTTAGCCAAAGCACCACCTGTGCTAATAAACAATCCGGTACCAATAGATCCACTGCGGGAGCGTTAGAAAATACTATTAAGCTCAACGCTTCACCCACCCGACAGCAATCATCTGTAGAGATCTGCCAGGGATATTTTTCTGTAAGACACCGTCCGACGCTGCACCTTCAATTTCTTCTTGAGCAATATCACCAGAATCGGTAGCAACAGCCACACGGGCAGTGGTCGCAGGGGCCTGCAGAGAAATCAGAAATGAGCCAAGAGTACAAAGAGCCACTGACACTCCTGAACGAGTTGAACGACAGACCGAGTCTCGTCCAGATGGATTCTTGGGAGGGATCGTATGTTTCTGGGGCATTGCTGACATCCGGCGTCGAAAAAGACGTCTCCTTCTTGTCGTCTATTTTGGGATTGGCGCTGGACAAACCAACGATCTTCTCCTCGTCGTGCAGCATTTCTTTCTAGTCTATCACAAGTGTTTTTAAGCGCTGATTATTTTAGAGCACTCGTTTACTCGATCCGATTTGGTCGTATAGGCGCAACACTCTGATAAGAGTTTTTGCACTTAAGGAACAACGGAGTCACTGGCAGATAAAATTTGCCATCTGAGGCCCTCTACGCATAGCCTATCTTGCTGTGTAGAGCGCGCTGATCATTATAGACTAGGTCACGCTTCTCCTATTTGCGGATTTTTTTCAGCCTAGCAAATGATGCGTCTGCTAGCGAAGGTCGCTTAAATAATGGTGTAATAGATGGAGCCAGGGGTGCTTGGAGATACTGCATAGTTTACACACGCATTCTGACATCTATACACGCTCGTACGCTCGCACACACATCCGGCGCTCTTTCCATATTGGTAATTTGTTATCAGTATCTCGGTAGTATAATTTATGCGCCAAATTTAAATGATTTAATTCTCAATTAGAGGTATAGTGTGCTCCTGCTCGCTATAGCGTAGACTACCGATTGGATGTGCGCAGAAACGTGTAGTGGTATCACACTCGCATCAACCTATGACGAGTCAGGCATTTTACAAGGAGATAGTAAGCATCTACTCACAATATGTATGTTCTCCGTACCATGCACCTTCAATTTGCTATCCACAACTGCCCCATCCTCTACTCTGCCCATCTTCGCAGTGCCTATAGGATGATACTCTCCAGTTACCTTTTCCCTCACAAACGCCTCCCATTCTGCATTACTGGTTACTTGCGGTCCTGGTATGACCTCCCTCTTCACCAACTCGCTCAGTGGAGACTGACCAGCTATCTTGCGCGTGTACTTCAACGCAGCTTTTTGTAGTAGCACGTCGATAGGTTGTGAGAGATACTGATGATCGATATGAGGTTGTGTATATGGGTCGGTGCTCTTTATGTGCACACTACCTCTCGCAAATGCGTGCTGGTTGGCTGCAAGTAGTGTGGCATACGTCTTGTTAGCTTCTGGAGCATGGTGCACATCAGCGAAGAACCCGACATTGATGTATTCACTCTGCGTCACTTTCCCGCTTCTAAGGTATTCCAGCTGCTTCTCGTATTGTTCTTTGTATTCGCCCTGGTATGTCTCCATCTCCTTCATCAGCTCAGATAGCAGCCGTTTGTCGTCGTCGTCCAGTATCTGTTCAGGTGTGAGATACGCAACGCAAACATTGGCCTGCTCGAGAAGAGAGAGCTCCTTTGAGCGCAGTTTGGTGAGTTCTTCCAATGCTATCGATGGGTCGGAGTGTCTGTGCGCTAGTCAGTGGCGTTCTGAAGCCATATGCATCCCTCACACTAAACCAATACTCCGCACCGAGTTGTCTAATTCGAATACAGAGGTTGAGTATGTGTGGTCTTGGAAGTTTTTTCCCACATTAGGCTGATGCATTACCGTTTCGATTCCATATTTCTCTAGTATCCCTCTGTCTCCAATACCACTCAGCTCCAATACCTGCGGTGTTGAAATAGCCCCCGCCGCTAACACCGCCTTATTGCGCACGCCAACATTGAGCAGCTTCCCTTTGTGTATATACTCTACCCCAGTAGCCCTAACTGAACCGTCAGAATTTTTTTCGGTGAGGATCCGAGACACGGTCGCACCATCCAACACTGTCAGATTGGACATGTGTCGCACAGGTTTGAGGAACGCAGATGCGGAGTATGATCTTGAAAAGTCGCTAGGGTCCATTGTAATAGGTGACACAGTTGCTCCAACATTATCACCACTGGCTGAGTTCACGTTAGAGGGATTTCCCAATCTCTTCATTGACTCCAGCCACTTTTTATCTACCTCTGTTGCAAAGCGTGGGTAGCTCAGATGAATTCCGCCGTAAGAGCCGAAGTGCTGCGAATCCACTTGCTCGTCCAGCCCAAACAGTTTGCTAATCTGTTCGGAGGGAGGGTGAAATGTCTCAATTTGTTTCATCGCCTCGAGAAGGCTATCCCAATTCCAGCCTACAGCGCCCATCTCCTCCCAAGCGTCTATTTCAATGTCTGCCGGTCTATTCCACAATCTGAAGTATGATGTGTGATGTGAGCGAGGGGTGTTGGAGTTGGAGTGCACGCCGTGCCTACAGGAAGTTTACAGCACTGCTACCACCTAGAGTGCGCCCACGCGGCATTGGGATGCTCAAACCCAAGTCATATTTCCAATCGATGTCGGAATTCAGCGTTGAGCCGAACATGCCTGCAACATTCACCGCGTCACGGTGCGCAGAATCAGGACCTGCTTCGAGTACGAGAACTGAAGCGCCACGCTTCACGAGTCTGTTGGCTACTACGAGCCCCGATGTGCCTCCTCCGACAACCACCTATCCAATGGCACGCGATGAGATACGACGAATAGCGTTGCAAATAGCCAACCTACATAGTCGAAAACTTGCGGGGAGTTTTGGGTGTACAGTAAGCCGCAGATTAGTACCGTCAGCGATATCAACAGTACTTTTGCGGATGTATTCATTTCTTATGATAGCTGATACAGCTGAAGAGAAACACATGCTTGGAAGTACCCGAAAACACAAACAAAAAGCGCATTAACAAGGTAAATAGCATGGCAGGAATATACACTTTGTATTTTTACACTAATTCACAGCAAAATCTCAATTGACTTGGCATCGCTGCAGATCTGTGAGCAGAAACAAAGCAGCGCACCTTGACATTATGGTTAAATAAGTCACAGATTAGAGTGCGTAAATATGGAAGGGTACACAAATGAGCCACGTGATAATCCCACCGCGATTGTGGATTCGTTATCATATCAACTTCCATCACCACCATGAAAATAATTCTAGTCGGCGTAGGCGGTAGCTCTTCATCGGGGAAGACGACGCTATCTAAGAAGCTGCTCAACGTGCTTCCCCAGTCGTTCATAATCCATCAGGACGATTTCGCACCACCAAATGAGCAAATTCCCGTAGATCCCACGCACAATGTGCAGAACTGGGATGATCCAGATAGTTCAATTGAATGGGATAGATTGATTGAGGTGTTGCAGCATGTCAAAGCACAGGGAATGCTGCCAACTTCCCACAAATCGCACGATCACTTGCACCCGCCTTCGCAGACTAATCTAGTAAGCAACGAGCTCAACGCTAAAGAGATAGCACTGCAGAAGAAAGCCAAGGAGATGTCCGATGATGTCGTCTACGCACTCTTAGATGGATTCCTCTGCTTCTATAACAAAACGGTACTCGATTTGTTGGATGTGCGGATATTTCTCAACGCAGATAAAGGCACCCTCAAGCACCGCAGATCGCTTAGAGAGGGCTATGCTACAGCTGGTGCGTTGCTCTGCGTCCGCATTCAACGAGCTAACTGGCTAAAGAAGGCGATGTGTGGATAGATCCGCCTTTTTATTTCGACGATATTGTCTGGCCAGCGTAGTAAGTGATGCGAAATCGTAAAACACACCGCCTCACCAGAAATACCAGCATCAAAGCTCACAAAGATGTCTTTGTTAATGGCGATCCAGAAGCTGGTGTTCCAACGCCATACGTGCGAGACATCCACATCTACGACTCTACCAAGCTAGACGTAGACGAAATACTCAGCAAAGCTACTATAGACATAATAGAATATTCTAGGATAAACTAGGCGATTGTCATACAACAAAAATACATTTGTAATACAAGTATTTAGGAAAGAAGTTTGAGGACCTTTTAATGCAAGTTGCGCTCATTTAATTTACTGATTCTTCGGGTTGCTTTGAGTTCATTATGCTGGCTTCGTCAACAGCTGAGAAATCCAGCGAGTCAAGTTGCGACTGGTCATGTATCACTGAACCTTGATGAGACGTTTGTTCAAATGATGGCAATTGATTCACTGGGCCATGATCAGGTGTTGGCTCGAATGACGGCAACGGATTCACTGGGTTTACTTCGAATGATTTGCCATCTCCATTGTCATTAGCGTATCCCCTATCAATGGTAGGGAATGATTTTGCATTGCTAATCTCACTTCCATGATGCTGCATTGAGGGAGGGAAATGTATTTGATCTTGGTTGGGATGTGGCAAGGCAGATGTCGATGGCTCGGGTACATTGAATGGAACATTATCATCCGGATACCCATACGCATCGTCCTCTTCTTCAACATCGTCATCATCATCATCGTCATCTTCTTCGTCACCATAATCATCTTCTTCTTCCACATCGTCGTCGTCGGCAGCCTCTTCATCTTCATCATATTGAATACGCCTGGAGGAGCGTCTAGAAGAGCGACGCGTACCCTTTGGTTGCTTTGGTTGTGGCGTTGAGACTGATTGCAAATTGGACTTGCCAGCAAAACCGCCTGACGCCTCATGCAACCTCCTAGCTGATCTTCCGTGTGCGCCTGAGTGATCCATGTGGTATCTGAAGCCGTTGGCGTTCTTCCAGCGCTTGTTGCAACCAGGGACTGGACAAGCATATGGACGTTCTGAAACAGCAGCTTCGTCGCGACTGAGAGTTTTGAGTACACCGTTGCAGTTGCCGTGATTGATATGGTACTTCAAGCCATTCCTATTTTTCCAAGTCTTTGAGCACTCTGGGTTTGGACATTTGAAAGGACGGGGATCAGCCTGGTCTGGAACCTGGGAGAGTGCATGGGCCATTGCCTCCTCAGCGGTATTGTACTTAGACTCATCGTAAGCAGGGAAATTTGATCTCCTAGCCATCATGTTCTCGCCCTTGATCTGAGTGTCTGGAGACTCAATCATCCTGAATCCCAGAGTCTGGTCTTGGAAAATAGGAGCAACGGTAGGCCTCATGGCTGGTGGAAGAGCGGACATGGAATCGTCGCCTACGCCGTCTTCATCATAAGCAGCGTCTTCTTCACTGCCGTTCTCTTTAATATCGTGGACATCGTTGAGAAGGTGATGGGAGGGTTCAGCGTGAACAGAAAAAGTATTTTGCTGTCTTTCATTGGCATTTGAATTTTGGTCACCATACCAAAGGTTCTGAGATACGGCGATGTCGTTGCTCGCGCCTAAGATACGTAATGAGTAAAAAACTTGACTAAAACAGCGACCAACTTCTCAAATAATCAATCTCTGCAATTGGCATAGTCTCTGTACATTCCTCTCGCAGATGCGCTCGAAGATCGCCTTCATTGACGAAAGCCTTTGAGCACGAATGGCAGCGTGGATTCGCGACTTGAAAGCTATTTAACTGTTCAAAATATTGCAGCTGATCGTCCATTTCGCACCGGCGCTCTTTCTTTGATAGTTGAGTTGAGAGAGATGAATTTTTTTGCAGCCGCGAGATTTCATGAAAATTGTAAAATCGAGCGATGGCGGATTGAGGTGTGGTACAGGGGTTAAGAATCTAAATGATTTGTATTTTTAAGAAAATATTTTGCAAAATTTGTTTAGTTAAATTTTAATAACGCCATCCAGCAGGTTGTGGTGGGATAAAGGGGAGGTCACGAGGTCTTTTAATTGGTGCCAATAGAAGCACGCTTATATCCAAAGACTTTGAAGCTCACTTAAAGCTCTTTTCGCGTCGCTAGGAAGTCTTTCTCTAGATGTATTTCGGGCTATATGTCACACACGCACTAAGAAATACATGAGAAGTACTCTCGCCACATAACCAATACTCTACAGACGCGTATAAACATACTTTCAAAATTTTTGCAGGCGTAATATTAACATAGTGAAAATCAATGTGAAAAGCAGGTGCAAAGATTTTCAAGTGGGGGCTTTTGGGGGAGATATAAGATGTATGTGGGAGATTATAAAATATCAATCAACTAAAAAAATCATGTAATGGCCTGGTTTCATTTGGTCTTCTGAGGTGGTTTCTTCACAGAATAAAGAACTGATTACGTGACTGCTATCCGATAAACCACTAAATCTAGCTACATATATCTCCAAGCCATATTACACTTAAAATCCACATGATGGTAAGACGCTAAGAGATGCGCAACGTGTAATCAACCTCAGTAAGCCTGAATTGAATAATAATCCCAATAAGCATTCACAGCATTACAAGTCGCTGGAATTTAATGTGTATTCGCTTCTTGACCAACTACCGTCATCTGCTCAAACAGGTAAATCGATGCCAGCTCGTACTTCATCGCCTGAATCAAATAAAAGATACCGCCGCGATAGAGATGGCGAGCCAGACTACCACAGATCTGGGCGTGAACGTGACAGACGTGAGCGCGAGAGAGAAAGGGAGAGAGATAGAGATAGAGATAGACGCAACAGAGATAGGCACAGGATGAGGTCAAGGTGAGCTGATTAACAGCCCAGCTTATCTTTCCCATTCATCATTCTTCCAGGTCACCCCCACGCTCCGATAGACGTGACAGAAGCGATAGACTCCCGGATAAGCCTGCAGAGGCTGCCTCACAACCTAAAGAAAAGACAGAAGACAGAAAGAAGCGCATGGAAGCCTTCTTGGCTGCTCGTAAAGCTGCAAAGGCTAAAGATGGCGCAAGTCAGTCTCCAGGCCCATCAGCCACTGCATCTCCCATTCCTCCGAACAATCCATCTCAACAGGCTTCATCACAAAAACCCATCTCTTTAGGATTGAAAGGCTTCACAAATCGCAACATCACCACAAAAGCTGCGACTATGGACGATGACGAAGAGTCAAGCGGCTTAGCTATGCACACTTTACCACCAGTACAATCCTCAGCACCAACTGAAAATATCGGCGGCGATTTAGAGTCAACTGAGGATCAAGCTGATAAAGGTGACAAGATGGACGTTGACGAAGCTGCTCAAGAGGAGGAAGATGAAGACCCACTCGATGCTTTCATGAGCGGTGTTAAAAGTGAGGTTAGCCGCGTCAACGAGTCTGACAAGAAGCGTATGGGTGATGTTTCAAACTCTTCAACTACAGCTGCTCGTTTTGACGACGCAGACGATGAAGAGGAAGAGGAGAAGAAGGAGGAGGATGTTTCCAAAATGTCAGCTGAAGATATTCTAGCTTTAGCGGCTAGCAGAGTCAAACGGAAAGAGATCGCCGTCACTGATCATGACAAAGTTCAATACGAGCCATTTAGGAAGCAATTCTACAATCCACCATCTGAAGTGCAAAATATGTCAGAAGAAGAGGCTGACAATCAGCGTTTAATTCTCGACGGTATTAAAATTCGTGGTGTTGAGTGTCCAAAGCCAGTGACCAAATGGTCGTTACTCGGTTTGCCTTCATCCTGTCTCGAGGTGATCAAGTTCCTTCAGTATGAGCAGCCGTCATCCATACAATCTCAAGCTTTGCCGGCTATCATGAGTGGTAGGGATGTCATTGGTGTTGCCAAGACCGGTTCTGGTAAAACAATAGCCTTCTTGCTGCCACTTTTCCGTCACATAAAAGATCAGCGTCCAATTGAGAATCTGGAGGGTCCAATAGGTGTGATAATGACGCCAACCAGAGAACTCGCCGTACAGATCCATCGTGAATGTAAGCCGTTCCTCAAAGCATTGGGTTTGAGGGCAATTGCAGCATATGGTGGTTCACCAATCAGTGAACAAATAGCAGAGATGAAGAAAGGTGCAGAGATCGTTGTCTGTACTCCTGGTCGTATGATTGATCTGTTGACTGCAAACTCTGGCAGAGTTACCAATTTGCGCAGAACTACGTATTTGGTACTCGACGAAGCTGACAGAATGTTTGATATGGGTTTCGAGCCACAGGTAATGAAGATTATCAATAATGTCCGACCAGACAGACAGACAGTCCTATTTTCAGCTACTTTCCCGAAACAGATGGAGTCACTAGCTAGAAAAATTCTGCAAAGGCCACTAGAGATTACTGTTGGTGGTAGATCTGTTGTCGCGCCTGAAATTGACCAGCAGGTTGAAGTTAGAGAAGAGTCTTCCAAGTTCAACAGACTGCTAGAAGTACTTGGACAGACATACAATGAAGATGATGATGCTAGAACACTCATCTTCGTCGATAGACAGGAAGCAGCTGACAACTTGCTATTCAATTTACGTATGAAAGGATACGTAGCGATGAGTTTACACGGTGGAAAAGATCAGGTGGATAGAGATCAGGCCATCACAGACTTCAAAAATGGAGTTATACCAATAGTGATAGCCACTTCGGTCGCAGCGAGAGGATTAGACGTAAAGTTGCTGAAATTAGTATTAAACTACGACACACCGAATCATCTAGAGGATTATGTTCACAGAGCTGGTCGAACTGGTAGAGCAGGAAACAAAGGCACGTGCATCACCTTTATTACACCAGAACAAGAGAAATATTCCGTTGATATTGAGAAAGCTCTCACAGCATCGGGTGCAAATGTACCCTCCGAGCTGAAAGCCATGTCCGAAGCATTCCTGATGAAGGTGAAGGAGGGCAAAGCGACAGTAGCCGGCTCAGGATTTGGTGGTAAGGGTCTTGACAGATTCGAGAAGGAGCGTCAAGACCTCGAAAAAGCGCAGAGAAGTGCCTACGGCGAAGAGGAGGAAGTTAAAAAGGATGGCAATACGAACGCAGCTACAAATGAGAAAGTATCCAAAGAGACAGAAGATATGTTTGGTGAGATCAAAATCCAGAAGGGTCCAGCACCTGCTGATTATAAGCCACTCAATACTGGTGCTGCATCTGCATCTACACCCGACACTAGCGACATTAAACCAGAAAACGCTAACTCCGCAGTCGCGAAAGCTGCTGCTGTTGCGGCTAAGATTAGTATGCAACGTGGCGCAGCTGCTGCGCCGCCACCTAACGGTCCGATTAAGAACAAAGATCCTGATGCTACCGATTATCATGCGATCGTACCAATCAATGACTATCATCAGCGTGCAAGATGGAAGATCACCAACAAGGAAACTATTGTCTATCTCAATGAGACAACTGGATGCTCGATCACTAACAAGGGTATCTATTACGAAGCTGGTAAAGAACCAGCACTGAGCGAGCATCCGAAGCTGCACTTGCTAGTTGAGTCGAACGAACCGGAGAGGGTAAGTATTGTGTTGCAGTGCGTCCTATGGCTTACCCAGAAGTACAGGTCGAAAAGGCAGTACGTTCAATTAAGTCGATACTTATTGAAGCTACACAAGCAGCCCTTGAGTTCGACGGCAAAAACCAAACAATGGGTCGCTACAGCGTGCTCTAAAAGGAAAAAGTAATGTATAAAGTTAACTTATGAAATCATGTTCCTTAGAGGAGCTGAAGTACAACTATTGATATGACAATGTATATATATCTAAAAGAAAACAGCGAAGAAACCCATTCTATGAAGGTAGTCGGCGAGCGTACCTAGCCAAATGAAACCACCCAGTTTAGAATTACTGACAAACTTTGCCCAGCAGTCGGTGGGGTTATCAAGATTGACTGTTCTGAGTTGCCATGCTAAGTGGACAGCTGCACCGCCAGGCGCCAGAAGATAGAAGGGAAGGGTAGCATCAGCGGCATAACCAGCGACAGACATGAGACCGACGAAACCACCCGAGAAGAGTGTGAGAGCAGGTTTAGTCTGCTCGCCAAAGAGAAGCGCCGTTGACTTTATACCTGCGTATACGTCGTCCGTTTTGTCTTGATGTGCGTAGATGGTGTCATAGACGATTGTCCAACAGAATGCACCAGTGTAGAGTGGCAGTACAGTCTGCCAGGCGCATGATCCCGCGATAGCTGAGTAACCTAGTAGAGCACCCCAGTTAAATGCCAATCCGAGCACGGCTTGCGGCCAGTATGTGATACGCTTCATGAAGGGGTAGATAGAGACAAGAGAGAGCGATGATGCACCGAGCAGAATGCTATCATCTATTTAGAGATATGTGAGAGTCAGTCTTGCACCCACCTGTACACGTTCAGTTGAGTAAGAATACCCAGACCGGCTGATAACTGCAATCCCAAGAATCCCACTGCCTGAGTGGGAGTCAAATCACCTGCAGCTAAAGGTCTTGTCTTTGTGCGCTCGACTGCTGCGTCTAGTTTACGATCCCAGAGATCGTTGATCACGCATCCAGCGCCTCTCATAATAAGAGAGCCAGTGCCAAACAGTGCGATGTATTTGAGCATCTCTGTCGGAGTCGTTTGCGTTGCACTCGAGGCAAGAGTGATAGACCATGCTGCAATAGTTGAGATGGAAAACGCAGTGACTTAGGGGAAGGCTCACCACATGGCCAGAATAGCAGGAAGCTTCCGATTGGCTTGTCTGCTCTGGATAAGAGGAAATATGGTCTCCATTTGGTAGGAAGATTGCGGAGGATGACAGACTCTTTGGGCTGTGCCGCGTTGGCTGGTGTCGTAGAACTAAGACGCGACTTTACGCGCAGTTTCAGCAACAAGCTCGTATGGCAGCTTTTGTGCGGCCTTGCTAACCCCGCGAATCTTATCATCACTCACTCACTCACTTCGAAAGAGCACCGTATCAAATATTTACCCGGTACACGCCAAATTTTGTCTATTTTTCCACACTCTTTGACTAGACTGTAACATAACATGTGAATATAATTTTTATATCCGTCCTTCCAGTTCTCAACACGCTGCCGACAGCGTAGGTATACATTCATTAGGGCTTTTTTTGCTACGTTCAGTGGATGCTTTTTAATGTAGCATTTAATTAAGGCTCAAAGCCCAGAATTAATTCCTTTATTAAAATACCAAATGCGTGACTCAATTGAACGCAAATTAGTTGTTTCAATTGCATTCAGCGCCTTAAATGGAAATGAACAAGCAATTCATGTTCGCAAATATCGCCGTAGCTGCGAAATAAGAAACGCACCAGTATGATCTCCTCTTTTCATCAACAACTACATCTTCCATCAACATGACTCGTGCTACCTCAATCGCTCTCATTGCTTCCCTCGCTGGTGCCGTCTTCGCTACTGAGAAGGTCGGTGACTGTGCCGTCGAAAACGTCAAGTGCTGGTGAGTATATTGATCTTTTTCGCTCAGGAGTTCGTACCTAACACAAACGTCAGTAACGAAATCAAGGACGTCAAGGATCTCGACGAAGGAACTGCCTCTCTCATAGATATCCCAGAACTTCTTGGTCAAGTTGGTCTCCAATGTAGCCAAGTACCTGTCCTCAGTGTTGCCATTCAAGATATGTGTAAGACTACCACCAGCTGTTGTGAAGGTACCACCCAAAACGGTCTCATCAACATCAACTGCTCTCCAATTCCACTTGTTTAAGGTGCGCACAGAGTCGATGATATCACTCGGATAATTTGTACTTTTTCATTGAATGTTTACCTTTTTGATAACTTTTCTCGTAATACTTTATATATTTTATTGTGATGCTCAATATTATGGTTGCACCGCACCACCAAATTTACGACTCGGCTCTATGTCACTGTGATGACTTCAAGATGTGTTAATGACTTTAAAGGGTACGTTAGCTACTTTTTTTTGAAACTATTGAACACTTGAAACATTAATCGGTTATTCTATTAATAATATCTGCTCGAAGTACCCTGAAAAACCAAGCAAGTGAGAAGACGGATACAGGGATACTGTGTACTGACAATTTGAAAGATTCAGCAACACCATAATTTCCATAGTATCTTCATAATTACAAATACGTCTGCATATCAGTCCTCTGCTCAATTCCCACCGAGTTGGATTTCCCGACTAATACCTATTTCATCTCAGATGGCTGATTTACGAGTATTGTTAATATCCAATTAAAAAGGCTTTAAATATACTTCTGAATGATCTTTTTAAGATTAAGCCAGAATTTTATCTCTGAGGTACCAATGGCGCCCTGTAGGCTGTTTGGAAGTTTTAATCTGAAATGGCTCTGGAGCACGCTTAAGGGTAGATATGGAGTATTGTACATGCATCACTGATAAAAACAAGTATGGCTAGCCGATAAAGACCAGCTCCCAATATTTCACGGATTCATCCTTTTAGACGCGATTTATGTTTTCTGAAAAGTAGCGTCCACAGGACTTAATGCTAGCTCCAAGGAAAAAAGTACTATACATGCGATCGTAGCATACCAATTAGATGCAATTCATGTAAAGAAAAGTGGGGGTCAGGCCAACTCTGAAATTGGGAGTTTGGCTTCTGAACAGTGTGCATTTCAAGATTTCAAATGATGGGGGTAGAGGAGTGATTGAGGATGCTTTAGACTCTCAGAAGCATTTAAATGCAGACTTCCATTTTTGGGACATTAATTGGCTTATGAGATGACTTTACTAGGTATCAGAGCTTCTTGAGGGTGATTAGGGCTCTGCACAACGCCTCATATATCGTACACAGCTATATAACTCTCAAATATTCATTGTTACAGATAGTTATCAGAATTGGCCATATTCGCACCACTAACACTCAGCTTGGATTCAAACATGCCATTCCTTGGTTCCAGATCAGGGAAGAAGATGGATTTGGCGTGAATAAGACTGGCAAATACATTGGGCTTTTTTGTTAAGAGTCTATAGAATTATACTCGATGGTTTGGGACATTGCGAACAATGGATGACGAGGACGGCGTATGGTGCGAAATGGAAAATGTAGAAACAGGTTAAAAAACAAATAGATGCATCCGCAATTTCCGAGGGGGCTTCTTGTAAACACATCTTGCCAAGCAGTCATTGTTTTCTCAACGCGTATTCTGCATAAATGTGTATTGCACAAAGTTTTTAGGAAACATAGCATTCCAATCTGATGCTTTGTTAACTCGCTTTACTCTTTTCCTGGTAAAGATGGAGATGGTCTGCGGATGGTCGTCTTCTATTGCGCAAGTGATTTGCTAGAAAGAGAACGTCATTTCCAGTTAGCCTAGAAAAAATGAGACATCTGCGACACCCTCAGACTTGGGGATATTAAGAGACTCAAAGATATTTGGGGTTACGTCTATGTGATCACTGTTGCAACCCGGGCAGCAATCGACAACAGGTGCTGAAATTGTGTTCCCATTGCTATTGATTTCGACATTCATTCCGCTTTCATTTGAATTTTAATTGGAGGCTTCAATTTTTCGGAAAGACTTACCAAAACGCTTTGCAGTTCATTTCAGTGCTCAAAGCCACACCCATGTCGGACTCGTCAAGTTGTCTTCCACATGCACCAATTCCAACAGAGGCCTGATGCGTTTGTTTAGACAGGAAAAAGGCAGTACGTATACTCACATTGTAAAACGTTGCTTTTTGCCCATTGACAGGAGCAGCGATAACTCCAGCAGCCAACCCTGCAATTGTGATAATATGTGCAAACTGCATATCTTTGAAGCAACGATAGTGAGCCTGATAAACTCTTAAGTAGCATACATACGCACTGGATTTAACCTAAGACAATGATCTGAAGAGACTGTTTGCACAGAAGAGTATAATTAATGATTCCACTTATATTAGATACATGGAATGTTCTAAGGCCCAATTAAGATATTTGGAAAAATCAAAGGCATACATCTCCTAAACCAGCGCCAATGATAGCTCAAAAGCAGACAATGCATCACAGAGATGATCAGAACGTCATATGTATATTGTCTTCGCTAGTGCTAATTGAATCTAGTAATTAATTTACTTGTTTCCGAGCGGGTATACAGCATACGGATTTGGATGTTGGTAATAGACGCCGTATGTAAAGCCCAATTTGGAAAGTGAGAAGACACGCAAGCAGGTAATTACGGAAGTATTAGATTAAACAAGCTGAAGAGTTCAAAGATCCATTGCTTAATGATACATTATTGCGCTTAAAAATTTAGGTACCATTGATGCGCTTTATCAAAGAGTAAAAAAATAATGCAGAGAGGTAAGTTTCGAAAGCCTCATTCAATTTTCTTTCTCATAGTCACTTCCACCAGTGTATTCTGAGCCTTAATTATCTTGTTCAATTACCTCATCCTCACTATCTTCCTCAACTCTGGACGTGTACGCTGTCTTCGATTTGCGAGGGCGCAATGTGCGCATCGGCTGTGGCAATTGACATGGAGGCGGAGGCGAAGCCTTCAGAGATCGTACTCGAGGTTGCGCGCTCTGCGGACATGTCTCACTTCTGAAATCGCTTTCCCGAAGTAAGGCTCTGCGTTTCAACCACATCGCATCTACATCGACTTGCGTAAGTGTTCTTAAGCCATTAAGATGAGGCTATATCGTTGTCTTGTTACCTCTGAATGGAGACTTAGAATAGACTACGGCACCATTTTGCAATGGGGACAAAGAGGAGTCATACTCTTAGAGAGTGTGCCACTATCTTCCCAGAACACTACTGTACCGTCTTCATGCTGGTCAAACAATTTCTCAATATGAATCAAGTATTGATCCTGGACCATGTAGGACCAATTATTAAACACCATTGTTTTGCCTAATTTGTGTGTACATTCAGTTCAAGAGATCAATGTCGCCGAGTTCTCGTCATCCAACGATACCATGCCAAAGTCAAAACACAGCGTTTTCAAAGCAGGAAAACAAGACCGCAGACTAACATTTCGGAGTAGAATTTTTCCTCATTAGTATCGAGAACCCGCCTTTACAAACGATCAGATCTTTCTCATCGTTACGGTCCTCAAATTTCTTCAGATTGGAAAAGGATCTTACTCAATTTTTTACATGAAATCAATTTCCTTTCTTGAGATGGTTTGATTAACCTTGGTTAGCGGCCCACTGAGGTGAAGATCGTATAATATGAAGTCGAAGAAACCTGCACAAATGAGGCTAATTGAGCCACTATCCCAGCCAAAAAGAAATTTAGTTTTCGCAGATATGAGCCCCAGGGGCAACGTCTGAAATTTGCTGATTCTGATCATCACTGCAGATAAGGAAGTGAGTCGCGGGAAGTATAGAGTGTTTACAATTCAATGCGATAAATATTTCCCTGAAGAGTCCCAGTGGCTGAAAGAATACTTTTGGACTGCATTTAGTGCACGAATTACTTCGTAAGACCTCCTATCACCTTCTTACCGCCATCTTGCCGATAGATAGATAGAAATCATAATATATAGTCAAAAGCGTTACAGTAATTAATAATATTCGTCTATCTATATGCCTTCTTACCGCCCACCCCCCCCTGCGCTGCTTCTGATGATCGAATCATTTGCTTCATAAGTAGCAGTATTTAACTAACAATGTCCACGCTTTTCTTGCTCGAGAACCTGAATGGCTGCCTAATTTCATTATAGCTGCTTTTTGAAAATAGAATATCCAAAAAAAAAAATATGCAAAAGTCCTTATGAAATCGACATTGAATGAATACAAGCTCATTTATTTTGTGTGATAGTTTATATTTAAGTATGAACCAAGAGTTTGCACAGGTCTCTTAACTCAGTTGGTTAGAGTGTGGAGCTAATATTAGATCACTCCAAAGTCGCAGGTTCGAGCCCTGCAGGGACCAATTCTTTTCTTTTTTGTTCAGCAACCTTTTGACTTTTATGTGCTACCTAAAATGCCATGAAAATTCGAAAGACTGCGTTTTTATGCGTAAAGTCTTATAAACATTTTGCATACTGCGACAATGATACAATGTCTCAATTACTCATTGCGTGTGCTTGCGGCCGCAATGTGAGACAGAGCCGTCGACTGTTCGATGAATAATCCCGGTAAGCGGCGATTTTGAGTTGCTTGTTAGAAAGTTCTAAGAATCGTTAGTATAGTTGACGGATGCCCGTGGCTGGCGGAAGCAGTTCTGGATCCATATATTACACAGACAGCTAAGCTGCAAGAGCGACAATATGAGGCCAAAATGAAATTAATTGTACTGCATGAATATAACATACAATAAAGTATCTCAAATGCGCACCCAAAGCACACATAAAGTTTGCAGCTTGCCCCACAAAAGGTACCTTAACGAACAAATGCAACGAGAGGAACATAGACGGTATGGTGTTGAGCTACGGCTGCAATGCAAGCTAAGCTGGCAAACGGCTCACCTAACAAAGATCATCCGCTCCGGCTGTCACACGCAGCCGGTAGCTTCTCGACTCAGTTGATCTGAATCACAACGTCAAGAAGTCTCGAAAATCTGGCAAATAAATAAGAGAGCTGTGAATAACTCCTTCTTCTTTAGCTACAACTCAATCTTTTTTTAAGCGCCAGACGCAAGTTTACAACACTCTCTAAACAATAAGTGGGTGAGCCACACATGCTGCATGGTATTGCTAACGGCGTGCAGATATGTACTTCACACAAATCGCTACTGTTGTCGCAATTGCTGCTGGTGCAGCTGCTTCTCCTGTCGCACGTCAGAACAGCGGCCAAGCAACATTCTACCAAGCCAACGGCGGCACTGGATCATGTGGACAGCAGCTCAGCAACTCACAAATGGGAGTTGCAGTGAGCTCGAACATGGGTTGCACAAGCATGTGGTAAGCTAACAGCAGTACATTCTTTATATCCACTCACTTTCGACTCAGTGGCCAGAATGTCCAAATTGAAAGCAACGGTCAGACAGTCTCGGCGCCAGTCGTCGATTGCTGTCCAAGCTGTGAAAGCAACCACATCGACCTCCTTCCAAAGGTTTTCGAGTCCCTCGGTATCTCACAATCTGAGGGTGTTGCTCCAGTTACCTTCAGCTTCAACTAAACGCCATATGATTGCAATGTGTGTTGATCACACTATATAGACAGGCTGTCGCTCTTCGAAACAGCCTTCCTCAATATTCAAGAAAATCTCATATAAAAGGAATTTCTCAGCTCGTTTGCAATTCGAGATCATGGATTGATCTACGTACTACTCACTTCCCAAAGTATATTTTATCTCAGTTTCTTCGCAACTTGCGTCCAACTGAATTGTGTTATTGAACATCATTCATTTTTCATTAGCGCTTATACTTGCAAGTCTCTTGTGTGTTTATTGTGCATTGTATATTGTGTATTATGCAGCCTATGTTGAAAGGAAATAGTTATTGATTAGGTTCGTCTACAAGAATTTAGTTTGATGCGGCATATTCATTGGCTTTTTGAACAGAAAGTCTTGCACCCTCGTCAAGACCAGTAGTAGCAAAGATTTTGAGTCCAGATTCCGAGATGAGTTTTCTGGCTTCTTCCGACTTAGTACCTTGGAGACGTACGACTAAAGGTACCTTCAAGTCAAGTTCTTTAGTGGCTTTGATGATACCTTCAGCAATCATATCACAACGCATGATACCACCAAATACATTTACGTAGATTGCACGTACTGACTTCTCAGTCAAGAGGAGTTCGAATGCCTTCTTAACTGCTGCTGGGGTAGCTGAACCACCAACGTCAACTGGGTAAAAGTTAGTATAGAGGACAAGCAACAACTAACCAACCCACGGAAGTTGGCAGGACTACCGCCCTGATGAGTGAGGACATCCATGGTTGCCATGGCAAGACCAGCACCGTTGACAAGACATCCAATGTTACCATCAAGCTTGATAAAGTTGAGACCGTGCTCAGCAGCTTCGACTTCTTGTGGGTCTTCCTGTGTTGTGTCACGGAGCTTAAACACTTCCTCTTGACGGAACTCAGCGTTCTCGTCGAATCCGAACTTGGCATCCATGGCCAAAACAGCACCATCCTCAGTCTCAGCGAGAGGGTTGATTTCAATTTGTGTCATGTCCTTCTCCTTGAAGATCTTGTAGAGGTTTTGGAAGATACCGGCGGCTTGCTTGATAGCATCTTCGGTAGAGAAGCCTAACTTCTTAGCGACATCCAAAGCTTCAGCTTGTGACAAGCCATTTTGGAAATCGATTGGAGTTTTGACAATCTTTTCTGGGGTGTCTCTGGCGACCTCTTCTATAGACATACCACCTTCTGAGGAGGCGACGAGGACTGGACCGAGAGAAGAGCGATCGTTGAGGATAGCGGCGTAGTATTCCTTCTTTGGAGTGCGACGCTCAGCGAGCATAACTGCTGAGCAGAGCTTACCAGCTTCACCCGTTTGCTTAGTGATGAGCTTGGCTCCGATCATCTTTGAAGCGAGTTCTTGAGCTTTTTCAGGACTGTGGGGGTGATTGGGTGGTTAGACGAGTGAATTGGCCAAAATAAATGAGAAAAACGCACGAATCGATGAGATGGACACCAGATTGGAGACCGTTGCTGAAGTGACCCTTACCACGACCACCAGCGAGAACTTGAGCCTGGTGTGTACATTAGACGGATAAGCCGCGACGAGCAGCCACACGCACCTTGATTACGAGCTCGTTCTTGTCAAACTTCTTTGCAGCAGCCAAAGCCTCCTCAGCGCTGAAAGCAGGGATAGATTTTGGTGTGTTGACTTGGCCATTGGCGAGCATGGCTTGAGCAGCGTACTCGTGGATAGATAAACATCTCTTCTGCTGTGCGACGGCAGATCTGGCACTTGATGTCTGATGGATCGGTCAATGACGGAGTGGATGCAGCTGCGCGGTAATCTCACTTGAGCGAAAACTCTGCTGGCTTGTTGTCTAAACATCTGTGAATTGTGTCAGTATTCCTGGCTGTGGGTTTCTGGGTGGTAGAATTACAGTGAATGTTGGGTGTGGTAAAGAAAGAGGCTTAACGAGGTAAAAGGAGCAGAAATTTTGTGATGTTCTTGTGAGCTGTGGGTGAGGGTATATTGGAGCCTTTAGGCTGCTTCGGTTGGCTTCTTGGTGCGTGATGGATGCGTCACCTTTTTTGAGGCACAGAAGCACGAGGAGAATGAGGCTGGAGATGCGCGGGCCTGTGGTTGCGCGCAAACACCTCCAGAACTCTATTTGGATGTATTCGCTGCTCAAAAAATGCAGCAGATGAATTCGCTTATGCGGATAGAGCGAGGCGATCAAGCAGATGCGATCAAGCAGATCAAATGGCCGGAAAGTGCGCGTATATGTCACCGTTTCTATCCATCTCCAACCGTCTCTGCCAAAAAGCTGCTTCTGATGACTTCACTCAAAGTCAAACGGATTCGGACAACACGCCAAAGTCGACAAGCCAACCCCTAAAGATCTGCAGAGCTATAATATTTCATTAAATCTACTAAACGCGTTTTCAATCACGCGTCTGAACGATATGCTCACTGTAATAGTTTCAACCACCACCACCACGGCAGCGCACCCAACGCAAACCAAATTACGCAGAAATGGAAATCCAGACGAATCGCTTAAAGAGCTATAATAGAGCGTATCATAGAAATACACTGCATCTCGATATCGAAGAATTATCGAAAGCGGGTTTCTACGCAATGGATTCAAAGTCTGATAATGTTCATTGCGCGTACTGCGAGCTTCAACTACGTGATTGGAAACCTGATGATAATCCACACAGGTTGCATATTGATTTCGCTCCTCAATGTCCGTACGCTAAAGTGGTTTGTGGTGTGCATGTTGATGCACTCATATGGGGCGATATAGACGCTGGACGGGATAGACGCAACTACTACGAAGACGAACCTCTTCAGAATGGTCGTGTTCCACGTAGTAGACCGATGATCGACGCCCGTAAACAGACATTTGTGAAATGTGTACGACCACTCGTTGTATCTGTACATAAGGTGTGATTTGTTTTCTTCTCAAGTCAATTCCAGTTTTGTTAACACACTACAGCTCTCACTTGCCGGATTCTCTTATGCACCTACTACCGAAGCGTTTGATTGCTGCCAGTGCGTACTCTGCGATCTAAGTCTTTCAGACTGGCAGAAAGGCGATGATCCAAATGAAGAACACAAGAACAGATCGCCACAATGCTCATTTTTCGACGCGAAATCAGTCAAAGGGACTTGCCCTCAACCTAAAATCACAGATACCAAGATAGATACCACGGGGGTAGAGCCGGAGCCAGCAGCGAAAGGAGGGAGGAAGACAAAGGGCAAATCTACATCGAGAAGCGCTTCATTAGCTACCGACAATGATGAAAGCGAGATGAAATTGCCCAAGAGAGGTACGCGCACACGCTCACAGTCGAGACAACCCGAGGAGTTCCAACAGCTCGCACAGCCGAGACAGCCGCCATCGCGGAGGACAACATCAAGGACAGTGTCACAGCAGAAGAAATTGTCAACGAAACCGACACAGCTGGAAGATGTTGTAGAGAGTCCAAAGAAACCACTACCGCCAACACCAAAAGAAGACAAGAAAACTGATCCCACGACAAAATTATCACCATTCCCTGAACTGAGCAATAGTAATGGAGTTAGGTCATCGCGAAACGCGCTTAACCAGATGAACAAATCACCAAGTCGATTGAAGGAGGTTGTCAATAAAGAAACTGAGGAAACGGATGAAATCAGCGCAGATAACAGCGGACAGAACAACGACAGGACTCTTACTTTAGCGGAGTATATACGGAAGTGTGTCACAGACGAGGCTAACAAAATGCGTCAAACGGGTGAAACGCAGATTAACAAGTTTGAAAGTAACGCTAAGCGCGGTGAGGATGAATTGCGAGCAAAGTTATCGCAAGCTAGACTTTAGTTGATAATCTTTGTTTATAACTTATTATTAATGTAATTGCTGTGTTAATTCGCGGTTGTGAGGGTATACAAGAAGACAAGTGATTTTGAACGAGACGTGGAAAGGTGGATAGTGATAGCTATAGATTCCATCCATGCGATTACACTCTCACTCCATACTGTCGAGGAGATTGTACTGCTTAATTAGCGTACATTCACCTCCATTCTCGAGATCTATCGAATATGAGTAGAAGAGTCCTTGAGAAGAGACTACCATTAGTTGAGGAAGGGTTGAGGATAAACCAACGCGCGTCTCTACGCCCCTTTCTGGCAGCTTTGCGAATGCAAAGTCACGAGACGGTTCCCACATTTCTGTGACTGGAAGTGTGTTAGGAGAGAGCACATGAACAAGCCTGACCCACCTCCACGAGGCAGATGCTTAGAGATGGAACCAGCACCACTAGTCAAAGCCTTTCCAAAGCTAAGACCTTTTTGCGATATGGACCTGAAGTGGGATGAGTAAGTGGGCAGTGAGGAGTAGGAGCTATGCACATACGTTCCGAGTGAAGACCTCCTCTTGCCATCAACAAAAGCTTCATAGCCACCAAGCATTCCAGCCTGGTTCGCCAGTCTGTCGCTTGTCTCAGAGGTGATATCGTCGTTGTTGGAGGAAGCACCGTCGAAACTTCTTCCAACCTTGAATATGTGTATGGTATCAGTAGCCGAGCTGACAGCGAGCAGAGTAGAGACCTGATTGAAAGCGATAGAGTAGACTCTGGCTGGG
This sequence comes from Wallemia ichthyophaga EXF-994, assembly GCF_000400465.1. Classification (NCBI taxonomy): domain Eukaryota; kingdom Fungi; phylum Basidiomycota; class Wallemiomycetes; order Wallemiales; family Wallemiaceae; genus Wallemia; species Wallemia ichthyophaga. The sequence goes on along the minus strand of NW_008806279.1, from coordinate 258,150 downwards.
TATGAACCGCGTCGGAATTGATAGAGCTTATCGGCGGATGGGAGACTAAAGACGCGAATGACGGTGCCCTTATCGGAAGCAGTTGCAAGCATTGAGGAGGAGCTATTGAGAGCCAGGGAAGCGACGGGAGACTTGTGTGCAGATAACAAGTTTACGGCTTGTTGTGAGAGTGTGTCGAAGATAATGACGTCGCCGTTGTTAGAGTGAGAATTAGCGTTAGGCAGTGGCGGAGGAGCAGCAGAAGAGGCGGTTTGAGTGGAAGGGGACTGTGACGGATAAACGAGATAAGAGGGGTCAGAGGAAGACGACAGCGCAACGACAGCGTCTGGGTTTGGGCAAGTTTCTGAGTTCCAGATGAGTTTCATGTTCTGGGAGTGCGATTAGAGGGATGAAAGTGGCTCATGTTTTCCACCCACAGATACATCGTACATGTATATCTCCTTTTCGAGGATTACGATTAGGCGTTTGCGATTCAGCTTGACGCCAAGGATCTTTGTGGGGTAAAATAGGTCGCAGATAATGGATTGACGCTTAGTGTTGACAATTTGTAGCTTTCTGTCAGAGTTTCTGTCCAAACCGCCTACGATTGCGATGAGCGAGGTGCAGAAGAGCATCTCAACGAGAGAGGTGGCGCCATCGTCTGCTTGAGGATTAGAAGGGTGTGTCGGGTGCATTTTACAGGCGCTGCTCACTCTTTCCGTGGATTCTGCCAAAAGGCTCGCAGTTCGCTATAGCGTATCCCTTTGTAGTCCCGACAGAGACGCAGCTGTGTTGGCGTGTTAATTTGTGTATGCATGCAAATATCTCATCTCACCTGTAATCCTGGTTTAAAGATGCAAATAGAAGCTCGTTGTTAGACTTGGGCATGATTGATAATGCTGGGTGGTTGGGTGGATTGGTCCAAGCCGTTATCGCTCAATATTCTGAGATGGTGATTGTGATGGCGTGGATTTGGATAGGATGTGGAGACGGTTATTCAAATCGCTGTCGTCGCTGTCATCTTCCCTACTGGAGATGTCCAACTGCTTGTGCGTTTGATATGAGTTTGATAAATATCTTAGAAGCCACAGCACATACACGCTTGTAATACACTCACCAGTACTCACCAGCACTTGCAAAACTCATTTCCATTTTCAGTTGTGCCCCTAGACACTCCCCCCTATAAAACACTGCGCGCTTCTTGTTCTCAAACCACCACGTGCTTCTTCTTGGTTTTCAGTGGTGAAGTAAGCTAGCAGTAAGAGCAACAGCAGCTTCACCACTGAAGCACTTGTTACTGTGAGTTGCCCTTCCCAGTAAGAGGATTTGTGCCGCAGATGATGAAATTTTCAACATATTTGGAGCGAGCTGCGGCTAAGAGCTACCAAGTCAACCATCTTTCGGGGCAATATGCGCACATTTCCCTTCAACATTTAACATCATTTTCTAACAAATCTTCAGAATGCATGTGTTACTACAATTACACTCACATCGGCGTGCATATGTCTGCCCAGCTATCCTGATACTTAGTTGGATTCCTGGTCCTGTTTTTTTGCGCCAAAAGAAAACTTTTCCCAACGTTTGACCTTGAGTGGATGCTCGTGAAACTCAGGGATAGGTTAAAGGGATAAATGCATTTGTATAAATTGATAGAATGAAATTTTTAGCTTAGTTTAGATATCTAGTTTTGTCTGCTTGTCTTCTCTGCCAGTGCATGCTAAAACGTCTGCAAATGACATTAACAGATTCATTTAAAAACCTTAGCTTGTCCAAGCAGGCGGATTCAACAGCCACTAAGACTCTTCTATTCAAGTCAAAGAAGTCTCCCGTCCCTGTCCTCGTCCTTGCAGACGCAAATGCACCAACTTCAGCCAGCGACATTGGAAAGAAGATTAATTTGAAGGATTTGAGAGCAGCAGATGATTCCTTGTGGAATTCTGTTTTAAAATCAACTAAAAACGATGGTTAGTCGTCGATCCATGCTTTCTCCTTGTCTTCTCGCTAACGGTGCAACGACACACACAGCATCACCATTCAGCTTGGATTCTGACTGCCACATCGTACTTGATCAGTCACTCTCACAACTCTCTACTCCTATCCAAGTCAAGGGGCTAGACGGTCAATTCACTTCGATCGATGCAAACACCTTAACAGACATTTTGCAGTCGAATGCCTCAAAATTCGATAAGCTCGATTTCACAGCATCTCCAACAGCATCAGCACCTTCTGCAGCACCTTCCCCAGCTGCTCCTACCTCCCAACAACGCAAGCAGGCAGGCAAGATCGAGGGAGCAGCTGAAGTTGCAATCGGTATTCGCAAAGATGTTGATTTCCCCAACTGGTACACTCAAGTTTTACTCAAGGGTGACATGTTAGATTACTACGATGTATCCGGCTGCTACATTCTCAAACCGTGGTCTTTCAAAATCTGGGAATCTATCCAGAAATTCTTCGATGGTGAAATCCAGAAGATTGGCGTGGAGAACTGCTACTTCCCACTCTTCGTATCATCACGCGTACTCAACCGTGAAAAGGATCACATTGAAGGTTTCGCACCTGAGGTAGCCTGGGTGACGAAAGCAGGTGAATCCGATCTAGACGAGCCAATAGCCATCAGACCAACTTCTGAGACTGTCATGTATCCATACTACGCCAAGTGGATCAGATCGCACAGAGATCTTCCACTGCGACTTAACCAATGGAACAGTGTCGTTAGATGGGAATTCAAAAATCCACAGCCATTCCTTCGCACGCGTGAGTTCTTATGGCAAGAAGGACACACGGCGCATATAGACCACGACAGCGCATCGCAAGAGGTTGACTACATCCTCGACTGCTACAGACGTATCTATGAGGAACTTCTCGCTGTGCCTGTCATTCCCGGTGTCAAGTCGGAGAATGAGAAATTCGCTGGAGGTTTCTACACAAAGTCTGTCGAAGGATACATCCCAACGACGGGTAGAGGTATTCAGGGTGGAACATCGCATGGCCTTGGACAAAACTTCTCCAAAATGTTCGATATTACCGTTGAAGACCCAGAGGTTGCAAGGAAGGCTAGAGCAGAAGGTCGTCAACTGAAAGAAGGCGAGGGCAAGAAATATGTGTGGCAGAATTCGTGGGGATTGTCTACTCGCACTATCGGTGTGATGGTCATGATACACGGTGACGATCAGGGTCTAGTCCTTCCACCACCTGTCGCATCGGTTCAGGTCGTTGTCGTCCCATGCGGTATCACGGCTAAGACCACTGCTGAAGATGCAGACGCTATCGAGAAAGGCGCCCAGAGCATCGCTGATAGACTGATTAAAGTTGGTGTACGCGCAAAGGCCGATCTCAGAGAAGGGTACACGCCGGGATGGAAATTCAACGACTGGGAGATGAGAGGTGTGCCAATTAGAATTGAGTTCGGCCCTATGGACATGAAGAAGGAGCAGGCTTTGTGTGTGCGCAGAGCTGTAAACCCTAACCAGGACAAGGACCCATTGCCATTATCACAATTGGAGGACGGTATTCCAAAGATGCTCGACAGGATCTACAAGATGATGTTCGAGTCCGCCAAGGCATCATTTAATGACTCGCTCGAAGTGGTCATGGAGGACTTTGACAGAATCGTTAAGGCTATGAACGAAAAGAAGATACTGGCTATTCCGTGGTGCGAGGAGGTAGAGTGTGAAAAGGATATCAAGGAGCGTACGGAGAAGGCATCAGATGGGGAGAAGGATGAGAAGCAGCCTTCGCAAGGCGCCAAGTCTCTTTGTATTCCCAATGACCAGGACCGTTTCGGTAAAATTGAACACGGTAAGACTCTCTGTGTGGCATGCAAGAAGCCAGCCAAGAGATTTGCATTGTTTGGTAGATCGTATTAGAGGGAGGCGTTTGTTACAGCTTAAGTTTGTTGATATATATTTGATAAAATTGGGTATTTGGGTACATGATAGAGTGAAATTACGAAATCCAAGAGTGAAAGTCGTTCGAAATGTGGTTGTGTGTGTACGTATACATATCTGTCCATCTGTCCATCCGTCTGACAATCTCAGGTCAGAAAACCACCTCGAGCTGACGCTGGTGTTCCACTTTGGCCATTATCGAAAGGATTAAAGCGAAGAGTACTTTATCTCTATCTGAGGTGTTTTCTGCAGAGTAGAGGCGGATAATTCCCAATTTCTTCCTCGACCAATGCGAGTAAGTGAACGTCGCCAGTACGTGATTATTGTGAGAGTTTACGATCTGAAGGAAGCCTCGTACGACACGCAGGATTGCACAATGTACACCCTCACAACTAACGAAGTTCCGCTGTGTCTTCCACCACCTCAACTTGGATAGGGAGTAGGCTCTATCGTGGATGATGAGCTTCACATCGCTATCGCGCCAAGCGAGCATCTTTGGCATTGAGCTACGAGCGAATAATTTTGACTGCCTATCAGTGAAGCTTATGCAACAGTCGTCGTCGTCGCACTCGGGACTCTTTTCAGCTATGTACAGTGGCTCTGTTGCGTCCTTGGTCGATGCTCCCTCATACAACATCCAGCCATTGCTTGTCGATTGGACGTTCATCTTGGCGACATTCTCCATGTCTTTGATGACCATGAAGTGACTACGATAAGTCGACGGTGGACGAAGAAAGTCGATTTTAATGGATTCTTGCAATTGTTACCTTTCTTATTTCTTACATATACTGGGGATTTAAAACCTGGAGATAATTATGTTTTCTTTGGTCTGCGTGTATGTCTGCTTATTGAACTGCTGGCTGTTTCTGGGCTATTTGCATAATTCGGAATTGGTGTGTGGATGAAAGTTATAATACAGTGTTATTCCAATACACACACGCATATCGCTTATTTCGGCATCATCGGCAGTGTTCTAATGTCATATTTCCCAACGATTAATGCAAAGCGATATGGATGAAGCGAGCTGAGATTTTACAGAATTTGACTGACAAAGAACCTCCAGCTAAAGAGCTCAGAAATCCATCCCAAAGTACCACGAAAGACACGCTCTCGAGACGTTGAAGCCAACGAGAGACGCTAAGTAGAGTACGATAATGACTGAGGCGAGAAAAAGAATAAGCTCGCTGTTGTTCACACTCGGCAAGGCAGCGTAGCCGAGGTACGTAACGTGTACGTAGTGCAATAACGCGACGACATACAGCGTGTTTCCGAACAAGGTACAGATCCACTCATCCTTCACTAGCAGCGGGTAGAGAAAAAGCTGGATGAGGTATATGATGAGGACAATGACGAAATAGCCATTGGTGTGGACATCGACCGCGTACCTGAATTCTATGGACTGGGAATTGGTAGTGGTATAGGTGGGCGTTTGGGTCAAGAACTTGTTAGCGAAGAGCCTGTATTGTAAAGTTTTATAAGTTGAGTGCTGCGCATGCTCAAAACAACCAAGACATACCAGAAACACGTGGATATAAGCCCACCAATGAGCACATAGTCGACTAGTAGCATCCTGAACAACAGCTTCAACAACCCTCGCCAGCCCAAATGCAGGGAAAGGGACCAGCCAAGACCGCTGACTGCGAGTGTAGCAGCTATGATGACAGCTATTGTTGGATCGTCTCTCGCCCATCTGTTCTTAGTCTCTGAGGGGAGTGGTGAGTAGGTGCACCACAATCAGCAGCCACTCACGCTTATGATAGTATAGCTGGCGGTAAAACCTCCTCGGGGATATCGTCAAATAGAAGAGCTGGAGGAGGGCTAGATCAAAGTTGAATTTATAGCTCAAACTGCGTATAATATTTCTCCGCCTGTATTTAGAGCTGGAACCAGCGCTCGAAGAATTTATAGGTCGTGGGAGCATTTGCAATCTTCTCCTCTTCGGGTGATTGTTGTTCGCAACGACGCAAGACGATTAAAATGCAGGATCAGGAGGTTATAGACTGGGGAGAGGATATAGAGGATGATGGCGATGTAATTTCGTTGGGTGGCTCTGATACTGAGGTGTTGGGAGGAGTGGGAGAATCAATAGGAGAATCAGCGGTAACTCTACCACCAACAGACACTCCCAAGAACAAGAAGGACACCACCACCACCACTGATCACAATATGCTCTCCTTCGACGGCCCACGTTTGGATATGGGCTGGATCCTGCGCATTTCGAGCGTCGGCGAGCCTTATTTCTACAACACACTTAATCACACTTCTGTATGGCGGTGTCCTGGGTACACGCAGCCGGCAGTGGGAGCGGGAGTGGCAGCATCAGCAGCGGGAGAGAGTGGGGAGAAGAGGAGAAGATTGTCGCATACATCGGTATCAGCGGTGACACCGAAAGCAGCCACACCGAACGCAGCCACACCGAAATCAACACCAACACGCCCAGCACAACGTTAGTTCTATAATCTACCCCTCGAATTATCATTCATGATACAATCTGCAGGCGATACGAGCAGTAGTGATAGAGAGCCAGTTAATGGGAAAGCTAGAGAAGAAGCTATAGAGCAAATTGGAGAGTCGACCAAGGAAAATCCCAGAGAGCAAGCAGGAGAAGAAGGCAGAGAACGCGACAAACGCGACAAAGAACGTGACGAGCGGGATATTAGGCAGTTAGAAAGAGTAAAGCAGATAGAGCGAATGGAGAGATCAGATGCGGAAAAGCAACAACATTCGCAACACAATCGACAGAGAAGTACTGGAGAAAAGCAGCATTACTCGCAGTACCCTCATTACAATCGACAGCCACCGCGTCAGCCGCGAAACAGCTATCAAACCCATCAAAGCCACCAATATTATTCAGGCAGAGGAGGGAGAAATGCAAGACAGAATAGTTCTGCAAGATTACCGGATCGGCCGGCAGTAACATATGCACCTGCACGCGGTGACAGAGGCTACAGGTAATACATATAGTGCAGACAGAGATACAGATATGAATAAAGAAATACCTCGAATTGGAATGTAAATGAATAAAAATGTAAAAATATTCAAATTATTCAAATAGAATTATCTCTGGAATGCACTCAGACTAATTTCATCACGCTTGAGCTGCGTATTAGGCAGGATCCTCGACGACGACGACGAGAAACCAAAAAAGAGATGACAACGGCGACAGCGACGACGGTGGTGAATAATGAAAACAGAATGTTCAACCAGCCCACAATAAAGCATGTGAGTGGGGGTGTGTTAGGTGGTGAATGACACATTTACGATACCAAAACAGAAGAAATCAAAGCAGTTTTTGACGCCATTTAACGATAGCAGCAACCTCAATATGAATAAAGGTGGTGGACACAAAGGCCTTAGACACTACGCGTCGACATCGTTCATCAACCAGCAGCCACCACCACCGCCACCACCAATCACACCCCAGCAGCCACAAGCGTCTCCTACGTATGCCTACTTCCCACTGCCCAACCACCCACTTGATCCGTATGCATTTGAGCATAACTACAACAACAGCAGCTACTTCCACGGATCACCATCACCTACAACGACAACTTTTGCTGATTTTACAAGATTTCTTCCACCACCACCACCACCACCACAGCAGCCACCAAACAATTATCTTGTGCCATCATCGCCAAATGTATATCCTGTCAGACAGCCAGGGCTGCAGCACAAGCATAGCATGCCCACGCTAGGCTCGCAACAGGCACCTCTATACGAGAATTACCTGTATGCACATGCGCACTCGCCCCAGCAGCCACCAACACGGCAAATACCCCAACTACACCAACACCCACATCAACACCAATACCAGCCACCGCAGACGCGCATGAGGAGCATGAGGTCAAATCAGCACTTGTCGACAAACAGGTCGGCAGTGCTTGAGGATTTCCGCGTCAATGGCAAGCATACGAAGCCGGAGCTGCATGTGAGTGTGAAACAGGAGACATAGGGGATGTCTTGAACATGTCTCATTAATCTAAAACACAAATACTAACATTAACTCATACAGAACATTTTCGGTTACGTGACGGAATTCGCCACCGACCAACTCGGATCACGTTTCATACAGCAGAAGCTCGATAATGCGCCATCAGAGTCATTCCTGCGGGTATTTGAGGAAATATTCCCAAACGCGGTCGAGCTATCATCTGACGTGTTTGGGAATTATGTAATACAGAAGTTATTCGAGCACGGTAGTGCAGCTCAGCGACGCCGTCTCGTTGCGCAGATCGCTGAGCACATTCCCACGCTAAGTTTCCAGATGTACGGATGTCGCGTAGTTCAGAAGGCTGTAGAGTGCGTAGGAGAGGCGGAGCAGATGGAGATAGTGGGTCGGATGGAACAAATGACAGAGCGCGCGGTGCAGGACCAGAATGCCAATCACGTCATACAGCGCATCATAGAGCAAGTTGATCCTGATCGCCTCCTCAGCCTCCCCGTCGCTTTTGCGGAGAATGCTAAAGAACTCGCTTCGCATCCTTACGGGTGTCGCGTCCTGCAGAGATCTTTCGAACATATTGGTCAGGCGAGAAGCAGGTGTCTAATCGAGGCACTGCATGAACACGTTGATAACCTGGTAGTGGACATGTTTGGCAATTACGTCATACAGTATTTACTCGAATTCGGTGACGATTCGGATAGGAGTAGGATTATCGTCAAGATTAATCACCGCTTTTTTGAACTCGCTAGACATAAATTCGCCTCTAATGTTTGCGAGAAGGCGTTAATTAGAGCGGGTGAGAATGATAGGGAGATGCTTATTCATAGACTGGTCGATAGATCTGATGGTGGGGCTAGTTTGGATGGCATACCTGCTCTAATGAAGGATCAGTATGGCAGTGAGTTTAAGTATTCCTCCTAGTCCATTTCTTACACACGCATTCGTCAGATTATGTCCTTCAGCGCGCTATTAGCGTCGTTGGGTCAGCACAAGCAGGCCAGCTAATCGAGACTATCAACGAGGAACTCGAACATATACGCAAAAGTAACCAGATTCACAACATGTCGTCGGCTACGGCTAAACATGTGCTGGCTATAGAGAGGCTACTGAGCCAGCATTTGGGTGTGTAGAGGTGACGTAGCCAAGAGGGGAGAATGGAGAAGAAAAGAAAAGAACAGAAGAAAAGAAGAAAAGAAAAGAAAAGAGGTGATATTTATAATATATTTCCCGTTAATCAGAGAAAGAAAACGACAAAGAAAAGACATAGGCAGCTATTATAGCACAACTAATAATATATCCTAATTTATAACAACGCTCATACATATTTATTATTCTGCACACATTCACTTGGTCCCCGCACACCACGATATGCCATCAGTGCGAATAACAAATCAAACGGCACACAAGCTGAACATATGTTTGAAGCACGTAGCAGCGCTGCATTTTGAAAACAGTGTTGAAGGCGGGAGCACGATCAAGCTACGACCGGGCAAGGTTTGTGATAAGCCTGTGTGGGCACGACGACGACGGCTCATATTAGCATAATGTGCAGGTATGGTTCACGCTCGAGGTGAAGATGGACACAGGGAAGAGTTCGCAGTACAGCGCGACGAAATCGGCCATGACGATCGGGATAATAAGCGTGGGTGGAGAATGGAGAGGAGTGGCGTTAAAGGAGCACAAGCTAACGACACACAATGCAGCTGGCTAGTATCGCTACAGTCGTTGGATATGGCGCCCCAGCGGCTATTGCTGCTAGTGGAGCAGCTGCTGGCACTGCTGCCGGTGGCACTGCTGCTGGAACGAGCGCATCAGCTGGTGCTGTCAAGTTCTTCACGTCACAGAGCGGTAACATTGCCAAGCTTTCGAGCTTCTTGGTGGGGAAGAGCGCGAAGAAAGTGTCGGAAGAGTATGGCGGGATGAGCGCTGTGCAGGAGGAGGTGCTGTCGATCGTCAAGAGCCCGGATGTGGACAGCATGACTCGCTCAGAGGCACTCAAGAGCCTCGCCCAGGTTGGTAAAGCGTACAAATCGGATAGGAAGAACAAGAAGGAAATGAGCGAGGAGGAGCAGTTGCAGGAAATGGAGAAGAGGCTGACAGAGGAGGTTAATGAGGCGAGGAAAAGTCGAGGAGAAGCACAGATTGTTGAGAATACACAAGACACACAGCCTGAAGATATGGTCAGCAAGGACAATAGGAAGAGCGTCGTGCGTGTGCATGGCTTATACGTGAAGGAGAGAATGGAATTGGAGGTCTTTGTTAGGGACGGGAAGCTGACTATCAAGGACAAGCTGAGTGAGAAGGTGTACTAGTTGTCGCCGCTAGTGCTAGCATAACGATCCCTGAATTTGTATTAGAAACGACGTAATGAGATATAAATACCCACTCTAGGTCTTGTTGGCCGCCAAAGCCAGCTTCGTAGGGGAGTTGCTGTCTGTCTGTAGTGTCTGTAGTGTCTGTGGTGTCTGTGGTTTCTGCGTTGTTTGTGTTGTCTGTGTTGTCTGTGGTGTCTACGCTGTGTTGTGATGTGATATCAGTTGAGTGGCTTGTATTGCTGCTATCACTACTGCTATCACTATTACTATCACTAATACTCCCACTGCTAGCACTCATTACCAAATTTGGAAGTTGTTGGATATTTTGAGCTGTGGAATTGAAAGACAACGAGGTTAAACCGAAACCGCGTAAAACTGAAACCGCGATTTAAAATAATTGGCTGGACCAAATTAAGCATGAACACAATACAAGGATCAACACAGATGGATAATGGCGGTACACAACGCATTAGCCAGGGTACACAGGTTACACAGGGAATTCAACCTACTCAATCCACACAATCACGCGCAGATGCTACAGCATCACTTCCAACGATAGCAACGGTAATGTCTGGCACAAGTGTTTCACCAGCCAAACAACCTAAGCCATTCCTACGCGGTAGGGGATTCGTCAAGACGAACGAGACGCGTCGTAGAACTACGCCGACACTTGATGAAATCAGACTGAGACTGCTTCAAAAGCATGGCAGCGATATTGGTACACCTTCAAGACACGTCAGTGAAGGTAAGACGATGATTGCGACGCTGGGCAGGAGAGGTGGGGGTGTGAGAGCAGCAACGACAGCCGAGTCAACGCCACCACCAAGAAGAACAGACATTCCATCTATTTCCATCACGGCAGTATAGTATTACTATGTGGCTATCTGTTTATCTGGTTATCTGGTAATTCGAGGAGCTGGCTCTCTCTCAGGATGACAAACAGCGATAAATTATTCTATTCCTTCTTGTAATAGTTCATAGCGATAAAAACACACTCTTTCCAAATTTATTTGACACGCTTCCACTTGCACCAAACACGCGGAATTGATCGTCAAGAATGAATTTTGTTAATAGAGCGATAGAGAGCCTTGTTAGCAGTTTCTACAATGGAAGACGGGATATTGGGGGTATTGGTAGTGGCAGAGGTGGTAGTACTGCAAGTACTGGTAGCACTGGTAGCCCTGGTAGTAGGCCGAGTGACAACAGTATCAGGAGTGTTAGTGTGGCTGCCAGCTCCATCCCCCCAAGACAGAGCAGACGGAGCAGCGTATCCCACTCCAACACCAAAGACATAGTTGAAATCAGCAGCAGTAGTGAGGTCAGTGAGGTTGATAGTGAAAGCGGGGGTGATAGCAGGATTTATATCGATAGCGATAGTGATACAGAAGACCTGAGCAGTGGGAGCAGCCGCAATAGCGATAGCGATAGCAACAGCGATAAGGAATCGCCCAGACACACTCACAGACGCAAAATAATCGTAATACCTAGCGACAGTGAAGCGAATAGTGATAGTGATGGTGCTAACAGTGCTACCACTTCCAGCGACTTGGAAGATGCGAATGAGTCAAGTAATCACGCACAAACACACACACACACACTACCACCCCCATCCCCACTGAAAAGCATCAGAAATGTTCCTCTCGGTAGACGCACTCCGGCGCCATCGAGGATGTTTGGGCTCGATGGAGATGAGGCAACATATACGAATCACGAGAATCACACACAGACAGCGTACAAAGAGAGTGAAAGAGAGGCGCGAGAGAAATACCTCACGCTGGCTAGACTCTCGATGCAGCCTGAACCTAGGCGTTTCGCGGAGAGGAAGCGGATGTATGAGGAGGTGGAGCAGATTGAAAAGACGGAAATTCCATCCACACTTGCCCCACCCGCACCACGCAAGCAAATCCTCGAATCACTCGCAGCTCAGCGCGCTAGTAAGCAGAAAAAGAGGAGGTTGGGGAGTGAGTTGAAGGGGTTGAGTGAGCACAAGGAGCAGAAGCAACTCACGCAGCCCACGCAACCCACGCAATTGCAAACAATTCAGGACTTGCGTCAGGATTTACTAGCCAAGTTTAAAGACAGACTGACGAAAACAAGACAATCAACACTATCAACACAAGCTCAGCGTAGGACATTTAATGAACACGTTTTTATACTTGAAAGAATACCCAATACCAAGCCTAGCTTGCGATACCCATTCAACGCTGACAAATTGTGGATACACTTTGCTCGACTCAATTATCAATTGAGATGGTCGAATAGGAGGGCGAAAAAGGCAGACAAGGCAAGCAACCCAGGCAAACCTCAGAAAACACTCCCACCTGTATTGAAAAGAAATCTAAATAAATAAATAATTACACTACTCCTCGCCTGCTCCTGCTTCCATCTTCCTCTTCTTGTCACGTTTGCGCTGTTTTCTGTCATCCATTTCTTTTTGCTCTGGGGTGCGTTCATCAGGAGCGACGAGATCATTTCCTCTTTCAGCCTTTCTCTTTTTACTGTTCTCCTCTTGAGAGTGCTTACGTTCATCCTTCTCCTTCCTCTTTTTCTCGTAGGGTTTGAGGAAGTACTCACCCGATTCAATCTGCAAGTCGATCTTACGAGGTTGTTGAGGTGGCGGGAAGGGTGTGTAGACCTTCTGCTTATCAGCGTTAATGTGCTCCTTCTGACGGAGCTTATCATCATCCTCGTGGCGGAGAGTGTCAGCATCGACACCTCTAGCCTCAGCTCTGTGGTCAATTCTGCGATTCTTAGCAGCTGTCTTCTCGCTGGTTTTCTGATTCCTCTTTTTGAATTGAGGGAGGAACCTACTCCAATTCTCTTCTACAAGGTTGGGATCTTGTGCAAGCTGTCTCTTGATCATAAGCTCTTTGATGTGGTAGATAGGGTGAATATTGTGCATGCAGTCAATGATAATTCTGCGAACATTTTTCAATCCACGGTAGGGACCCATTGCAGAGACGGTATTACCCTGTACGAGTACATAGCACTCAGTGAGCAGCTCAACAGCCTTTAAAGTGTTGCCATTAGGACCAATAATACGTTGACGCCGTTTGACGAAGCGGTCTTTATTGCGAACCATGCCGCCAATCTTGATGATATCAGCCGCGTACTCATCCTCTAGAATGCGCACAGCCTGGTTGAAAGGAACAGAACGTGAGAGGAGCTTAATCAAGTCACGCGCTTTGAGAATCATGTATGGATCGTAGGTTTTGCGCGTCGTTTTGACAGTCATGCTACCTTCAACCATATCCAATACACAGCCAATTTTGTGCTTTTCTAGTGCACGCGTTACATGCGGCCACACTTCACGTAGATATTTCTCGCGGTATTTGGGGAAGAGAGTAGCGAAAGAACTCTCCTCTGCGAAAGAACCAGCTTTGTTGTCGTCGGGAGTGAAGGCATCAACTTTCCAATGCTCGATACCATCATGATCCCAGTCTTTTGGTTTTCTATAGCGCTTGTTTTTGTTTATAGTGGGCTGTGAGTCGTGTGTGTCGGCCATTGGTGGTAGTGGGGAATCAAGGAGATAGTGCTGTAAATTAGAATATAAAATATAAAATAATAAAATAACAGAGTAGACAATTAGATTAACCATTCCATTCTCATTCCTCAGTAACTGTCAACGCCCATCCATCACAAAACCTCCATTTCTTCAACGCCCATGAGTAGATGAAAGATAATATTCTCGATAAGACGAGTGGGGACGGGAGTGGTAGTGCTGAGCAAAGTACAAGGCGTATTCCCAGAACCAGGAGTAGCACGAGTACAGCGGAGTGCACGGGTACATCCACGAGCACAAGCACAGCAACAAGCACGAGCGCAAGCACAGCCACAACGAGCATGAGGACAACTTCAGCCATAGCTCCAACCTCAAACACACCAATCCCGACACCGACAAACACAAAATCGACTCACACTGTTTGTTACTGCGAGCACTGCGATAAATCGTACACAGGCAGACACGCACGTTCTATCCTCAGAAGACATTACCAAGAGAAACACGGGATTCCATTGACTGCTCAACCACGACGCACACGTTGGGATAACAGCCACGATCGGCCTAAGGATGACGACGATAGGCGTAGGCGTATGCTTGAGAGCAAGCGGAGGTGGGCGGCAAATAAGCGGCAAAGGAGTCGAACACTTAATGAAGGTGGTGACAGTAACATTGAAAACACGGCTGAAAACAACCGAAAGAACCCCACACCCACTCCGACTCCACCTTCTCTCACTCCAATCAAACACACGCCTTCACAATCCACCCTGCCTCCTCTCACTTACCCCACCCGCGCACCACCTTCGATACCCAGATTTGAGATATTCAGGGAAGACGGTAATGATATCACACCATTCAAGCTACCAGCAATAACACCCTACCGGCAAACAACGCGTGTACCAACAACCGAGAATATGATGTTGAGCGGCACCAACACACCTCCACCAACACTACCCGCTTTGTTTAAAGAGAAGAATCGGAATATCAGCGACACTGTCAAGACTAACAAGTTTGAATACTTGAGTTCTCCCGCTCACTCAGATCTAGCCACCAAACTCGGTCTCGCACCAACACCAAAACATATGCCTTTCAGTCCACTGAATAACCCACATACTCCACGTGCACGGTACAAGGACAACGATAATGATCAAGATCATGATAACGACTCACCCGTTAAAGTTAGATCTAAGCTACCGTCGTTGAGAGAATTGACCGGTGGTGGATGTGGTGAGAAGGCAGGCGCTATGGAGATGCAAGGTAAGTTGGTGAGGGGAAAGCAGCGTCTAGGTGAGCCTGGGCCTGAATGTGAAACGGCCGATTAGTTCGATAAGCTGGATAAGTGTAAATAGCAAACTTTCGTCCTGTTTCACGCCCCATGTCTTACTCAACCTTTTCATCGTAACACCATAACACCATAATTTTCACCATGTTTTTTTCAGTCCCACACATACCCACGTTATTATCTAGAATACATATTTACAATTTGACAATTGAGTTTGAGAATGAAAATGAGAATGAGTGAAACAGCTAGCCAGCTAGCTAGTATGTTTGTGTGTGTGTGCCTAATAGATAACTATCCTTGCTATCCATTTTATTCACCTTCTGCTTGTCCTCCCTTTGCTTATAATCGAGATTGATAGTGTAGAGGAGTGCTCTGATGACGTGCACAGCGCGAATTGTGCGATTTGTCTGATCGGAGTGCTTCCTGTGCTCCGTGTTCTCGCCGATCCCACTCGATTCTTCAGTTCGCGTCGCGTTAGCCGTTGCAGCAAGAGCGAGGGCTTCGAGACCAGTAGCGGGGGAGTGACTGGGCGGGTTTGATTTTTTGTTTGATTTTGGTTCAGGCAGTGACTGCGAATGCGGTTGCATCGCCACATCATCCCCATTTCTCCAATTACCACTGCGCGACGTGGAACTTGGTCTGGGGGTTGAAGTGGAAGTGGAAGTCGAAACGGATCTAGACCTAGACCTAGACGTAGATGTGCCACTGCCAGTAAAATCCTCATTACTCGATGTTGGTCTCGATTCAGTCTTTATACCTCCGTGTGGCGTCGGAGATAACGCACCCGCTATCTGCAATGGACTGAGTCCGGTAGATGCAGTCGGTGGACTAGGTGGCGCTGTGATGATCGGCGGAAGGGTGAGATTGGGGTTAGGGTGCATTGGTGCGTTTGTGGAGTGCGAGTGTGAAGATGTATCTGAGTTGGTCTCTATTTCCATTTCCTTTTCCTTTTCCTCCAGATTTTCGAGTTTATCTAATTTCTCCGCGTCAAATTGATTGTCATCTTGGTCCATGGGCTCATCGAGTAGACTGTGTATACTGGTTGGACTGGTTGCACTAGTTGGACTACCCACACCTTTCACACTCCTCACACTCCTCACACCCCTCACACCCCTCATATTAGCCTTGGTGAGCTGAGGCACTTTAACTTTTTTGACCTTGTTTTCTGATATACTCCCACTGCTGTTGCCATAACCATTTTCATTGCCGCTGAGAGCAATTTGGGGAGGAGAGAGTGAGAATTCAGGGAGGAAAGCAGGGTGAGAGTTGTTGGAATTGTTGGATTTGTGTTTCTTCTCGAGTTGGGGATATAAGGAGGAGTCGATAGCAGGGAAAGAGGTGGAGAGGGAGTGGGAATTAGGTTGTGGATGAGATTGATTAGTTGGATAATCATTATAATCACCAAAGTCACCCGAATAATCAGCGTAATCAGCATAATCACCCGAATAATCAATGAAACCATCACTACTTGAGTCACTCGGTGATAAACCAAAAGTAGCAAGCGTAGCTGGATCAAAAATGTCTTCTGAGGAGTGTGGGGAGGAGGAGTTTGAATTGGAGCTAAGAGTACTGACAGCTTCCCTGCCTAGTTGAACGAGTAGGCTGTTAACACCAGCTAAGTCTTCACCGCTGTTGATGTGATAATTAAGGTTAGTGATTGTTGGTGGAGCGGGTGGTACAGGTGGAGCTGCGTGTGGGACAGCAGGTGGGGGAGGTATGTTAGCGTAGTTGTACATGTGGCAGAGAGAGTCGCAAATCTTGTTGTCGAAGAGGGGGTTTTGTTGGTGTGATTGAGTGTGTGGCTGTTGTTGATTGGACTGTGATTGAGTGTGGGGCTGCTGTTGAATCACCTGCTGTTGAGCCAACTTCTTTCTCATTAAATCATCAACTAATTCATCCATTGATAGCGCTTCAATGCCTCTCTTCTGACCAGATTTCAAATCATGAAATTTTGGAGGAACGCTGTAGTTGAAGGAATTGAGTTGATTTATGTGAGAATTCCAATCAGGGTAGATGGATTGATAGGAGGGGGAATTGTTAGTGAAATCGTTTGTCGAGATAGGCGCCGGGTTAGAAGCCGAGACATTTGCCGAAATAGGTACCGAGTTGGATTGATTGCGGTGGAAGTAGTTGTACAGGTATTGAGCATCCTTTGATTTGCAATTGTTTGTGGGTTGAATGGGTTGAGTGGGTTTATTGGAGGGTAGCGTAGGGTAAATGGGTGTGTTACTAGTAGTATTACTATTACCACTAGGATCAACCACCTCGTCACCATGTGTCTTCTCATGCTTCTTCAGATCCTGTGGGCGCTTGAACTGCTTATTACACAGAGAACACTTGTGCGGTTTTAGTGGAACGTGTACTCTGATATGTGAAGTCATGTGATCTCTCTTTGTAACTTTAACAGAGCAATTGTGCCATTTGCATTCAAGTGATAAATTCCCCTGTGATTTCCTCCCTATATGGTTATTCGATAGATGTTCAAATAGACTGGAAGGATCGTGGAATTGTTCTGAACAGCCAGTCCATTCACATTGGAGTATTTCATCTGCCTGAGATATCTATTAGACTATTTATTTATTATTACACTATACTCGCCATTCTCCCTGTTGACTGTATCTCAACAAGCCAAGGTTTTTTGCCAAGATGATTATCATCTATTTGCCAAGAATGTTTGAAATTCCTAAGTAAATTTTACTCATTTGTCTATCTTATATATTTCTTTGAATTTAATTCACGACCTTCAAAACATTCCACTCTCCCACTTCCCCTGCGGCTTCTTACCACCACTGACATAGCCATCATCCGCATTAAGCGAGTTGTTGTCAATTACGTCTGTGTATTCTCCATCTCTTATCTCCATCTCTATTGCTTATCTCCATCGTTATCTCATCTTCCTTACACCCACACCACCATGTCATCTGAAGACATCTACCCGGAAAACGTGGACATGGATAGAATTTATTTATCTCTTAAATCAGGTTTATTAGCTGAAACTGACTGGGCTCTCTCTCAATTACTCGTATCCTCCAATCAAACTCATCATTTCAATGTAAATCATTTTCATGGTTTATTAGACGCGTTATTTGATTTCCCTATCGAGGCCTCTAAATGCTTATCTGATAACAATCTAGATTACAATCACAGTTCTTATCAAACGCTCAACCACCAAGCAAACGACGCTCTCACGATCATCAACAATCTATCAATCACCCACTCTAACCTCCCTATCATCCACTCTCACCACAAAACCATCCTCGCTTTATCTCAGCGTTATCTACGCTTCCTCTACTCTTCCGACACCGCCAACGAAATCACCCTGAAGCTACTCTCCATCTTGGAATCCATCGGTGACCTCCTTCAAGAGCCACCAAAGAACCCTTTACTTGGTATGATTGCAGATCTCATCCACTCCCACGACAGAGCCTACGTTCTCCTCTCTCTCCGCCTTATCGCCGTCTTCGTACGTAACAACCCCCACCTTCCGCGCGTCCACCACCAATCCCTACGCGTCTTCTCACCCGCCATCGACTCGGCTCTCCTCCCTGACGCTCACCTCCGCGCTGCTGCTTTAGAATTCATCTACGCCAGTGCATCCACATCCCCCGCCATACTCACCCACCTCCTCACCCACGCCCACCTTCCAATTCTCGTAAAATCCCTTGCTTACATGCTCTACGACGAGACTATTGAAGAAGAGCGGCGGTGCGAATTTACAGATACGACCAACGCCCCTCCTCTTGTCTCTCTCTCGGACGAAGAATGCGAGCGTATCGGTATGATGACTGAACCCAACCGAACGCGCGAGTGGTAAGTGTGGTGATAGTGTGTTTCATTTCTCTCACTCACACATACAACAGGATCAAAGCGGTATGGGCTCTAAACCCCACAAATCTTCCCTCCATCCCACAGTCCCTCCTCACTCTTTACCGCGACACACTGTCTAAATACGCCTACCACACCCCTTTGCTGGGTGATGAGGAGGTGTGTGCGCGAGTGCAGGAGCATCTTCACGCTCACCGTGACTCGCAATCACAAGAAAAATCACAATCGCCCTCTCCCTCTCCCTCCTACACTTGCTACTGGGGCGACGACCGCACCACCTTCGCTACCCCCGACGAGTTGTATGCGTATATTTCGCGCACTTACATCGATATCCCCACCCCGCCCGTCACATTCACGTGGGGAGGGGTGCTATTTGCCGTCGACTCCACCTCTTCCGTCCCGCGGGGGACGCAGCTGAAGGGAAGGGTGTTGGCATTGGTGGGTGGGGGCGGGAGTGCAAGGTCGCGCAAACAGCAGAAAGTCACAGCTGCCGACGCGCATGCCAACGCACGCCCACCAGGCGTCGCCTACACTCTCCTGCACGTGCCATGCGATGACGATGCCTTTCCCCGCGGCATCGCTTACCAGGCTGCACTCCTCCTGCGTTTGCTCGCCCAGAAGGCGAACCCACTCGCAAAGAACGTCCTCCAAACTGACGAAGCTAACAGACCAGAGTCTAAAGGCTACTATGGTCTACCTGTGCCGCCTAGCCAGGCGCAGGTACAGGAGCAGCAGCAGCAGCAGGATAGTGGCGATGATGTCCACTCAAACGCCCTAACCCACCCTCACCCTCGCGTCACCTCCCTCCTCTCCCTCTTTGCTAGAAGACCCCTCGCTGACGTCGCCATGCGCAACTCCTCCCTCCTCAGAGATGTCTGTCGAGAGGCGTTTGAGTTTATCCAGAATGACAGTATTGGTAGTTTGGTAGTGGAGAGTGTGTAAATGTCAACCTTTAATTTAGAGTTATTTATCCATCATACACGTACACATTCATATTCACTTAAATTCACTTAAATCCACCTCATATACCCACCCTTCTCCTCAGCACATCTATCGAGCACCTCCTGCACCTTGTCTGCAACGGCCTTGCTCTGCTTGTTGCTGTGAGCGGATTTGAAGAAGGCGAGTACCTCGTCGCGCGTGACGGCATTAGCGCCCGAGGCTGGATGAGAGCCGCGCACGTAACTCTCGACGGCGTGTTCGGAAGGTAGGGTGAAATCCCTAAAGGCATGCAGTGGGCGTTTCTCCGAGCGTAAATCGAGTGCATTCGCACCATGGACGCGCTGCGTACCGGCGAAATACGCGCCAAGGACGTCCGCTTTATGAGTATCTCTGAGCGAGCGCGGGGACCAGTCAGGTGGGTGGGTAGCCTTATCTACCAAGACTGCCTGCACGCCTTTCGCGAAATCTTCATTGGCGTGTAGGAACCCATCTGCGAATGTGTGTTCTTGGTGCAAGGCTTGCGCAACACTGTGCATCTTCATGCCTCGACGCACTGCCTCGAGAGCGACACGAAGCGATGTAGGCGGGCGTTGGCGGAGTGTGTGTAGTGTAGAGGTTGCCCACACACTTACGCCCTTATTTCCACCCTCCGCCTGGTGTTGCAGCACTTGCACGATATCCTCCACAGAGGCCTGTCCGAAAGCGTCGTCAATTGCGCGGCGGTGTGCTCCTCGCCATTCTTCGCTTAAGCGGGGAAGAGGGTGCGTGGTGTACTCCTCCACCGCCCCACTCACAGCCGCCGCGGTGACGGGTGTCGGGAGATCGCTGAGGCGTGCGAGCAGAGCAGGAAAAAGGGAAGGCGAGACGTGGTGCGTGGATAGACCAAGGTGGTAAGCGTCGCTCCCCGACACACCCGCACCTGTCAGACTGAGGTATGTCCCCAGCTGACCATCCAGCCGCGAAAGGTAGTACGATGCACCGACGTCGGGCGCATAGCCCAGCCTCGTCTCAGGGAAAGACAAGTAGGTGTTGTCTGTAGATATACGTACCGGTGCAGGTAGCGCTATTCCTGCCCCGCCCCCCATCGTATAACCATCCATTAGCGCTATGTACGGCTTCGTTAGCACCGATAGCTCGTGGTCGAGTTCGAACTCCTCCTTGAGAATCTGGAGCGCTTCGGCTTTGTTCGCGTTGAGCGCTATGGCTTGGAGTGGAGTGAGCGGTGGATGGTCCACTTGTGACACACTCACACTTGACGTCACCGCCAGCACAGTACGCCTTGCCGACGCCTGAAGAGACTATAACGCCTGTGGATGGATTAGCATCCCATTCCTACCATCATTTAGCCACTTTCTCCGCCAGTAATCCCACTAACCCCTATACGCCTCCTAATAAGCTTCATCATATCCCTGTTGAGCGCATTGAGCGCTCTGGGGCGATTCAAAGTAAACGTCTTGAGACCAACGCCCTCTGTAAAGGTCACTGGGGACTGAGGCTGCTAAGTCTAATTTGATCATGACGCACTCTCACCCACCTCCTTGACGCTATCGTTGATAAGAGATTTAGTGGAAACTGGCGATGTTCTACTCGTCGACAGCTGCCTGGACAGCATCTTTAGTCTGTTGCTCGCTGTCGCAATCGATATTGTCATCGTTGTCGTGGTCCTAAAGAATTAAATTTATATACAAAGTCAAACATTAAAGATTCATCATTATAAGCTCATCTATCTAAATGCGTTGAATGGGTTTCCTGTTGAGCCTCTAAGTATCTGCTCAGGCACTGGTGGCGATCCATGTCCTAACACCGCTGCTTGTGCTTGGGCTTGCGCATGTGCTTGTAGTTGTAGATTCATTAGACTCGCAGGTGGCGTCATTCCACCATAAATGGGCTGCATTGGTTGCAATTGTGGTGAAAATGTCGTTGTTGGTGGTGTTCCACCTGTACTCCCACTCCCACTGCCACCTGTTGTCCCCGGTAGCGGTTGCATTATATTTAGCTTGTTCATAGGCATATTGATCTCATCCAATAACCTCCTGTATGCGGCTGGGTTTGTTATTTTTACATTTCCATTCGTTAGTACTCGTTTGATTGCTTCCATATACTCCTGTCTCTTATACTCGTCAATCGTCTGTGATACTATCAATTTAGTTATTACTGATACTCCCTGCGCTGGATCCATCAACGCGTCAAACAAAACTCCATCACTTGGACTTTCAAAGATTGCTTCTAATAAACTATTCGTTGCTTCTCTATCTAGCTTTTGATTTACCAACCTTAACACTGTCAATGATGCCAATTTGTGCGTAATCAGGTGCGCTGCATGTGGTGTAAATCTAGGTGCAAGTAACCCATATCTACCTGGTAAATTTGAAGTGTCCAGCAACCAAGTCAACAGTAACGCCCCATTTGGATTTGTTGCTAGTGGAATCGAATTTAGTATTATTGATATTGCTAAGCGTTTCTGTTGACGTAATGTGATATGCGAGCTCTCTAATATCGCCCTCATAGAACGAGCTCCAAAGCGTCCTTGTGCTATATCCCATATTCTATCACACATTGCATCAAAAATAAAGTCATTTGCTGGTGGTCCAAATCTAAGACAGCACTGAACTACGTAATTTCCAAACTGGTCCAACAACAAAGGTGGTGCGTATGGTCTAATGTGCTGTACTATCAAATTGATCTCCTCAGCAGTTGAAGCACAATCAATTATCTTTTGAGCTGCCCATGTTCCATTCTATAAGATGTCAATAAATAAAGTACCAACAAGCCATCAAACTCACCTTGTGACATCCAATCATAGCTAAGTGAGGTGCAAGATCATTCAGCATACACATTTTGGCTTGAAGTGTACAAACTTCAAATAATTTCTGAATGATCGTGTTACCAATGTAGTCACTAGCAAGATCGACTATGTTATCAATAAGTCCACCTTCAGACATTGGTCTTGTAGCCAAAATTTCTGGATCTTCAGAAAATGGGAATTGACCATTCTCGTCATCGTAATACTCGTCATTCATTTCATCGGCACTGCTTCTTCTCTTATCGGAATTACTTCCGTCTTGATTTTCAAGCCTCTTTCTCAATTCGCGCAACTTGGATGAATCAAATTTGCGGATTGGCTGGTTATCAATACCATTAACAGCTGGTAGTATTGGTGGTATAGAAGTGTAATAAGTAGCTGCTGGTCTAAGATCTGAGACTGATCTAATGTCGTCTTGATTTCCACCGCTGAGGATTGACATGATCATCTGCTGATCATTTACACTAGGTCTTTCATCTGGATCGACCTTTTCTAATTTCGGTGAGAGAGAGTTGACGACGCTCTCCTTTGTACCATTCTGAAGTAAATTCATCATAAGATTTGATCTGTAGTTTTCCGTCTGTCCAGAAGCTATTTGTTGTTCAACAGGTATGTCAGAAACGCCTTGAACACCGATCAATGAATTAGCGAGAGCCTGTGGGTGACCACCATTTGGAGCTGAGGCGGATGATGGGAATATGATTGTATTTGCACTATCATCAATTCCAGTCGACTTAACAGGCACTTTAGCAAAGCCGACTCTGACAGCACCAATCTCAGGACCGAGAAGTTCGCGGCCATTGAGTGACTTCCTCGCGCGAACAGCATCGTCGAGTCTTTCGTAGTTAACGAACCCGCAATTTTTGTGAGTGAGAACGCGTGCTGATTCGATTGGTCCAAATGGCCCAAACAGTGCAAGTAATGTGGCTGGAGTTGTGGTGCTTGGGATGGAGCCTAGCCAGAGTGCACGCGTTGGTTGCTCTGTTGTACCGTCGAAATTGATCTGATTTGGTACACTGTTTGGAACTGAGAGGGTGGAATTGTTGGTTGAGTTCAAAAGCGAGGAGGTTGAAGGAGGATTTTGAGGTGAGTCAATCTTACCAAAACCTATTCTAACAGGTGTTGAGGAGTTTGCACCGCCATTGGTTGTAGAGATGGGTATTCTACCGGCTAATCTGTGCATTACATCATCTCTAGCTCTGAGAGCATCTGATTTTTCTACGAAATTAACGAAACCACATTCCTATGTAACAAGTTCTAGTAGGGGTTTTATAAAACACAACAAACTCACCTTATCCGTTAACAAGCGTAAACTTTCAATTGCACCGTAAGGTGCAAAGACGTGCATGAGCTCTTGGGCGGTGGTGCGTGGATCTAAACCACCAATCCAGAGAGATCTGGTTGGAACTTGCTGAGTGTGAACCTGATTGAGGGAACTATAGGGGTCATCGAGGTGAGACATTTCCAAGTCATAAGAGTTGAAGGATTGTTGGAGTGGATGTGGATGAGAAGAGTCAGGGAAAGGCACACCAGATCTTGCAGGAGCTCTGATGACGTCAGGTTCATCGAGAATGCCCATAGAGATAGCGCGTGGGCGTGAAGATTGAGTGGAGTTGGAGTTGTAAGAGGGGTTGTTGAAGCTATTAAAGAGAGGATCTTGAGGATCTTTCAAGAAAGATTGGTAATCGTTAAGATTGGAGTTATTAACCAAAGAAGCAGAATCTGGGTGTAAATGATCGTTAGGAGGTTGACATGAAGGTGATGAGGTGGATGAAGATGTTTTGAAAGGATCAGCAGCTTTTGAAGTGGAGAGAGTGTACGCTCTTGATCTTGTTGGTGAATTTAGAGAGATATGAGAAGGCTTTGGTATCGATAAAGAAGGATTTGAATGATTTGTATGTGGGGAGGATGGAGTTGAAGGAGGGTCATCAAGGCCGAGGTAATCAAGGGTACGCAGACAAGCGTCTTCAGAGGGCAAGTCAGAAGACTTGAGCTCATCACCGATGGCGCCAATTTGTGAATTTGACCTCGAGTAGAAGAATCTGCTACCGAAAGGATCAGCGAGTCTTTGAACCGAGGGGGAAGAAGGGGGTAGGGTAAGTGAGCCAGATCTAAGCCTTGGAGACTTTTCAAAGTTTAAAGCAGAAGAATGAGAGTGCCTTAAACCAGGTTTCTGTGGATTGGAAGCGTAGTCAAGTGATTCAATCGCTGCGGGAGAAAGACCAGCTTTTGAAAGATTTAAAGGGGGAGGTTGGTTGAATTGAGTGGGATAATTAGGAATACTGGATAGATTTGAAGGCAGAGTACCAGCTCTAGCTCGTCTTACGGGTGGTGTGTTGGCAGGGGAAGGTTTGTTGGGAATAGCAGCGACACCTTCATCATGCTGAATCTGCAACGCCCGCTTTGAAAGATATTGTAGATTTTGATTGGAATTTGAGTTTGAGTTGCTCGATGACATGACTTGGTTGTCTGGGTGACAGCCATCAAAGATAATTAAATTTACTTTAAAATTAAAATAATAAATATAAATATATAATTATGATAGATTTACTTGGTAG
Source organism: Wallemia ichthyophaga EXF-994 (assembly GCF_000400465.1). Taxonomy (NCBI): domain Eukaryota; kingdom Fungi; phylum Basidiomycota; class Wallemiomycetes; order Wallemiales; family Wallemiaceae; genus Wallemia; species Wallemia ichthyophaga. The sequence goes on along the minus strand of NW_008806279.1, from coordinate 233,117 downwards.
TTTAAATTCAACGAGTAGTCAACGTCCATCAGCTCAACCCAGATGGCATCCTTATCGTATACACGAGCAATCACAGCCATCCTACGTAGATCCAACGATGGTCGATAAAGAATCTAACGCTCTCGGCGCTGTTTATCAACTCGGTATCGACTCACGCAAGCCAAAGAAGACGATTGAGAGGAGGACTGTCGAATACGCGGGTGAATTAGCTGCCTGGAATAGAGTACGTGGCTACATCCAACAATTAACACTCTAATCCCACAAAGGATCGTAGGAATATCACAAGTCCTCGTCCAAATCAATTCCTTAGACCTGGTTTGGATCATATTGTTGAGGTGAGTTGCGCGGGCGTTGGTTTTATAACCCCTTAACACAGACAATTTCCAGCTGCGCCCCCCTGAAGCTTACAGCAATCCAACTACTTCGATTGCTGCAAAATTCGTTCAAGCATCCGTCAATAAGATCAAGTGCTCTATCAATGTTGTAGCTGTGAGTATATTTAACCTCCCAATCTACCCACTAAAACTTCCACTACCACAGTGGACCCCAGATGGTCGTCGTCTACTCACTGGCTGTCACTCTGGTGAATTCGTCTTGTGGAATGGCTTAACTTTCAACTTTGAGACTATCTTACAAGCTCACGACTCCTCCATTAGAGCCCTCGCATACACTTACTCTGGCGACTGGATCATTTCCGCTGATTCTGCCGGTACTGTCAAATATTTCAACCCCGCCATGAACAATGTTGCTGCTTGGCAGGCACATGGCAACAAAGATACCGGTATGGACACTGCCATACGTGGTGTAGCAGTCTCTCCCACTGACCAGCACTTTGTTACCGCATCCGACGACCAGACGCTTAAAGTTTGGGCATTTGGTGAGCATCGTGAAGAGCGTACCCTCACAGGCCACGGTTGGGACGTAAAATGTGTTGATTGGCATCCTCACAAAGGTCTTATAATGAGCGGCGGTAAAGACAATCTCGTCAAATTCTGGGATCCAAGACGGCCGTCTGATCTATCTACCTTGCACGGACACAAGAACACAGTACAAACGTGTAGATTCTCTCCTGATGGTTTGCTAGCTGCCACTGGATCACGTGATCAAAGCGTCAGAGTTTTTGATCTACGCGCAATGAAGGATCTTACAGTTTTGAAAGGTTTCGATAGGGAGGTATGCTCACTGGCTTGGCATCCTATTCATCCGGTGCTTGTCACGGGTACGGCGACAGGCGCTATGGTTTACCATTCCCTCGCTCACCCTCACGACCCAAAGAGTACAACAAACCCTATAGCGAGTGTCGACTGGGCCCACGAGAGTAGTGTGTGGTCAATGGCTTGGCATCCCCTCGGTCACCTCATGGCGTCAGGCTCTAACGACTATACTACACGCTTCTGGGAGCGCGAGAGACCGGGAAGAGCCGTTGGGAGGGATAAGTTCCATCACGGTCCTATGTCAGAGGAGGAAGAGAAGGCTTTACTTCAAGGTCCTTCCATCTCCCCACAAACCAACAAGTCGGAGGACGAGGACATGCCCTTACCTGGACTCGGGAACACAAACACTGGCATCAACAGTATTTATGCTGTCGGTCCAATTGAAGGCCCTCTGCCTGGCTTCGACGGGTAGTTGGAGTTCGGTTGAAGTTTGTTATTCCGTCTTAGTAACTATTTCTCATGTAATTTTAATATTTATAGTGATACACATGCGACATCTACTGCCTATCCAAAACACACCAACATCATCTTTTAATTCATTTGGTGTGCATTTAGTGAAATTCTTTTATCTAGATGACAAGGAGAGATGCGAGTGTAGCTTCCGTTTCAATTACCTGGGTGCTTCGTTAGAGGGTTCGACGGCAAAAACCTTCACTCACGTCAAGTGTCTGCTGTACGTGCAAAGTCTTACGCGCCTCGTTGAGCCAGTCGGTGAGAAGGGTCTTTGGCCATCCCGTTAACTGGTTCAACTCGCGTGCAGCCATGTCTAGATTCTTTTGCGAGAGGTAGTAATCTGCGCGCGACAGCACCGAAGCAACATCACTACCTTCAACCAAACCCTGCTTTTTAAAAAGCAACAATGAAGACATGACAGATGACACTGCAATGGAAAGCGGTCCAGCACCTACTTCAGGTGCCAATGCAACTCTTCTTACTTTTGGTTCTATCGATTGTCTGTACCAGTCTGAGAGGTCACCGACGCTTTCAACACCCTGGTCTGGAATCTTAGACTGGGTGAGTGGCTCCAATGCAGCTTCAACAACTGCTCCACCAGCGCCATCTTGTGAGCTATCTTTGGCAACCTTGGCCAGCGCGTCAAGCTCCTTTCTGAATGGCTTTTTCTCATCGCTAACTTCGGTCAACGAGAGCTTCCCTACGACAGCCCTCTCGAGAGCTCTGTAAGTCGACCACAGTGTATGTACTCTAACATTATCATCTACGTAGTCAGCGTTGTCGTATGTGACGCGCTCGAGGTTCTTGACGTCATCAGCGAGTGACTCCAACTTGGCCAATCGTCCACCACGTTCTTGCTCGACTTTGAATTTGATATCGCGGAGCCAGCGTCTCTGCATTTCGACACCCTGCGCAACAACCTGTTCGCGTAGTCTCTGGTTGATGATCTCCGACTGTGTCGCGAGCTCCTCCGATAACTTCTTCTTGAATGACTCAGCTATCGTTTTGCGCTCGACATCAAATTGATCACGCCAGTCTTGCTCATGTGAGTCGACGCGGTTTTGGATGTGTCTCTCGTGTTCGATCAGCATCTTAGAATACTCCTTGGCTTGGGCGTCGAGACTGCTCTCCAACTTTCTCTTCTCTTCTTCCTTCACCGCTTCGAGACGCTGTCCGAGTGCTGAGAGATCGCCCTGGGCGGTGTTTATGACATCCTTCACGGAGCCGGCGGCATGTGGAGTGTCTTGGATGAATTTTGAGAGGTTGTCGATAGTCTCAGCGAGCTGAGAGACGATTGGTTCAGATGCAGACAAATCTTTCACAGATGGTGCAAGGAGAGGGATAGACTCGACTGGCTTGCTCTGCTCTTGCTTAGGTGGAGGTACTGGAGTTGCCTTTTTGGGTGGATAGACGTATCCATCAGGCAAAGAGTGACCAATTGGGAGAGGTGGACCAGTGTAGATCTTCTTTCCATCCGCTGTCAAACCACCAGCATTGGGATCATCGACCGTATCAACGACCTTCTCGCCAGCCTTCTCAGCTTTGTTGCCCAAGTCTTCAAGCTTTTCTTCAGCTTTGTGGGCGACTTCGCTTGCCTTCTCGCCGGCGCTCTCGACGCCATCCTTGGCCTTATCGACGGTTTCATTCATTACGTCCTTGGCCTTGTTGACGAGACCAGAGTCAACATAGAGACTCTCATCAGCATCCTCTTTAGTCGACTGCGCTGTCTCCTTTGCCGCGTCCTTGGCGTGGTCTGCCTTGTTGGCATATTTATCCACCAAAGCGTGGAGACGCGCGTAGGCGTCCTTGCTCACTTCAGTAGCGTGAGCAGCCTGTGCTCTAATAGCGTCGTAGTCGATATTGTCTATTCTGTCCTTGAGGTTTGCGTCTTCGATGGCTTCGAGGACGTGGTGGGCGCCCGGGAACGTCGCCGTGAAGAACTCAGCATATGGCGGGTCCTGGAGAGCGTAGTAGGAGCTGCCACCATAGAAAGCTCCGGTAACGAGTGCGGTTGTGACGATGAATCTGCGTATTGGGCGAGCTGGCTTCGCGGAGCTGGAAGCGTACTGTGGGGGCTGTTAGAAAGGTGCATTTTATACTGCCACGTTTTATCCACTCACACTCCGCGTGCTGCGTGCTACTTGCGCGCTGATTGAGCGGTTCGCTCTGAGCATAGTATGACGGGTGGGAGTAAGAGTAAGAGCAACAGCAACAGCAACAGCAACAGTTGTCACAGTGCAGCGTAGATATATGTCGTAAGAATGAATCAATTTACAAATAAATGAAATACAAGAAGCTTCAATCTCATAATTTAGCGTTTCTGTCGTCAAATTCAGCTAATGGAGGTTAGGGGTGGATTCAATAGATTTCAATTTGATTTCGTTGGGTAATCCCCTTTGTCTGCTTGGAGCTCTTCTTGACTGGGTGTCGAGTATTTCCCGCCTTTTCCTTTGAGCGGACCGTGGACAGCATCCGCCTCATCAGTCTCAATGGCATCGTGGATCTTGTCGCTAGACGTAGTGCCCTGGCCAGTGTTGGCAGTTGGAGGTGGTGTCTGTGGTTGCTCTTGGCGCTCTGCTAGCTCCTGCTCGCTTGTGCGGTCTTGTCTGTTGGACTGGTTTCGATGTATCATCAGCAGGACAGGTTTCGACGGAGTCCACGCTCCTTGGCGGGCAATCACTGGTCTAGTCTTGGAAATAATATTAGCAAGCATCTTCGGGTGTTTGTAAGGAGTGTTTATGGCCAAAGTCAGTTGGAATGAACAATTTTCACACTTAGGCGTACGCAGGCTAACATATTTCAAAGCACTTCATATCCACGCTATTCCACTACTAGAATGATATACATATCCTTTAATACACGATTCTTGTTCCCACGACTCGGGTTTTTGGAATGGCTTGTACAGCGATGAAGCAGACAGAACAACATCTATTGCATATTCGTTCTATCAGTTTCATCGCTGTACAAGCCATTCATTAACCCCAGTCTGCACCTTAATACGTGGTAGCTTCGCTGTCTCCAAACTCTCCACAAAATTCTTGTACAGCCTCATCAATTAAACGTTTTATTGCTGCCCCTGATTTCTGCAGCTGATAATGTCATCTGCACTGTTGTCAAAGCTACCAGGCCCAAACATCTCGCCGTTCATACTCGTGCAGCGAACCGATGTGCATATCTGTACAAGAAAGCGTGAGCATGAGTTACGGGAACGATAAAAAGGATTGGGGCTTCTTACCGTTCATTAAGCCAAGGCTGTCCTGAGCCACATGCCAAGTGCCATCCGTTCGAAGATGAAATTTGGCGATGTATGAAATAATATCGATATATAATTCCAACTGGATATGAGACTTTCTTGAAAAATGCGCACCCACCATGTCCGACTTGGAGCGGAGGATGCGTGATCATCACAAGAACTAAGCGACGCCTATATAATTATGGGAGGACGTGACCAATACATTAAGGGTATATTCAGGCTACTCCAAAGCTATCTTACTATGTCCGCGCTCGTACACAGTACTCCTACTTGATTGACTCGCTTAGGGCCCGCGGGCCTCGGAATCCTCGGAACAGAGACAAAATGTTGTAAGCATCTACAAAAAAATACATGCATACCCCGCATCCCCATGAAAAAGAGTAACCTGAGTTGTCCCTTTCTCATGAACGCGTACACCTCTTGAACGCTCAGGCCAAAAGGCCCCGTGTTCCTAGATTGGAGCTCCAGGAAGTGACTGGTATTTATATCCTCAAAATCCTGCAGTTCCCCGCATTTGTGGAATTTTAAACATAAATATTTTTAGGTGTTTTAGAGCGGAATTCCTGACGCAGATAATCGACTCCGAATCATCATCATCCAGGCACAGCTCAGCTGATTTTTCGAAGCTTCTCCTCAAAAAGCTTTCGCTCTCCACACTTTTCATCCACAACTCTCTCCACCAACAATTAACAACTCATTATGAGAGACTTAAGCTACATTTTTAAGGAAGGATTATTGTCGCCCAAGTACAGGACCCCGCTGTTTTATGCTTCTATAGCAGTCTTTGGTGCTGTTCTTTATGGTTACGACGGTACATACTTCACCTCTGTCCTTGCCACACGTCAATTCAAGCACGACTACGGAGCTTGCAATGTAGAGGGTGAATGCAAAATTAGTAGCTCAGATGAAAGTATCTTTACTAGTATCGTCTTCGTTGGTATGTAACCATAATTGGAATCATATAAAGCTAATATTTGATCAGGTGAATTCGTAGGAGCTTTGTCGTCGGCACCGATAGGTGACTACTTCGGTAGAAAAGGCTGTTTCATAACAGCTTGCGCTATGGGTATCATCGGTACAATCTTGCAATCTGTTATGGTCGGAAATCACCCTATCTTCATTGTTGGTAGAATGATACTTGGTATTTGTGTCGGTATCATGTCAAATGCTACTCCTCTGTACCTTAGTGAAGTTGTAAGTGGCTCGTTTGTTCGTTGAAAAAATTACCTGACTTTCGACACAGGTTCCAACTGAAATTAGAGCTGCTGTAGTTGGTAGCTGGCAATGTTTACTCGCATTAGGTGAGTTTACACTCAGCAGATCTGCTCTAAACACGACTCTGACATTGGAAAAGGTCAAGTCATCGGTTCGGGTGTCGGTCTTGGTTCAAAAAGCCGTAACGACACAGGCGCATACCGTATTCCAATTTGCCTTAACCTCATCTTCGTTTTCATAATCCTAGCTGGTCAATTTATCATTCCTGAATCACCTAGATGGCTTGTCACTAGAGACAAAACTGAAAAAGCTGAAAAAGCACTGTGGAAGATCCATGGAGCCAGACCTGATGCACAAGCATGTGTGGATGACGAGATGAGGCAGTACAATCAAACGAAGGACGATGAACTCCAATCCTCAGGCAAGGATGCCACATGGGCCAGCGTTTTCGCCGCCGACAATCGCAAGAAGCTATTTGTCGTTTGCGGTGTTCTCATTTGCCAACAGATCTCCGGTATACAGATTGTCTTCAGTTACATCACCGTCATAGCTCAGGACTTGGAACTCGGCAGCGACCCATTCGTTGTGACAATTGGTGTCACAGTCGTTGAGCTTGGGGGTGTTATCTGCTCTTTCTTCATTGTCAATCGCTATGGTAGACGCCCTCTACTTATGTACACTGGTATGATTATGGCAGTGTTCCTGCTGATTATGGGCTTCATGGGTGTGGGCAACTACACAACGCCATCAAAGAGTGATACTTTTAACAAAGTCGTCCTTGCGATGTACATACTCTTTACATTCGCGTTCAATTTGCAAGTATCAGTTTATTGAGGTAATCACAGAATCTGACCATATCAACAGGGCTTGGGGACCACTCGCATGGGTTTGTGCTAGTGAGCTTTCTGGCGGTCGCGTCAAGAACAAGATCATGAGTTTGGGAACTGGGTGCTTCTGGGTAGGTAAATATTATGACAGTAGCTTTACTTGCTAACACACTGGCTAGATTTCAGCATTTGTTGTCACTTTCACATTGCCATACCTCTACGATGAAGAATATGCAGGTATCAAATCAATGGTCTCGCTCATCTACGGATTCCTTTGTTCTCTCACTGTAGTCTTTGTCTACTTCTGCATCCCAGAGACACGCGGTAGATCACTCGAAGAGATTATTTATATGTTCGACAAGATGGTACCAACAAGACATTGGGATGAATTTGACACCACACACATTTTTGCTGTCGATGAAAAGGGTCAAAGATTTGGCGGCGAAGAGATGGAGCACGTGGAAAACAATGAGAATGAGCATAAGCTGGAAAAGAAGGAGAGCGCTTAAGGGAGGGGTTCGCACATTTTCATTCACTAATTTTTACGGAGAGCCAAAGTTAGCTCATAAACTCTTTCAATTTTACTCTTGCACTTGTACAATTAATTCCGGATCATTTATAAACAACTTATAGATGAAATATGCATGTAATTTCATATAAATCAATTTTTGTTTTTGGATGCCGTTTTCATCAATGTTGAAAGTGTGACAAAGGTCTATGCTGGAATTTGAGATACGGTTGAGTCTTGCAGGCGTCATATCACCTTTCACATACAGCAATTTCGCAATGTACGATACAACTCTACATCGCTAATAACCTCGGGATGAGTTTATGAGATAGCAGAGAGATCTAAAGATGTATTTCAGTGAATCAATCTTTTTCCTCTCCTTTAATTCAAACGCCAAAAAAAGTTAGGTGAAAGTGAGACTTTGACCATACGAACAACGCTTAGGTCTGCACTAGTGTGTTTTCTTCAGTGCATAAAGATATTAATCCTGAATTTGAATACTAGAGGTTTCTATATGGGTAAACAGTCAACGTAGACCTTCTATAGGCTTACTCACTGGCTATGTTTTAATATGTGTTGCGAGTTTTGCTTTTTTCCAATTGCAGATATGGTTGTAATTAACGCTGTCATATATATACTGTAAAAGTATCACGTTCTCACCATGCAACGAAACTTTAATGAAGCTGGCTTATTGTATCGATAGATGAACACAAAGTATAGAAGAGGAAAAGGATCAAATTTTCAACTTGAGCTACAAGTTCTCAGTTGTGAATAATCATAGATATGAAGTATTATATAAAAAATATCCAAGAGGAGATTAAAAAGATTTTTTTTATATGTACATTACTTAAACATTGCGTTTTACCAGGCTAGTCCATCAGTGTAAAACTTACAATACATGTCTGTTTTACTCTCGTACAAAAGCTCTATCTGATCGAAGGTTTTGGCATAATGACACGTGTGTTCCGAAACATCTGCAATTAATTCGATAGTCTTGGCGTCACCCTTAAAAGTGTTGCCTTTCCAAGTAATGACATTGGCACAGCTGAGACCGCCTTCGCCGTCTGTGAAGAGATTGGTAGGAGCAGTAGTCCTCCAAATTTCATCGCCATGTATTGTTATATCAGTGTCTTGACAATGACCTGCTACTCCGGTACACCAGGGACCAGCCCCGTCTATCGTATAACAAAAATCAGATCAAGAGCTAATTACCTGAGTATGTCCAATTCCTAGAGCTGGTTTGAGATCCTTTAGACGGTTGAGTTGCTACGACTTCACGTCCTCCTGCATATACTAAAGAGGGTGAATCGAGGGCAAGTAATGCGAATGACATTAGAAGGCTGTGATCCATATTAAATATCAAGGACTTTGGTTCTTGAATGAGTGGATAAAAGGTAGTAAAAAGTCCTTTTATGACCTGGTGTTTCAATTTTAATAAAGGACTTATCAAATACCCCCTTTCGAGTTGGCCAAGCAAATTTTCTTAAAGCCACTGAGTTGGTCGTCTTACTGTCTTCGTAGGACTTGCTCTGAATGCCGAATACTGAATTGTCAAGCATCACGACTGATCTACTAGACGTTGTGATTATTTATTAAGATATTCCATATACCAATTGATTATTCTATGCCGAAATCGTCATATGACTCGGTCTTGCTGTTCATAAATTGACAGGAAGCGTTTTCTTCATGATTTTTTATTAGGGATAAAGTAAGGTGGCGTGAAGCTTCTCTGCTCAAACTTGATCATATTGCAAGACTTATGAGTCTCACCTTAGTGGAACGCGACTTGATGTGCGATAAGAGCTTCAATGAATGATCCAAATTCAAGGTGATAGAAACCTGCTATCAAAGCAGATAAGCCGCAATATTATATTCGGAAATTATTCGTTCTTTGCTTACAACGGGCTCCAGCGCAGAGACGAGGCAAGATATGGCTGGAGGCAATAGAAATTGACACAGCTAGTATGATCTGTAAAGACGAGAAAAACCACAGCTTAGACATACAGGCTTAGCTGGACTCGTTGATACGGTATTTCGCCAATAGACAAAGTCAAGACGGTTTAGCAAGACCAGTACCAAGTCAACGCAGTGAATAAATTGACAATTTTTGCGAAGAAACTTTTACTCTTTTAAGCGTGAAAAGGCGTTTTCTTCTCTTAACGGGTCCACAAACCCTTCAAATGCATCAGGTGCGCCAAGGCCTGTATCACTGAAAAGATCACCAGGAACAAGAGACAACATCGCCGACGGACCTGATATCCTCACAATTTCATATAAAGACCTGCTTGGCTTGCTTCCCGCCGAAGCTGAAGCTACCTGCAAACGCCATGAGTAAGGAGTATTCGGAGTTGGAAACTATTTTTGAAAAAATGAGAATAAAATGGATGCATTTGTATAATTAGATAATGATCGTCTGCTACTGCCTGCCTTAAACAAATTCAGTCTCGAGCGAGCGAATGAAGCGAAGAAACCGATTTAACATTGAGACTGACAAGAAGACGAACAAAACAAGCAGAGTGGATGACGATATACGCGCCAAGCTGTGGATAAACGCGAGCGAGGAGCCTTCTAGCAACCTCTGCGCAACGCGGAGCATACCCCCATCGACGCCGTACAGCTTGGTTGAATTGTGTTTGCTCGTCGTGAGGGACAACTTCAAGCAGCTCTATCAGTCGTATAGGGATGCGTTTGTAGAGTCGTTTCGGCTGCTCCCAGAGACGCACCGCGAGCGATTAGGCAGAAGTATTCTGAAGGAGCACTCGCAGATAATTAGCCTCAAGCTGATACAGGAGCTCTTCACTATCCCACCAAATATAAGCCTGAACCAGAGCATCCCAGCACTCAACAGCAATCAGTACCCGAAGCTGCTGCGTGAGCTGCCTGGCGGGCTAACAACGCTAGATTTAGTAGGATTCACTGAGCTCAGTGATCTTTCCGGACCGCTATTTGTAAAGAAATCGCCCCATCTTCGCTTCCTCAAACTGCGTGGATGTCTTTCTTTAGGTGAGCGGACTATCGAGGCCACTTCGACACTCAAGGAGCTGGAAGAGCTCGATATATCATTCACAGCAGTACCTCTGTCCGGCCTCGCAAAAGTACTCACTAGCTGCTGCAAGCTCCGGCGACTAGACATGAACGCCGTAGGAAGAGTAAGCACAAAGAACACGGCGCAGTGGGACCAGATGCTCGATGTAGTGGTGAGGTCGTCGATAGATGCCAATCTCCAGCCCCTCTCCCATCTTGAGCATCTCAACGTCGGCGAGTGCAACATCTCCGATGCAGCGCTCGGTCGCTGGCTAACACTCACACCGAGTCTCAAGGCACTTGACTGCCACGAGTGCGAAATCACCAACCCAATGCTTTTCCTTCCTCCCAACCTTCACCAGCAGCTCGTGAAGATAGATATCTCGCGAATGAGTCTTGACCTCGCAAATTTCAGGTTCTTCTATAAATCCCTGCTCACAAGTGAAAAAATAAAGGTGCTTTGGATGTCCGGGGTCGTAAGGAATATTAGCGCGAGTGATAATGAATATTTATTGACCAACGAGCTGCTCACCCCTGAAGACCAAGATAAGGCGATCGGATTTGCACCTACAGATATCAATTGGAGTAACAATCCGCGTTTGAGGGGAAAAGAATGTCTCAGACATCACATCACCAGCAGTCTCAAGTACCTCAATCTGTCTGGATCGACGTTCGAGGGGAGTGCATTTAACGAGGCTGTCACTCAGAACAAACCAGTGCGGCTGGAAAATGTGCAGCTCAACGAGTGTGTTATCGATGACGAGGTGGTTGAGGGTATACTTAAGCTAAAGGGGTTAAAGTCACTCGGACTTATGAAAACGTCGATTGCGGAGGACTCATTGAATCGCATTATCGACAGCTGTCCATTGCTAGACTCAATTAATCTCACACTGTCGAGAAATATTAATGTTCGACACCGCCGAACTTACTTTGAGCAGTACGAGCAGAGCAAGAGAATGTAATAATACAAATGTAATAATATCTTATCAATCCTATTAATCCTATAATATTTCTCTGGAAGGAGTGCAAACCAAAACTACTTCTGAGTTGCGAGAAACGCACTCAAGCTGTCTGCCCAAATCTCAAGTACCTTGATCCGTCCCCCAACGTCCAATTCTAGCCTGTACAGAACAGTCTCATCCCACCTGTGAAAAGTTTCACATATGAGCCAGCGGAAATTAAATTAGACTAAGACACTCACTTCTTGCCTGTTCTGCGATTCAGAAATGTTGCGTCGCCTTTACAGGACGCTATGGCACCGAGAGGATTGTCGTTTTCACCCCCGCAATCGCAATCGATAGTCCAGCCACCCCACACCGGCTCGTTGACGATATTTAAGTACTTGCCGACGAGTTTGAAGTAGTCAGCCAGTGTTCGCGATTCGTCGTTGTCGTCATCTTCTTGCAACCCTTCGAACTTTTTGCCGAGATAGGGAAGCTGCGGGAGTGGGAGGCCGTGTTCGATAATGTGGGAGTCGTTGCAGAAGTAGCTCAGCAGGATGGGCAGTTCTTCTCCCCTCCCAAATGCCTCGCAGAAGGATTTGGCTGATTTTAGAAGGCGTTCTGAATCGGCCATGAGGTTCGAGAGAAAGAGATGGCGAAATGGTGCTTTTGGATGTTAAGTTGATTTCGCGAATGCAATACGTCTCTTGTGACCTGCTGCCTGGTGCGTCCACGTGAGCCAAGCACTTGGTATAATTCGTTTGACGGTCCGAGCACGTTTTTACAAAATAGGAAGGAAGTTGTGTATATGGGTATGTACAACATCTCCAACATCATCAGCTATCATCTTAGCTGAGCGCGCCGAACTAATCGACCAAATCATCTTCAACTGAGTCTCCAAAGTATTTACCCTTTTGGTCTCTTTTGGTCTCTTAGTAGACCAGCTCACGCGTGCCGTAGCACATTCATCACGACAAAGCTAGGCAGATCTTTATCTTCACTCCGATCTATACTCTTCAGGCAGCTGTCTGACACGCTTGCCTGATGTCGCGATTGCCTTCGTCTTCGTAAAATCGACTTTAGGAATTTCGTTATATGACCAGAATCGTGGAGTTCTTGTTGACGGTGTCAATGAGCGCGTGTGACCCATTGCACGTTAGATGCGCATCGCGTATCTGGCGAGCTCTCCAAAAATGTCTAGATGCGTTTTCGTGCGTTTCAGACTAGACAGAACTCGTTGTCATCCGCGCATGCTCCTACAGAGTTGTTCTTTGATGAGTAGATGTTGATCTTAAAGAATTTGCTCATTTGCTCGTTTGGCCGTGTCAATTGCGTTTGTGAGACAAAGACACAAACACAATGCAAGGCTTTAAAGACAACCTGCATTACCCACGCGCACAAGGCACAATGTATATTGCCTTCGCCTAATTGCCGGTGCCTGGTTCGCATCTGTACATGGATATTGCTAAGAACTTCACTTAAATTTCAATTCGCTGGGATGTTGTGATGTGGCTGCAATTGGACTAATCTACTCTGCTTATCAGTTACATCGGCCATCTTTCGGTGAATACTCGGTTCCACGCGCACCGATTGAGACATTGTCCACTCCTCACCTCACATCCACAATATTGATTTCGTGCAAAGCTCGCAGGGACAGTGCCAGATTTGGGCGCTACTTCAAAATCGCAGTGCACTCCACCAAAGAAACATCGCTGTTTGTATGTGCCGAAGATAGCCCGGGCAGTGACAACAATTACTTTATCTGGGACACAGCAGACGAATGGACTATGCCATTTGAATTTACAACACAAGCAGCGAGGATGCGCGACGCTCATCCCACTTTCAACGCTTCGTGGGCGCGCTTGGAAAGCGTGAAGCATCTGGGTAGGTCTGCCAATGCTGAAAACAACCAAAAGTCCAAGAGAGTGGAAATAGAAGAGACGAATTTCTTGTCGTCCCTTTTTAACGGCAAGGAATATGGCGAGGCGTGCTGCAACCACGCGATGGCTTGTTCTGGAGCTAGACACGAGGCTGTGAAGAGTATTCTGGAGCATTCCAGAGCGAGAAATGAAGCCATTGGCAAACCTCTCGGTCTCCTATTCGCGAAGAGCAGACCCAAAAGACAAGAAAACGTTTGTGGGCCTGAGATGTTGCTTAGATAGAGTAAATCTTAATTTAGTAAGGTTGTCTGCTTTGAAAAGGTCGTGCGAGTTGCGCGGACCTTCAAGGTTGATTTTTGACGACTGCTTTTTCATGCGTAGCGTGTGTCGAGAGTGTCATGAGCAGATGGATGCTCTCCACCGCAACAAAAGCGGTTTGTTGTCACTACACGAGGCTAATGACAGAAAGCTTTGTTGCGACGTTATGGCATGCACTTCAGAGAAATGTCTCAGAAGGGAAATACACGAGGAAGAGACCCAATTCGTCGTTGTGAACGTGGCGAAGAACCATGCAGCTGGTATGGCACTGGTGAGCACCGCTAGTGAAAGACCAGCTGCGTTAAGAAGGAAAGACGAATTTGATGATGAATCAATTTCACAAGATGAATCAACAGACACACAGGATGAGCATGTAAACAGTGAATGGTTGGATTCAGATGACTCTTGGGAAGATATTGAGTGATTCAAGGCTATTTAGTATAATCACATTGACTCCAATAAAAGTTGTAAAATTGAGCAAAAAACGAAGCTAAAGATATAAATGGCATTTACAAAGCACCTTATCAATATTGCTCAAGTAATTGTACACTATCCCTTCCCATGCCAGGAATAACTTGCGTCATGGGATAGCAGCGAAAAAGAGCAGCGAAAAGATTTAATAAGCGTAACATTAAGCAAAACCCCGGCTACTCCACCACTAATGCAAATTAATCCACACCCACTCATGAAATTAAAAATCTCCCGCCTTTCAAACCCATTTCGAAGATTTTTGGTATCCTTGGTTAAACCATCAAATTCTTAAAAAATGGGTAAGTTTGAATAGTGGCGGGTTTGCAGGGGATTTTAGTGGAGATGAAATTGTTGACATTGGGGATCTTCTTCTGGCAGTCCTCGCGTCTTTTTCCCAATTCAAATGATCGAGGATTTGCAGGGAAAGCAAAAGTCACAGAAGTCTAGGAAGTCCCAGCACTCAGTAGACACGTATATATTACTCTTAAACACACCTTATTCCCCTGCCAACGCCACATCGTCATAATCTCTCATCTCACGCCTTCCATTAGTTCAATTCACCATCGACGAGCTCAGAGGGCTCATGGATAAGCCTACACAGATCAGAAACATGAGTGTTATCGCTCACGTAAGTTTCGTCTTAGTCCATTTTTTCATCTAATTTTTTCCCAGGTTGATCACGGTAAGAGTACTCTCTCAGATGCCCTGGTTGGTAAGGCCGGTATTATCGCCTCCAACAAGGCCGGTGACATGCGTTTCATGGACACCCGTGACGATGAAAAGGCACGTGGTATCACCATCAAGTCCACCGCCATCTCCATGTACTTCCCTCTTCCAAAGGAAGACATGGACGCCGTCAAGCAACAAACCAACGGTAACGAATTCTTGATCAACTTGATCGACTCTCCAGGTCACGTTGATTTCTCTTCCGAAGTTACTGCTGCCCTCCGTGTTACCGACGGTGCCCTCGTTGTTGTCGATTGTATTGAAGGTGTCTGTGTCCAAACTGAGACCGTCCTTCGTCAATCCCTCCTCGAGCGTATCAAGCCTGTCGTCTGTATCAACAAGGTCGACAGAGCTCTCCTTGAGTTGCAAGTCAGCAAGGAGGACCTCTACCAATCCTTCTCTCGTACCATCGAATCCATCAACGTCATTGTCGCTACCTACAACGACCCAATTATCGGTGAATCTCAAGTCTACCCAGAGAAGGGTACTGTTGCCTTCGGTTCCGGTCTCCACGGTTGGGGTTTCACCCTCCGTCAATTCGCTGGCCGTTACGCCAAGAAGTTCGGTGTCGACAAGGTTAAGATGATGGAGAAGCTCTGGGGTGACAACTACTTCAACCCAAAGACTAAGAAGTGGACCAACAAGGAAACCGATGCTGAAGGTAAGCCACTCGAGCGTGCCTTCAACATGTTCGTTCTCGACCCTATCTTCCGTCTCTTCGACGCTATCATGAACTTCAAGAAGGACGTCACCCACAACATGATCGACAAGCTCGAAATTCCTCTTACTTCCGAGGAGAGAGAATTAGAAGGCAAGCCACTCCTTAAGGTCGTCATGCGTAAGTTCTTGCCATGTGGTGATGCTCTCTTGGAGATGTGTGTCATCAACCTCCCATCCCCAACCACCGCTCAACGCTACCGTGTCGAGAACCTTTACGAAGGTCCTCTCGACGATGAGTCAGCTATCGGTATCCGTGACTGTAATCCAAAGGGTCCACTCATGCTTTACGTCTCAAAGATGGTTCCAACCTCCGACAAGGGTCGTTTCTACGCCTTCGGTCGTGTCTTCTCTGGTACCGTCTCATCTGGTCCAAAGATCCGTATCCAAGGTCCAAACTACGTCCCAGGTAAGAAGGATGATCTCTTCATCAAGACTATCCAACGTACCGTCCTCATGATGGGTCGTAACGTCGAAGCCATCGAAGATTGTCCAGCTGGTAACCTCATCGGTTTGGTTGGTGTTGACCAATTCTTGCTCAAGTCTGGTACCCTCACCACCTCTGAAACCGCACACAACATGAAGGTTATGAAGTTCTCTGTATCACCAGTTGTTCAAGTTGCTGTTGAAGTAAAGAACGCCAACGACCTTCCAAAGCTTGTCGAAGGTCTCAAGCGTCTCTCCAAGTCTGACCCATGTGTTCAAACTTGGATCTCTGAGACTGGTGAGCACATTGTCGCCGGTGCTGGTGAGCTTCACTTGGAGATCTGTTTGAACGACCTTGAAAACGACCACGCATCTGTCCCACTCAAGAAGTCCGACCCAGTCGTTGGTTACCGTGAGACTGTCAAGGCAGAATCATCAATGACTGCCCTCTCTAAGTCACAAAACAAGCACAACCGTCTCTGGGTTACTGCTCAACCAATGGAGGAGGAACTCGCTCGTGACATTGAAGACGGAAAAATTACTCAAAGAGATGATCCAAAGGCTCGTGCCCGTTACCTTGCAGACACTTACGGATGGGATGTCGCTGATGCTCGTAAGATCTGGTGTTTCGGTCCAGAAACCACCGGTCCAAACGTCATGGTTGATATTACAAAGGGTGTTCAATACCTTAACGAAATCAAGGACTCATGTGTTGCTGCATTCCAATGGGCTACCAAGGAAGGTGTTTGCGCTGAAGAAAACATGAGAGGTGTTAGATTCAACATCTTGGATGTCACTCTTCACACTGATGCCATTCACCGTGGTGGTGGTCAAATCATCCCAGTCACCCGTCGTGTCTGTTACGCCGCCTCATTGTTGGCTGACCCAGGTCTTCAAGAACCAATGTACTCTGTTGAGATCCAATGTCCAGACTCATGTCTCGGTGGTATCTACTCCACCCTCAACAGACGTCGTGGTATGGTTTACTGGGAGGAGCAAAGACCAGGTACCCCAATGTACACCGTCAAGGCCTACTTGCCGGTTCTTGAGTCATTCGGTTTCAACGGTGCTCTCCGTGCTGCTACTGGTGGTCAAGCTTTCCCACAAGCTGTGTTCGATCACTGGGAGCTCATGAACGGTTCTCCACTCGAGAAGGGCTCTAAGCTCGAGGCTCTCGTTACCGATGTCCGTACACGTAAGGGTCTTAAGCCAGAAGTTCCACCACTTGAGAACTTCTACGACAAGCTTTAAGGGTTTGTTGTGTGTAAAAGGGTTGTTTATTTTCTTCTAATTTTATTTTCTCATGAATACAAAATATACAAAAATTTCATGTGCAACAATTTTCGAATTTTGTGAGTTGTAATGTCATTAGTGCATATGTGGAGTGTTCCACTGTAAGGCGTGCTTATGGTGTTGAATAGTGCCCTCAAATCATTTGGGTTGATTTGACATATCGCAGCACGGCAGCCGCAAAGCTATGATGAGGATTAAAATTCAGAAACAAATAAACGAGTAGTCTTTTATTCCAATAGAACCTCCATCATTTTTTTACCATCATTCGACTTTGAAATGACAGACATTCGTAAATGACATATCAGGTACAGCAATAATACTGACATTCAGATTCTGTCAAGTCGTCAAAGTGGATATTAAAATAACCTAGGTTGCGATTCATCGCGGCCTGTCAAGTCAAATGTTTGATCCAGATGCCGATTTCGTTCATGAATGACGTTCGTCCGGCAGAACAAAAATAAAAAATATGCCGAGCACAACGATTGTGCAAGTTGAATTAAAACTAGCAGCATAAAATGTTAAACGTATCTGAATATGACAAAAACAAAGTATTTTCCGTCAATGACATCAATGAGTACGCTCAATTAATCTGCTACACACAAAATCCTGTATTCGTCATGTTCAAGTCAGAAAATCATGACGCTGATATAAGCAACTTCTTTGCTGAAGTAGTTGAGAAACTGGCCGATGAGACTAAAGATGTTACCTTTATCTCTGTCAACTACGTATATCGCAAAAGACTTGAAGAGCCTGTGCCTGGCAGTAACTTAATCTGTGCTTATGAAAACACGAGGTGGTTGCCTTGCTTCCGTATCTACCAAAATGGTCAAAGGAGAGGAAGTCTCTGCCATTTTATGGGAAGTAAGGTGAGTGCTGTTTTGTTCGTTACTAACAGATCTAACCTCTCAAAGCTGGAGTTTGAAAAAATGGAGCTAGATACCAAGACACTTGTCGCTGCCGCTAAGAACATGGTTGGAGATGATGAAGCCGCTATCGATAAATATCCTCTTCTTCTCCCCGATAATCCCAAGGATAGGGAGTCAAAGGAAGGTCTTTTCATTATCTAAGCATTGAGCATTAGGATTCGATGCACAGATATGAAAATATGTTTATTATGTTTGTACCATACACGAGTTTTGTTTGTACCATACACGCCACTTAATTGAATTTAAACATACATCAAAATGTTAAGCGCGTGGCTCTGGAGAATGAAACTAGGTTATCCGATACCTGCCGGTCCTTTGATTTGCATTCACTTCGTCTGTTTTGTTTTAGTGTACATATGCATAGTATATTTACAGATATCAACAGTTCTAATCCTTCCACGGAATATCGACTCTTTGTCGAATAGAGTCCCACAAGAGAGGATAGTGATGAACAAGAGAAAGCCTGAGAGCGTCGAGTGCCTCCACATCTCTCGAGGCTCTCGTCAACCTGAACAAGACCTCAATAGAATTAGCATCAACAGAGAACTCGCCCCCCTGTAGCACCTTCCAAGCCTCATCGAAACGTTTCCTTCTAGCGAGAGCCTCGATGAGAGTTTCCCAATTCTTCCTGTTTGGTGGTATGAATTTCGCAGCGTTGGAATAAACGGCCAGTGGATCAGCGGGGGTGCTTCTACTACCTGCTGAATCGAGCGCAATAGACAGACTAGCGTTATCAGCGCGCTGCGAGAAAAGAAGGGCGTTAAACAGTTCAACACAACGCGCACCACTTCCCACTCTGTTATGGGCATTGAGGAGAGCATTGCAGAGATAGATATCTGGTCGTATCGATCTGTCAACATTGAGGAGTGTCTCTATTTTGCCCACACTGCGCGCATCCCGCACGCGCGCATAGTAGTCGAGCAGTACAGTGTAAGTTTTGCAACTGGGCGGGTGGCCAGCCTTGCGCATGTCGTTGAGAATCTCACTGAAGAGCAAGGCGGGGACAATCTGCACGGCATCGGCGTCATTCTCCTCAGGAAACCGCAGTCCACAGAACTCAGCTATAATGCTCTCGAAGCCCCTTCCGTCGATGAAGGAAGCGCGACTATCCACTACGTTCGCATAGAAGCGGAAAGCCTGAAAAAAGTCCTGGGAAGAGTGCAGGAGAGCGATGACAAACGAAGTCTGGAATTGCGTATCGAGCGTTACGTGAGCCTCTTTCATCTCCACCAGCAGCGCCGTCGCCGTAGAGACATCCCCCTGCTTAGCACTGACCCGCAGCATGAGAGCGAGGAGGGCGGAGTCGAGGCGTGTGCGCGCGTCGAGCTGGTCGTATATTGCTACCATGCGTGCGAGGTCGTGGTGCTGCGCTAGCGTGCGCATAAGCGGCAACGTCGCGGCGAGTGTGCGCTGCGGAGAATCCATGTAGAACTCATAAGCTGCGTCGTGGCTCCCGACTAACAATTTCTCCACCATCGCTTGGTACGTGTGCTTGGACGGGTCGACACCAGCTTCAGCGGATAGGTCGTCAATTAGCTCCCGCGCTGCCTGACTCGAGAGGGGTACGGGCGAGAGCGTCACTAGGTGGGATAGCGTGATGTCGTTCGGGTGTAGATTGGCTTCAGCAATGTCTTTAAGTACCTTTTTGGCTTCGTCGATGCCGTATTGGCGTCCGCGTGCAACGAGAATGCATGTGTAGCTGGGCAGGTCTGGAGAGAGAGCGCGGAGGGAGGATTCGATGGAATTGGACTGCTCCCACAGCTGCCACTTGGAATAGCCATCTAAGAGGATGGTATAGGTGATTAGATCGGGTTGCAGGTTGAGAGAATTGATTTCATGTCTCAATTGCTCGACAAAGGGGAGATCATGGAATTGGAAGGCGAGCTTCAAACGGGCGTTGTAGAAGGCCAAGTCTTGGGTGGTGTTTGTGGAGTGTATCAGCTGAAGAATACGCTGATAACTGGAGTAGTCGTTGTTTGTAGACGAACTAGCGAGTAAAAGAGGGAACAAGTGGGGTTTGTTGAGCTGGCTGAGGTGTTTCTCTGTCAAAGAAATGGCGTCATGTAGCCTACGTTGTGAGACATTTCCAAGAATCAACAAATGAATGTGATTCGAGGTAATATCGAACCCCCAGAAGTTACCAATGTCGTTATAAAGACGCTCAAACGCGATGAAATCTTTCTTATGAGAAGATTTTGAGAGTAGTTTGAGTGTGTGCAGTAGCTGCTGTGGTTCAACGCCAGAAGTATCCGAAGTGGAAGTAGATCTGAGCGACTCGTAGTTCTGCCATAGAATATCAAAGTTTGGATGCCTATTCTTTAATGACGCGTTAAACAAATCAATAGCCTTTGATTTTGATGGTTTTCTATCGGATTTGAAGATATCTTTGAATAGCCTGGTTATACGCTTATAATCTGAGATACGAGAGTTCCTGGGGGATGTCAGGTATTCTCTAAATTACCCAGTATGACCCACATTTATCTGAATTTATTTTTTATTTTTCAATTTTCACCGTCGTCGTCCCCAAAGCCCATCTTCTCTTCTTGAT
The DNA here is from genome assembly GCF_000400465.1 of Wallemia ichthyophaga EXF-994. Lineage (NCBI taxonomy): Eukaryota > Fungi > Basidiomycota > Wallemiomycetes > Wallemiales > Wallemiaceae > Wallemia > Wallemia ichthyophaga. Next base: position 212,377 of record NW_008806279.1, on the reverse strand, counting down.
TGAAAAATCTTTACGAGCGGAGAAGGACGATGACCACGCTATCTGCAATACAAGCGCAGCAGGATTTCATCGTCAAGCCTAGTGAGGCTGCTGCCCCTTTGGATACGTCTCAGTGGCCATTGCTATTAAAGAACTACGATAAGTTATTGGTTAGATCGAATCACTATACGCCATTACCATATGGCTGTAGTCCTTTGAAGAGAGACCTCACCACGTATATTAAGTGAGTTTTACTCTCCTACTCCACTTGCTCGTGTCATGATGATCAAATTTTCTTGACCGATTTTTTTGACGAAACCAATTAATCTGTATCTGCAATTCTGAACATGAGCTTCTGGAGTTGCTTTTCTTTTTCTTACTCTTTTCCCCCAGATCCGGTGTTATCAACCTCGACAAACCTTCAAACCCATCATCCCATGAAGTTGTTGCGTGGATCCGTAGAATGCTGCGTACAGAGAAGACTGGTCATTCAGGTACTCTCGATCCAAAGGTCACTGGCTGTCTCATTGTCTGTATTGACCGTGCCACCCGTCTCGTCAAGTCTCAGCAAGGTGCAGGAAAGGAGTATGTAGCAGTCCTCCGCCTCCACAACAAGCTCGATGACGCAGCCACACTCCCACGCGCCATGGAAACACTCACTGGTGCTCTCTTCCAACGTCCACCACTGATTTCCGCCGTCAAGCGCCAGCTGCGTATTCGTACCATCTATGAAAACAACCTGATTGAGTTCGACAACGAGCGCGGTCTCGCTGTGTTCTGGGTGAGCTGCGAGGCTGGTACGTATATCCGTACGCTGTGCGTCCACTTGGGTCTCCTCCTCGGTGTAGGTGGACACATGCAAGAATTGCGTCGTGTGCGTTCAGGTGCGATGGCTGAAGATGACGATATCGTATCGATGCACGATGTTCTCGATGCGCAGTGGGTTTACGATAACACGCGCGATGAATCCTACCTCCGTCGCGTTATCCGCCCTCTCGAGGCACTTCTCGTCAACTACAAGCGTGTGGTGGTTAAAGACTCAGCTGTCAACGCCCTCTGTTACGGTGCTAAGCTCATGATTCCAGGTCTGCTTCGCTACGAGAATGGCATCGAGGTTGGCGAAGAGGTCGTTCTGATGACCACTAAGGGTGAGGCTATTGCCGTTGGTATCGCGCAGATGTCCACAGCTGATCTCAGCACCGTCGACCATGGCGTAGTTGCCAAGATTAAGAGGTGTATCATGGAACGTGACTGGTTCCCAAGGAAGTGGGGTCTCGGACCTCGTGCTCAGCAAAAGAAGAAGATGATCAAGGATGGCAGTCTGGATAAGTTTGGCAGACACAACGACGCTACACCGGAGAACTGGAAGAAGGGCTACGTCGACTACTCAGCTACAGAGACAGTAATCCCAACACAGAATGAACCAGCATCGGTGAAAGAGGAAGTCAAGGTGTCGAAACCAGCAGACTCACCAATGAAAGTAGAGAAAGAAGTCAAGGTGGAGAGTGCAGAAGATGACGCCGAAGCGCTGCGTAAGAAGGAGAAGAAGGATAAGAAGCGCAGACGCTCAGAAGCCAATGAAAATGAGGAGGAGGAGGATGAAGAGGACAGGAAGCGCAGAAAGGCTGAGAAAAAGGCCGCAAAAGCTGCTGCAAAAGATGCCAAGGAGTAGAGGTATTGAGAATGACTGTAATTTATCACTTTCCGCTTTCTAATTTAAATGTATAATGTGGCTCATTTACGTCATTTTGTGAGTCAACCCACGGGAGCCAATAGAAATGATTCTTGGAGAGAAACGACGACGAAGAATCAAAAATGTTTACAAAATTCATCGCCAGCCAGAGATTACAAACACGTACACTCACCACGACCCGCTCAGTGCTCTCGTCGTTAGATGGCCAAGGCGGACAAGCCAAGCAGGATCCATCCAAGATCGATCAAGAGCGCAAGAGACAGGATTTCTCAGGCAATAAGAACGCACACGGCGAGGACGTGTCTCCACAGTGGGTCAATTGGTTTACGCGGCCCACTCCCACGCTAATGTAATGTAAGCAGTGAGCATGCCCCAGGCTGGAACCCAACGCTGGCCACCGGTTCCGAGGAGGGCATCAAAGCAGACAGGGATCCACACGCTACCCCAGAGAATCTCGCTAAGAACGCCAACAAGACTGCCGACAAGGTGAACAAGGATACTGGCAATGTTTGAGTTGTGTTATTGCTATTGTTACAACAAATTTCTCTATGTCTTTTCTTTATTTTACTTCTTCTGCCTCTTTGCAGCAGCTTCCACGCTTTGATTCTTCTTGAGTTGGCTTACGGCAGCGAACATATCCTCGTTGATCTTGTTGGCCTTTTCGAGGGCTGCCTTGGATTCTGTCAGTTCCTCCTGCAGCTTGTGCATGTGTGTAGTGTTGCTGTTGTTCTTCTCCGGCTGCTTCTCCGTCACCACGACGTGATCCACCGGCTCATTTTCATCCCAGAGACAATCGAAGAAGGCCTCAGTGCAATCCTTAGCCCCGCCACGCATCTGCACGGTATGATCCTCGCGGTCGCGCTCGCCCATTGTCTTCTTGAGCGTGTTGAGCGGCATAATCGGTGGCAATGCAGACGCGGCTGCTGCGGTGGAGCCTGTAACGTTGGCCGAGATGGCACTAGCAGACGACACACCGCCGAGGTCCACGGGTTTCACCAAGGAATGCACATCCACGACGCTGGTCTTCCCATTTCCGAGGCTTTTGAGGTGCTGCTGCGAACGCACGTCGTAGCAGTCGACGAAACCATCTGCGCAGCCGACGAGAAGGGTGTTTGCGGAGACGCTGAAGGCGGCAGTATTGACGGATGTGTCTCTGCCCAACTTGATCGCCGCGGTGGTGTTTCCCTTGAGTGAGTGTGAGAGCGATGTCAATGACGGCTGCGTGGCGTGCAGATCTGCCCTGTAGAGCTCGTGCTTGGATGCAGCAAACAGCGTGCGCTCGAGGCTATCCACTGCAAGTGCAGAGAGCGCAGCAGGGAATTCCACAGTGGAGAGGAGCGATGGAGGATCGACCGACCAAATTTTCACCGTCTTGTCGAGCGCGGCGGTGTATATTCTGGCATGGGGAAAGGCGCCGAGTCCAACGTAGACATCGGCAATAGGGAGGGTGTGGTCGGTGAAGGTAGCGTAGGGCACGGGGAGTTGGCCCTGTGCATCCTCGTCGACCAGCCTCGCCACGAGCCAGATATTGAGGGCAGCGTCGTCGGAGATACTCACGAGGACACGCGCGCCCGCGTCGAAGCTGAGCTTGTTGATCCGCCTGTAGTGCGCGTCGAAACTGGCCAACAGGAGGCCGGAGCGTGTCTCCCACAGGAACACCCTTCCGTCCTCGGTGCCGCCGGCGCAGAAGGCGCTGCAGGGAGACACGCACCACGCCGTCAGCTTCTGCGGGAGGATAATCTTGCAGTGGAGTTGCTCCTGCGTGCGTCGTGAGCCATGACAGGGCCAAGCTGAGCAAACCCACCTTCTGCCACGAGTAGACGTGGACTACGCCCTTGTCAGACTGCGCCACAGCCACTACGCCGCCCTCCTCACCGCTGCTCGGCGTCGCTGAACAACCGCCTGGCACTCCATTCGAGCCTTTTAGCGTGTGCAGCGGACTGCCCGTGACGCTGTCATACACCACAACTCCCCCGCTCCCATGCACGCTGCTCGCTGATGTAGATGCCACGACGACCTCCGATATCATTCTGTGTTGGTGGTGGTGGTCCAAGGCAGAATTGTTATAAACATCCATCTTCTCTACAATATTCTCCGTTTCTTCCCTTTAGCCGGCCACCCGCGCGCTCGCCTTGGACTGCAGCTGCGCGGCGACGTCGTGCGCCGGCTGGAGGGTGTGGTCGTGTACGGCGTCGTAGAAGGCCTTGTAGTCCGCGTACTGCGGTGGAAACTCCCCGCAAGCAAAGTCCCACCTGCTCAGCCACCGCGCGCTGTCGCATTCGCCTTGTGTCCACTCGAGCGCATACACGAGTGCGCTGTACCTGAAGAAGACAATCACCGCCACAAGCGCAGTCACGGCGGCGATCTGCAAGCGTATGCGTGGGCGCAGACACCCGCTAGCCATGTCGAACACCACCGCCGTTAGCAGCACCGAGAAGAAGAGGGCGGGGAGGTAGTGGTGGACGAAGAGCTGCCTGGCGAGTAGGAAGAAGGGGAGGTAGTGGAGTGCCCACCCGCTCACTACAAAGGCGGTGATGAGAGTGTAGTGGAGTGTGTGGGTGTGTGCATTACCTGACACTGACACTACCCCCCGCTTAACACTTACTGCAAGACCTGCCAGCGCCAACACACTCACCGCCACACTCCCCGCACCGAGCCACCACACTACCGGGTTCCCTACCAGGTACACCTGCTTGTGGTCCTTGGTCCAGTAGTTTATGCCACGAGTGAACAACGGCCATGATATCGGCCGACTGTCGTACGCGTGTCGCTCCGTTAGCCCATTGTTTACCGCCCACATTACCCGCTGCAGCTCAATAAACTTGGCGAGGAATCCCATTGGTCGGTAGTTGACCATCTCCACACCACCTCTCTCCTTCTCCTTCTCCTCCAGCTGGCCGTGCGTGTTGCTCTCGATGTACCACACACTGTTCTCCATTGGCGACTGCTTGTTGCACGTCACCTCCTGCTGCCCGTACCCCCATTCAGGCAGCTTCTCGCGATGTGAGAAGAGATAGCAACCACTGAGCACATGTCGCAACCGGAAATGTGTCCTGATAGCCTTGAGTTGCTTATGCGATGCGCTGTCATATGCGTCGCCGTCCACGATCTCTATTTTGAAATTATCATTAGCGTCTCCGTTAAAGTCGTCGAAACCATATCCCGACACCTCGCTCTGGAATTCCGCCTCGCTGACCGGGGGCTTGTGATCGTGAGAGTGGAGGCGTTTGCCAGTGAGGAGATGCAAAAAGCGGACAACGGCTCCGTCGTGTATCTGTGAAAATGTCTCACTATGGTAGTCATGTGTATCAGCCTCGCCGTTGTTATGACTGCGTTCTACAATCTGCCAGATATTGTTGTCGTCGGAATACGGATAGAGTGTTATTTGCTGCTGGAATGAGCCGGTGGGGTAGTCGTGTTTGTGCGAGTGCAGATATCCGCCTGGTGAGTGCACATGGCGGATGGTCACTTCAGACCCCATTCCAACGGGCGCGTACGTGTCTTGCATCCTGTTGCCACGCAGTGACTGCTGGAATGCGGGACTCATGAACGTGTCCCCACCCCCAGACCTATTCAGGATGGATAAGTGGATGGCGAACATCCATAGGTAGAAGAGTATGGGCAGGACAATGAGACAGAGTGCTCGCGTGGTAAAGTGCTTGAATAGTAGTCGCGGTGGGATCTGTAAATCTCCAAGCAACTCCCACAACTCCCACAACGTACCGACGCCAATGGTCGCAACGGTGAAGAGACCAACCCACTTCACACTCACAACCGCACCCAAAGAGAGACCAGTGAGGATGAGCCACATCCACCACTCCTGGGTGAAGTGCGCGGCTTTTACCTTGTTTTGGTTGTGGAATCTGATAAAAGAGAGAGTGGAAAGGGCAGTAAAGAAGAGGAGAGGAGAGTCTAGTAGAATAAGGCGTGATTGCGTGGTGAGTGCGGTATCGAAAGTGATCAAAATACTCCCAAGAACTGCAGACAGCGGTCTGAGGTGGAGTGATCGACAGATACGATAGGTGAGTGGGGTCAACGCAGTACCCAGAACCGCGGGAGCGGCTCTCATGGCGACGTAAGGGACATCATGCGCCAGATAATCCTCACCTATCCGCTCAAAGGTGAAATTGCCGGTGAAACCAAACAACGCAGCGGCTGCAGTGAGGAGAAGCTTAGCGAGTGGCGGATGAACATCCATGAAGAATCTGAGAGCGTATGAGTATGGCAGATACACCAAAACATACCAACTCCCACCGCTGCTTAATGTATTTGGAAACCTGGCCACCGAAATGGACCTCATCGAATACGACAGACGGAGGACTACCGAGTCTATAGCACCTTACTATAAACGCCAGCACAGTCAATCCCACCAAAATCTTAATTTCGTGGTTTTGTATTCTCAGCGCGTGCATTTATCTTGATGGCAGACGACGTCCAAGAGATGGATGAATCGGATAAACGAGATAAACCAAAAACACAATTCAAAAGATTAGATAGATCACGTCATCAGTTCAATCTATACCAGCAGACACGCTCAACTGGCTCAGCTGGGACATCACCGATATCAACGCCGACATCAACGAGTATACCCAATATAAATGTAAATAAAAGTAGAAATATTGGAAATCTACACAACTCTCCAGCTAGTCCATCTCCCAGCTCATCAACAACCGCAGCTCATCAACCAGTTTATCAATTTGATCAGAAATCACGTACTCCTTCATTTACGAGTAATTTCAGTGGAATTAGTGGCAGTGGTGCTGCTCCTGGTGCTGCTTCTGCTCCTTACAAACGCACCCCTTACCGAGTGGGGTTCCAGCCTAAGGGCGTCGTTAGGGACAGATTCCATGACTTGGTCCGAGAGAGAGATAAGCACAAGCGTGATGATAAGGATATCCTCAATCACAGTCGTTTACTAAGACGTCTCGATAAGCTTGTTGAGCTGCACATCAATCACAAGCGCAAGCATGGCGACTCATTTGGGTTACTCAGTGATATAAAACTTCGAGCTAACGAACAAAACATCGTCAATTGGGAGGATGATAAGTTGGTAGACTGGTGTCCAATTGCACATATTCAGTTCAATCCCTTCAAATACCGCAAACATCACTGCAGATTGTGCGGTAGAGTCGTCAGCGCTGCGGAGGTGGCTAGAGATGCACTGAAAAGCAAGGCTAGCTTCGAGATGAAGAGAGATGACTATGGTAGAATGATGAAGCTGGATGATGAACAAGAACAAAAACAACAAACGGGAATACGAGTTTGTTTGGATTGCTGGAGAGTAGTTGAAAAACAAGAAATGAAAATAGTTATACCACGATATATGGGTGCATATGAGGTGAGTGTTGCTATCTCACTGTCCACGTTCCCCTAATGAAGCTATTTTAGGAAGCAATTGCTCTGGAAAAAGAGCTAGAGGTCATCACAAGTAATCGTACACTAAACACAAGCGTGGTTATGGAGAAAATTCAGCGGATGGAAGAGTTAATGAGATCTTTCAATGAACCCACGGCACTTTGCCGAGCGATAACGACTCGGTTCAGGGGCAAATTGGGCAAATACACGGCGGCAGTGAGGAGTGATTTGGAACAGTCTAGAAGAGTGAGAAGGTCAAGTGGTTTGAATGACAGCGGCGAATCGCGCGACAGACACCTCCAAGCGCTGTTCGTGCAGCAATCGCAGTTACTCAAGCAGATTGACTCTCTAAAAGAGGAGAGAAGGTTTGAGGATTTGAGCACTTTACAAGAAAATTTAGAAATTGTAAATAAATTTATCCAGGAAAATTGAAATTTAAGTACAAATATCATCTGATAACGTGCGTTGAACCGCAACCACCGCAATAACACAAATGAATTTGAACATGGAACCCATGGAAGCAGCAGACACAGCCCATAACAAAAAACAGCGGGGGAAATTATTCTACATATCAACTTCAGCTTCAGATGACCAGCAGCCTTCGTCTGTAGACGCCAACCAGCAGATATCCGACGAGGACGATGACTCTTCTTGGTCTGAATATTCTGATGACCAAGACGAGCCAAACCAACCAATCAGCTTTGAGAAGCTGCCGAAGAGATCCATGTCCGCTGCCGGTGGTTTTACCTATTTTCTATCCAACAAGCCCATTTACCCGAGCCAAGACAAATTGAGTTTATTGTCAACTATGTTCAATAGCCAGCAGAACCTCACAAAGGCTACGGAAAATCACTCTCCTAATAACTCCGAAGACTCCTCGGATAAAGACTGTGGTTTGGAATTTAACGCTAGAAATAGCAGACGTCTACAGAAAAAGTCACAAAGTGCTATGAATATTCCCCACAAAGGCACTTCACAAGATACGAGCTATGCATCCACTCTTGTTGGTTCAGAAAGTGGTGCACAGGGTGATCAACCTCCCCACAGTCCCCACAGTGCTCCAGGTCCTTTAGAAATACCAGATGCTCCTCTTAGTGCACGTCCACAGTCACCACGCACCATCAGACGCAACATGCTAGCATCAGAATTGAGTGAAAGTCTACGCAAATCCATTCTCTGGGAGCGTGAAACCAGGGCTAGAATGCTGCTTGGTGGTCACAACAACAGTTCTGGGATGCTCAATGCAAAGCTCCGCGAGAAATTTGCTCGTCAGGAAGCTGAAGCTGAGGCTTTAGCAAGGCAAAGAGAGGATGAGGAAGAAGAGTATTTTGATGATGATATGGACTTAGATTCAGCTGCGCACAATGCGCGTATCAAAAATAGAGTCGATTCTATAAAGAGTAACAATAACACTTTCCCCAACACATCCAACACATCCCATAGGAGATATAAATCCACTCCTGAACGCAGCGATAACCAATACCCACACAAAATGTTATCGACTAGCACAATCAACAATAACCCATCAAGCTCGTCGATTGCTGGTAGAAATCTCACAGAGAATGACCTATCCAAGTATCGGAGACCGCGAACGAGTACAAATAACTATTTGTCGTCATCACCTGACTATCATGGGTAAGTGGGGATGGGGATTTGTAGAGGAATACTAACAAGATCAACAGGTCTGGGTGGTGAATTTGATCAAATGAATCAAACGAAACGAATCAAATTTTCAGGGCTATCAGAACCATTAAGGCTATCAGTGTCGATCTTAGCTTGATTGACAGTGTATTTCTAATTTGAATTGAATATACCGTGGGTATTTGCGTCGATCGCGCGACACAAGACACAAGCCAGCAACTCACACAAAGCACAGACGACGCGTGAATCAATAGAAGTTAATATAACAAACAATTGCTCAACATTTCGCTCAACACTCAGAACAATATTGTCACCATAAAACATAATAAGTTGTAAATTTTATTCTAATACTGTATGTAATCTACGGGATAAATAGAGTGCTATAACTTCTAATAATGTAAGAATAGATAAACCACCATCTGATGCAACCTTCAGTCCGCTACAGTCACGATGACTTGCGATAACAAGCACATGGAAGAAGACGTTTGGGGAGGATCTGATGATGAATTGGATACCAAACAGCGCGATAAAGAGTGGAATAAGATGGAGGATAGATACATGGATGTTAGTCTGCCTTCTCTTCTGCGAATTGAATAGTGATATCCTCAAAGGAAGGTTACAGAGAGGGAATTAGCTTTGGAAAGGAATCACATCTGCAATCAGGATTCGATGAGGGCTACACAGTGGGTGTGGTGTATGGTAGAGAATACGGTAGACTGCGTGCATTTGCGAATCAAACACTGTCGCTGTTGGCCGGCAATGACAATGGCGCAGATAATGGATTAGTTGAGCGCGCTAGAAATTTAGTAGGCAGCGTCGGTAGAGTGGGTGCTCAGCAAATACTGCCCAAAGATATAGAGGCTATAGAACACGCCCGTGAGCATGAGCAGGCAGAGCAGGCAGCGACACACAAGAGCAAGATATCATTTAATGAGGAATTGGGCGGTGAGCGTGGCAGACAGAGGGATATCGATCATATCACCGCTGAATTGGATAGATTGGGTGAGGCTGTCGATGGCCGTGTGTTGCTTGATGGGTTGTGGATGGAGCTGAGATTGCTGGTTACGGAATCAGCCACTCTGCGCCCGCTGTTGGATTCTTTGTAGCTGTACATCTCTTTAACCCAAACGATCATCTACACCAACATTCAATCATGTCTATAATGGAATACAACGGCGGCTCAGTAGTCGCGATGAGAGGAAAGAAATGCGTCGCAATCGCCGGTGATTTGAGATTGGGCAACAGGAACATGAGTTTGGCGGCAAACTTCGAAAAGGTGGGAATTGGCGTGTGAGGCGTGTATACCATCTCATACGCACGCAGGTATTCCCAATTACGCAAAAACTATACGTTGGATTGCCTGGATTGGCTACAGATGTCCTCACTTTGTTAGTCTTGGTGGTGGTAATGACGCGTACACTCACACCCGCACAGGAGAGACACGTTCAGATTCAGAACAAACATGTACAAGCTCAAGGAGGGCAGAGAAATTGAACCGAATACGTTCGCTCACTTGGTCAGCTCCACTCTTTACGAAAGAAGGTGGTCGCCTTACTTTGTTGAGCCCGTTGTCGCAGGTTTAGACCCAAACAACAGTGAACCTTTCATAGCAGCCACTGACCTCATCGGCTGCCTCAACTTTGCTAAGGATTTCGTCGTTTCTGGTACTGCTTCTGATAAGATGTTTGGTATGGCTGAAAGTCTATGGGAACCAGATCTTGAAGCTGAGGATTTGTTTGAAACTGTCTCACAAACTCTTCTTAACGGTGTCGATCGTGATGCCTTGTCTGGTTGGGGTGCAGTCGTGCACTTGATGTGAGTGATGTAGCACAAAGACACTGAAAACACAATTCTAACCATTCGATAAACACAGAACACCTGAGAAAATTATCACTCGCTCCCTCAAGTCTCGTATGGACTGATTTCCCTCCTTCACCGAAACCTCCATGACCAAGTGAGTAGATAATTATAAGCAGGACAAGGCAGTTGTTTGATAGGATGAGTTACTAGAGAAGTACCACAAATAAGATATGTTAGACTTCATAATCTACATTGAATGAGAAAATGAAAAACTGACTAGATAGACATGGCCTTGTCCTGGCGCATGTCTTGTACACCAAGCTAACTCAACAAAAGCAGATGAAAGTATAAATATACATTGAACACATCTATACATTCCTCATTTTAATATACTTTGGTAATGCCTATGTGCTTTGCAATTAGTTTGAAGATTCTCGAGTAGCAAATTTTACCGACATTTCTGAGGTACTCGAGGTGCTTGGCTAGTAGTGCTCTCTGGTGTATTTTGCCCACAGCATCACCAATTCTCCGATCCGGGTTCTGCCCGTACACCACTGTGTAATCTTGCAGTCGTTCTCTGAAGTCTTCTCTTTGCGGGGATGTGTATGAAGGAGTAAGAATGCAAGCTGGGCCGATAGAGCAGTCGTTAGGGATCTCTATCGACGAGATAACTCTTGATTTTACGCTGAATGTGTTGCGTGAGCCTACAGAAGCAGCTTCTACACGTGAGCCAACTTCGAATACGTTTTCATCGCCAATGAGCATGGGTTCTTTGCGTCTGTGAGGGTGTTAGAGTGGTATATAAGACCACTTAAACCTACCTATTCACAATTATCGCAGATTCTTCAATTATACAGTTTTCACCAATAACTATAGCCCCTGGTACAGCAAGTATAGTGCATTTTGGATGTATAACGGTACCACTGGAGATTGTAATGCTACCTCTCAAGTCAGCGTCCTGTGAGTGTTGTGAGTTGTTTACACCACTACAAACTAGCAAATCCTACACACCTGGCAAACCAAAGCATTTGGATGGATCGATATCTTATCGACTTTATCAACTGCTGTCGTCATCGCCGTTCAAGTTTGAGACAAAATTAATTTATAATTTCGTAATAGCGATTCGATAAGGTTATAAACGACGCCGATGAGCAGCAATCAGAATCGATCAAAGGATAGCGCTACAGCGGGATCAGTGACCAGCCATGTACCTTGTAAGTTCTATAAGAAAGATCAATGTAGAGCGGGTGAGTGGGGTTGTTAGCTACGGCTTTACGTACAGCTTACAAGTGCTCATCACAGGATCAAGTTGCCCATTCAGCCACTCAAATCAGGTTAAAAATAAGACTACTTCACAGCCTTGTACTTGGTACTTGAAGGGTAGCTGTCGATTCGGACATCGTTGTGCCCTGAGTCACGTAATGCCCGGACAACCGCAATCAATGGATAAAAAGAATAAGAAGGAGGCACTACAAGTACAGAAGGATATCGTAAAGGATAGTTTGAATAAGGCTGATGATATGTTAAACCTACCACAATCAACTTCACTTGGAAATGTTAATCAACAATCAAAACCAGCTATGAACCCAGAACAGCATCAATTAAGCCAATCCTTGAGCTCATTTCAAAGGCCATCAATGTATTATAACTGGAGATCATTTTCTTACACTGACATTGACGATGATGACGATGATCATCACGAGACACTCGACGATTTGGAGAATGGCGAGGAATTCTTACCTTCATCACTTGATGAGCTATTGACGCCGTTGGAAAGGCGTAGAAAACATAGCTCAAGAACGAGTTCAATCTCTTCTGCGTTCACTTTATCACCTACCACAACAACAACTACTCGAAAGTTGCCATCAATACAACCACTCAACAAAACCGATATGGAGTCATCTACAATTACTGTCAAACCACATGAAGAAGATTCCACTCAATTCGATTTGGATTTGGATTTAGAGTTTTGAAGGGTTTTATCATTCAAATGATCCAGCGAAACGTGAAAATAAAAAGGTCATATGGATTTTATATACCACGCTCATTATACTCTTTTCACTTAAGTCAGTCACCTGACCCACTTTATCTCACTCATTTCAACCATTTCAACTCAAAAAAGTGATGAATGTACTATTCTCCATCTTGTAAACGATCATTTGATTCATTGTATATTTTCATTTCAATTACGCGTTATTTATAAATTTCCACGCGTAAACGCTTCTTGTCCTCGACCATCAAAACAATCGATGAATTGGGCTACGAATATACAATCAAAAATCCAGCAGGACGCCCAACAACCGCTATCAATATTAGAAGATTTAGTTGAAGATGGCTGCAACTTTGTTGATGACTTCTTATCTCGATTCAATTCAACTCAATTAGCTCCAACGACTGAATTAGTCAAGACGCCATCTAGGAGACATGGCAGTACTAGGCGTACAAGAGCAGCAATTGCTGCTGCACAGAAATCTGCTAAAAAAATTCATCAAATTAATGAGGTGCGTTTTGTCTACTCACACACGCACGGCAAACACGCTAATAACTAATACAGGATGTCTTCAATGATAAGCGTGATGTTAGTGATGGTCGTGAGCGTGACGCTGAGTCTGTGGAACAACCAAAATCACCTTCATTACCGGCAAAATCACCCTCACGCCTTCCAATCACAAAGAAATCTGTTAGAATGCCTCAAGATGAGCCCAGTGAGCATAAGTCACCTAATTCGCCTAATTTGCACAAATCACCTAAATCACCACCCGTCAATACTTTCCATAAAGCTCTCCTCAATATTCGGGACGAGAAGCCTGAACAGAACGCGCAAAACAATCAAAACATTCAAAAGTCGCAGAATGACACGAACGATGCTGCTCAAGTTGAAGAGGTGCTCGATGAACCAGAAGAAATACTTATGCAGCCACAAGCACAATCACAAGAAGAGCATAAGCAAAAGACCAGCACAGACTTCACAGCTCCAATTAGAAGGGATGATGATGCAAAAGATAAGACAAAGAGTCCTCCACGCAAATCATTAGCTTTCGCCTCCCTCCCCAGACGTTCACCATTGAAGAAATCAATATCAACAGCCAAAGACAGCAAGGATCCATCAATATCACGTGCTTCGTGGCTCAGCCATTCTGTCAAACCCGGTCCAAATGGTTTGGAATCTGAACGTAGTAGCTCAATTGCGACTGTAACCAGTGGTAAACGTAAATCTGATAAAATGGATGAGAGTACTGTTGAGAATGGCCAATCGCGCAAATTTAACAAGTCAATGTCACAAGAACAGCAGCAGCCACATCAAATCAATGAACCAAAGACTCCTGCTGATGCTCTAGCATTAAAGACTGCTGAAATTCGTAAACGTCTCACTCAAGTCGCGGGAACTCAGAAGAAACCTAATCTGTTTGACTTGCCGCCTAAGGAGGCACCTGTAAGTTTAGCAAGTGAGCCAATAATGCAATCGGAAGAGGATGTGAAAGTTTCACATTCGCAAAGACAATCGCAGTCACAATTGCAACCCTCTCAATCGCATTCAAAGTCACAGCAGTCGTCTGTCAATGCTCCTTTAGTTCCTGCAGTACCGATCGATGAATCTACCACCCCTCCTAATAGCCCACCTAGGAAACGTGCTGTTGATAGCTGGGACAGCAGAATGTCTGCCAATTTCCCAGGCGCTTATCCTGCTTCTGATACTGGTGCTGAACAGAAGGAAACTAGTGATGAGCAAGAAGAGGAGCAGGAGCAAGAGCACGAAGAGGAGCCAATTGTAGAACATGCAACAGAACAACAACAAGCACCTACACCAGTACCTGAAGCCGCTGATTTAAATCAAGTTGACCATATGATGCCGGATGATGAAGCTGCACAAAAGCACACAGAGGAAAACGAAAACTCCCACAAGTCCTCAGTCAAACATCAAGATAAAGATGAACCGATGGATCTTTCGGAAATTACGCAGCAGCAGAAAAAGCAACAAGAAAAAGAAAAAGCAGAGGAGGAGGACAAGAGTAAAAATAAGAGGAAACATAACACACACGAGGAGCTGGAGGAGAATGATGGTGATGAAGAAGATCAATACAGGCCTAACAAGCAACAAGCAACATTAAAGCAACCACAGCCTAAGCCTTCGCTGAGTGTGAAACCATTGCAGACTACCAACAAGTTCCGTCCACGCGCTGGCAGTACGGATAATGACAAGAAGAATCAATTCTCTAACATGCTCAACTCGAATGTTACACAGATGGGCAAATCACTCAATAAAAAGCCATCAGCGGTGAGGATGTCAAGCAGCACAACAGGACACCAACGTATGCCATCGCAGGTTTCTGTGCAATTAGCGCAGAAGGATGCGGCTGAGAGGGTAGCAGCTGAGAAGGAGAAGGAGAAGGAGAAAGAGCGCAAGGCAGCGCAACGTAAAGAGCAAGAGATGAGGCGCGTTCAAGCGCAGAAAGAGGCGCACGAGAAACAGGAAGCCGAACGTAGAGCTCAGCGTGATGAGTTGGCAAAGAGGAGGAGAGAGAGAGAGGAAGCGGCAGCGGCGAAGAAAGCACAGCAGCAACAGGAGAGAGCGCAGCAACAGCAAGAGAGAGCACAGCAGCAACAAAAAGATAGGGAAAGGGCAGCTGCAGCTGCGAGCAAGAAAGCGAATGAAGATGAGAGTGCGAGTCGCAAGCTTGGTACATCAACAACAGGCGCAATGAGACCTATGCATCAGCGTACAACAGCAACGCGCGTCTCTAATGCACCTGTGCAGAGAGGACTCAGACCTAGTGCATCGAACGGTACACTCGGGTATAAGGCGATGAACAATGCGCAGTCTGCTAGCACGGCAGTCAGAGATGGCAAGGAGAAGGAAAAAGAAGCAGAAGCAGCACTACCACTGCCTAAACCAGTACCACTGCTCAACAACAACGCATCACATAATACCGAATCGATAGAGTTACCTGACATCAACAGTGAATATAGCGATAGCGAGGATGACGCGCCGAAGAACTACGATCTGCCACGTTGGGCTGAGTCGCCAAATCTGAAGGCGCAACTGCAGATGCAATCAACTATTAACCCCGATGAGGTGTTTGGTATGATGCGTCCACTCAGTATGGACGATATTTTTGGGGTCGGCCAGGCAACGAACCCTAACCGCCACAAATTCAGAGCTAGGACGAGTTCAGCTAACTGGAGCGGTGCTGATAAGCTCACACCGGCAGAGGAGCTGGCTTACGCGGAGAGAATGGGTTTCCATGGGACGACATCGAAGGAGAATAACGGGAAGAAGAAGTAGGTGGAATTAAAAGTTTACATATTAGTAGAATAGAAGAATGTGTATGCATTTGTAACAATAACAAGTTTTTATAATCTCAATTTTTGTGAAATCAAAACGCTTGCGTCATTGCGTCACGTGGTTCGATGCTATCACGAGCACTTCGATCGACAGCAGCAAGGAAAATGAGAATAGTACCAGTGCCAAACCAGAGCGACAACTACGCGTACTTGATTATAGACGAGGCGGGGAAGAAAGCAGCGTCTGTGGATCCTTATGCAGTGGACAAGGTGTTGGCTGCAGCGAAAGCCGAGGGTGTGGAATTAGCAGCGAACATTAGCACACACCATCATAACGACCACACTGGTGGTAACATGGAGCTGCACAAGCAATTACCCAACATTCCCTTCTATTCCGGCTCACAGAAGGCGCCAGCGACGACGAATATTGTGAGCCACGGGGATGAATTCAAATTTGGCAGCTTGGATGTTAGGTAGGTGGTATTAGATGAAGTGGAGCATAGTTGAGCTCAAGTATCGCAGCTGCCACTCCACGCCATGCCATACGCAGGACTCTACTGCGTTTTTGGTCCACGACAAATCAACTGGCCAAAAAGCAGTGTTTACGGGGTAAGTTGGATTCTTTTGTGTGCATATAGCGTGCTCACCTGTACACCCCCAGCGATACGCTCTTCACCGCTGGCTGTGGCAGATTCTTCGAGGGCACTGCTGCTGAGATGCACAAATCCCTCAATGAAGTACTCGCAAAGCTGCCATCGGATACTGTTGTTTACAATGGCCACGAGTACACGCGTGGAAAGTAGGTTCTTGTCTTATTCAGGGTAAATAGCTTAATGACGACATTGATAGCGTCAAATTCGCCCTCACAGTCGAGCCAAAGAACGAGGCGTTGAGGAAGCTGGCTGAGGATACGGCTGCAAATTCGCAGACTGTGGGCAAATACACTATCGGCGACGAGCTTGCACACAATCCATTCATGAGGGTGCATGTGAGTGAGGTGCAAGAAGCCACCGGGGAGAAGGAAGGCGCGAAGGTTATGGCAAAGCTACGTGAGATGAAGAATAAAGGTTAGCTTGTGTTTTGTACTCTAATCGATTTCTTCATTTCTTTTGGAATGTCGTCATTACGCACAAGAGCATGGCTGGATATATCTGCTGTGAGTGATTGTATGTTTAAAGGCACGCTAACAGCTGATACAGCTGTCTAATGAGGAATTTGCTGTGTACGCGCACTGTGGACTCATATTGGAAAGAGAGGAAAGAATGTCAAGTGACGAGTGCGCTGGAGTACTTATAAACAGATTCAGCTTCTCTTTCAGCAACGTCAGCGCTGCATTTAACGCTCTGTTTGGCTCAGAGCGCACTTGCACACTCACATTAGCTCGAGAAGAGTTACTAGCGGTGATTAGGCTACTGTCACATGCAAGTAACTACACGCAATGGCAATATTTCTTATTCGAACAGAGTGGGTCGGCGTATTTGGTGGGTGATTGCGTGGCTGACTCAAATCACAGCACATCCGCATCCCAACTTCAGACGCAGTAAACAAAGCAATACCATTCAAGATGGAAAAGGCAGCGAGAATAAGGCAGCAGAGAAGCATCCGCCGCCTCCGCCACCGCCTCGCAGAACCTTCTCAGACAAAAACCCATTCAGCAATCTGTTGCAGTCTTCGAAACCGCACCTGCCACCGCGTCAGAGTGCGCCAGATACTCAAACGGAGACGGCGTCGACAAGTACTCGCAATCAAAATGACGTCAGTTGGTTTAAGCCACCCCCAAGGCCACCTGCGAAACCACGCCTTGTTGGTCTGCAGGAGAGCAGACGCCCGAATTTGATGCAGCGGTCGCGGAGCTTGCAGATATCTGCTAGCGAGATACGTAGTTTGTTTGGTGGTGAGCAAGGTGATGATAGAAATAGGGGGAATGAGGAGAGTGAAGAAGCGTGGTTGCTTCGGAACAATACAAACAACTCAAGCAACTCAAACAATTCAAACAATTCAAACAATTCAAACAATTCAAACAATTATACCGCATTGCCTTGATGCATTCATTTACGTGCCTCTACTAGCAATATGTGATACCCAAACTCAGATTTAACCGGATCAGATGGCTGGTTGACGGGCAGGTTAAACGCTGTCGATGAAATTGGCTCAACGAGATCTGTCTTTTGCTGTGAGGGCCGTGTTAAAGCGTCCAAGCAGACAAAGCACAATCTCACCTTCAATCCAAGCAATCCACCTGCTCTGGCCTTGTCCTGCGAATACTCCATCGCTATTTTTGCAAAGTTTTCGCCATTCTTGATCTTATCGAGAGCCTCAACAGCTTTTGAGTGCTTATCTGTGAGGACATGACGGAGCTGTATCGCTTGAGCGCCTGTTTGCTATGTGATGTGAGCGAAAGCAAGACATTCATATTCAAACCCATACTTACTTTCTTGCCCATGATTGTTTTTCCCTACCACCACCAATGTCGCTCGCAGAAGATTTCTGGAACGAGCGTAAAATCAATGATCCAATACACGGGTACATCACTCTAGACACTCTCTGCTTCACAGTTATCGATTCTCCTCAATTTCAGCGTCTGCGCTATCTCAAGCAACTGGGTTCTTCCTATTTCGTTTTCCCTGGCGCAACACATAACAGATTCGAGCATTCAATCGGCACCGCATTTTTAGCCAATCAGCTCGTCACCCTCCTCCAATCACGCCAACCTTATCTAGGCATCGACGAACGTGATGTCCGCTGCGTCACTTTGGCTGGTCTCTGTCACGACCTGGGTCATGGCCCTTACAGTCACGTATTCGACAACACCTTTATTCCCGCCACTTGTCCACACCTCACGTGGTCTCATGAAGTCGCGTCTGAAATGATGCTCGAATCTCTTTTCGATGGTCTTAGACAGAGAACTGATTTCGATTTCCCAAAAGATGAGCTTGAGTTCATTCAGGACCTTATTCGCGGTCGTCCTCGTCCAGATAATCAACGCAGTGAGAAAAATTTCCTTTTCCACATTGTCGCCAACAATGAGAGTGGTTTAGATGTCGATAAATTCGATGTGAGTTAAGGTTTGTCATTATGTTAACTATTCTGATTCAATGATTCAGTACATGGCTCGTGATACTCGCAATTTGGGTGTCAACAGCACACACGACACATCGCGTATTCTCCACTCAGCGAGAGTAATCGATGATTCAATCTGCTACGACCACAAAGAAGTTATTAATATTGCTGAACTATTTCATACGCGTTGGTCACTCCATCGTCGTATATACACCCACAAAGCATCTCAAGCGGTGGAATATATGATTGTTGATGCTCTAGTTGCTGCTGATGCCTATTTGGGCATTTCCAAGAAAATCTCAAACCCTAAGGAATACCTCCACCTTACTGACTCTATAATTGAGGATATCAGCAGATCGAAAACCCCAGAACTCGAACAGGCGAGAAGTATTCTTGAACGTCTATACCTCCGGGATCTCTACAGATGTGTCGATCACAGCGTATACCCTTCTAGCGATTTTAGCAAAGAGGACATTGCGAATCTCAACTCTGAGCTCGTTGCGTCACATGCACCTGACAATGTGGAATTGTCTGCTGATGATATTATAGTTGACTGGTAGGTTGTCATGTTGATTTCATGGACCAAAGTAACTCACTCTTCTAGGACTCGCATACACCATGGTATGAAACAGGAGGATCCTGTAAGCAAGATATGGTTTTTTAGCAAATATGGTAAAGGGCCAGATTGTGAGTGATGATGTTGTTAAAAACGTATAATATGACTCACTCAACTCACTCCAGACAAATTCAAATTACGCAAAGATCAATCACTTTATGCACGTCCAGAGCATTTTGAAGAGTTATGGTTGAGATGCTTCACTAAAGGTAGGTTAAAACACCTCTCAATTCACACTAATAGAGAAAAACAGATGCCAGCAAATTTGGAGCTGTTCAACATGCATTTAGAGCGGCAAGATATGATTTAGAGAGAAGCAACGAAGCAACTTTAGAATCTTCATCTAGTCAAGGTACGATTGGGGAAGATAGTCGATTGAATACACCACTCTCGAAAAGCCAACCAGATGGAAAGAAGTCCAAGTCATTATCAAGGATGCCATCATTCCCCAATGATGCAGAAACAGTGCCGCTAAATTATGCACATCCTGTGTCCAAGTATAGCTCACCAGATGCGCAACAGATGAGTAGTAAAACGCGAAAGAGAGAATCGATTGGGAGTGCCTCGAAGAAGCCAAGGATGTAAAGTATTTGAGAAACAGAAACATTTTAGTCTAATTTATTTAGTTTTTTCATCAGTTCTTGTCTTCTTGGTTAACGGCGATGAGTTTGATTAGCAGTTTAGCGTGGGTTAAGAGGGGAATCGCAGAGGAGCATCCAAAGAAATATGAGTTAGATGATAAGGAAATGGAGCGTATCTCAGCGTTGGCTAAGGTGGAATTGGAAGATGCTCAGACTGAATTGGCCAGGGCGGAGAAAGAAGCAAACGAAATGGATGAAAGGAGAGCAAAGGACGAGGGAATGGATGTTGAGAATGATAAGGATGAGTAGGTTGTCTCTCTGGCGCAGGTTTTCCCTAGCAAATCTGACCAATTGATCCAGTGAGGAGAATGAGGAGAATGAGCAGGCTGAAGAGGATGAGAGCATGAGCGGTGATGATGATAACACCCACAAGCAACAGAAGAAAGATCCAAATGACTTATCCGAGTACAATTTGGACAATTATGATCAGGAGGACAACAATACGGGTGGTTAGTTGGTTCATTCTCCGGTTCAAGTACTCAACTCATACTTCCTTACAGCCCTCGGCGCTTTCTCAAATATGAAAGGCCTTTCTTACTACAAAAACCCTGAAGAAGACCCGTACGTCACTCTCACTCAAGAGGAAAAGAAAGAAGAAGAAGATGAAATTAGAGAAGAATTGCAAGTTCTTCCTTCAGATAACATGCTCGTGTCTGCAAAGACTGAGGATGACCTGTCTATCTTAGAAGTACACGTTTATGACGATTCCCAGGAGAATTTATACGTGCATCACGATCTCATGCTGCCATCGTTTCCTCTCTGCTTAGAATGGTTGGACTACGCTCCAGGTACAGGTGCACCAGGTAACTTGATTGCTGTTGGTACTTTCGAGCCTGAAATTGAGATCTGGTCACTCGATAAGATCGATGGGATGTATCCAGACACTATCTTGGGCAAACTTGAACAAGGCAAGTCTGCAAAGTTGTCTGCACCTGCTGCCGGTACTGGTAAGAAGAAGTCAAAGCTCACCAAGGCAAATGATGAGTACCACACGGATGCCATCTTATCACTCAGTTGGAACAAATTGCATAGAAATATTTTAGCATCTGGTTCAGCTGATCACACGGTCAAGTTATGGGACTTAAACACATCCAAAGCTCTTAGGAGCTTCAACCCACACAACGAGAAAGTGCAATCTTTGCAGTGGAACGAAGAGCAGGGTGAAGTACTTTTAACAGGTGGTTACGACAAAACAGTTAGGACTTTTGATACTAGATCACCTAATGATGGTGTTGGTTGTCTAGTTTCTGCTGATGTTGAAGTGTGTAAATGGGATCCATTCATCAGTCACAACTTCTACGTATCCACTGAAAACGGTTTAGTACAGCAGTTTGATGCTAGAAATCTTTCATCCGTCAAGCATGGTGAGAGGGTGTCCAGTGAATCACAAGCTATTTTCACATTAGCTGCCCACGACGGTGCGACATCAGCTCTTGACATCAACCCACACTTCAAAGGCTGTTTGGCTACCGGTGGTACTGACAAACAAATCAAAATTTGGAACATAGATCAATCAGAAGATAACCTTAATAATGTCACCTTAACTACATCAAGAGATATGGATATTGGTAGAATATTTAATGTTTCTTTCAGTCCTGACGACCCACTCGTCTTGGCTGCTGGTGGCTCCAAAGCCAAACTGCAAGTATGGGATATTGGTACAAATGCAAATGTAAGAAATGCCTTCTCAGGTCGTATCAGCAACTATCAAGAACGCCAACGTCAGAATGATGGTGTCGTTGGTGTACAGTCGGACAATGATGAGGATGATTATGAGGATGAATAGACTTCTTTATACTAATACAATTATAATCTTTTACTTGCATTGCTCTCTCTGTATTTATAATAAACACAATATTCTTATATAGCTTTTTTCTTACGTGCGTAGAATGGTGCTATGTTCTTAATGGCTTGTGGAAATGTTTGGGATACTGTCATACTTTTGTTGATCCAACCTGGTAGCTTGTTTTGAATTTGCGAGGTACCAAATCGTTTATCGATTAGCACTAAACCCGCCCAGTCATTCTGGTGTCGAATAGCTCTACCAATTGATTGATTGACGGATCTCATGCACTGATTCATTACCAATTCATTCCCCGCATCGTGTTGTGATGATTTAGTGAAGCTTCGAACGTAATTCTTTCGCTCCTCTAATGCAGGTGAAGGTGAGGGGAATGGGAGGCCAACCATGACGACACAGCGTGCGAGGTTATCCGAGAAATTGATACCTTCAGAAAGCTTCGCGCCTACAACAGCGAAGAGGACGGATCCAGTAATTTTACCAGTTTTGCATTGAATACCCTGTGTATATTTATCCAAAGTGATCTGCACATCCGCCGCTTCTTTAGGTTCACGGAAGAGCTTCTTTTTCTGTTCAATACGTCCTATCACACCGCTCTTCTTCCAATGAGCTTCGACAGAATTGAGGTATCCATACGAAGGGAAGAAGATAACGAGCCCATCTGGAACTAAATTGATTAGATTCTGCACGATCATTCCCAGCTCATTCATCAGCTCCGGTTTAGATCGCGCCTCGTATCTGAAATCCATATCTAGGCCACTAGGACCCTTGCTTAGAGCTGTAGCGAGGAGGTGAGAAGGAGGTATGACATGAGCGCAGCTGAGGCTGGTGAACCGGGACGGGGGCAGTGAAGGCATGAGGAATGTCTTAAAGTCAGTTATGGGATGCATAGTACCACCAGCGAGTATAACAGCGCGTGATTCATCAAGTATGCTCCTGAAATGCTCAGCACCATTCAAAAGCTGGTAGCTGAGTCGCACGGTGTCCGCTTCGAACGTTACCACTACTCGCCCATCACTGTCCGGATAGGCGAGAGCGAGTAGCAGACTCTGCACGTGATGCATCGAACTTGCAGATGCGAAGCTGACGTTATCAGTGCTTGTGCTGTCTTTACTATCTTTGTTGTAGGGCTTTCTTAGGCTGTCTTGCTTAGCTTCCCTCTCGGCGAATGCTCCCAGCTTGGCAATTGAGTCAGTACGCTGATTTAAATTCACTGCAAATCATACATTATACACACCTTCTGAGACATATGCGAATCGCGCAAGTAAGCTTCTACACTACCGAGATTGACATCCTCGCCGAACCCTTCGACGACGTCTTTGGGTTGGAATATTTCTTCCTGTGTCTGTGTCTGTGGATGTGGCTGCTTGTCGTTTTTTTGCCTCGGCGTTGCTTTTTGCGTCTCGCGCTGCGCTTTCATCTTGTCGCAAAACACTATCAGGCCCTTAAGTGTTTTGGCAAACAACTTGAGCGATACCAGGTGCTGGCCGCTGAGACGCTTGCCGTAGCGCTGCATGTATGTGGACAGTGCATTGATTGCTGCATTGAGCGTACGCATTGTGACGCTGCATGAATGTACTGCGAGTATTGTCTGATTTTCGATTAGTTGGTTAGATCGTCTGATATCACTTCACGTTCAACGCACGTCGATAAGGTTGTGTGCTTCATCTATCACGACTATGTCTGTGAAATGATGAGCGAAGTGTCTATGCGTGGCGATAGACATACGGTTTTTCAATGATATACCCAGGGACTCCCGCGCTCTTTTGGAAAGAAGGAGGTTGTAAGGCAGAGTACATATCTAGACAGTATGAGAAGGTCGTTTTCAATGCAAACTAAAACTAAACTCTCACCTCTGACTGCTTGATTGCTCTCCTCGACCCGTAGTATGGACAGACGTGCAGTGTCTTACCAAGCTCCTCGAGATCCTCTACATTGCGTATAGAAGATAGAGCGTGATCGCGGAACTCGAGCAGTCTCCCTTGCTCATCTATCTTAGGATAGAACTCACACCTTTTTTCACTCGATGCAGGCGCAGTCCTGAGCTCGCGACATCGCTCATTAAGTCCAGCGTCCCCGCCCGGTGCATTCCTTGCCTTGCTGTTTATGCAGAGATTCTTGCGCGATGCTAGCGATATCACCCGCGCGTTCTCTTGATATGATGTCTTGCTTATCTCGGAGATGAACTGAGATAATTGGGAGTGGGTGCGCGATGCGAAGAAGATCTGCAAATGTTTTGTTAGATAGCAGCGTGAGCGTGTGAAAAACACACCTTTGTTCTGTCCACTTCTTGCTCTTGCAGTTCTGCTGCTTCCATGTACTTGGAGCGGTTTTGATTTTGGTTTTGCTTGGAAGAGTGTAATTTGGAGGAGTTGAGATCGAATCTGATTTGCATTAGCTGTGTTCTGCTATCACCGCTCACGCTCACGCTCAACTCACTCATCAAGCATTGCCTTCGCGTCGGCATTGATGTCGTCATTTTCGGATTGGCAGTTTTCGTCTGGCAGAAAATGGTCGTCATCAGCTGCATCGTCGTAGTCAATTCTCTAGCGCAGATTGAGCATTATTGTAAACCCGCATAAAGCAACACCGACAATCTTCTTGCGTGCGTTGTCGTCATCGTATTTAACAGTATGTTTGCGCAGTAGCTGCTCTTTTTCCCTGACAGCAGCAAGTCTTTCATCCATAAGCCTCAATTCGTTGTCCTTTTGAGTATTTAGCGGTGTACACGCTGTCACCGACCCAACCCACCAAATCTTCTCGCTTGAGTTTGAGAGAGTGTTCAATGACCCAAGCAGGCTTGTTGCCTTTCTTAGCCAGCAAATCCTCTCTCAAACGATCAATTGTAGAGTCCCTCGACTAGAATGATCGCATCAGCTGCCGATGTAGCCACTAAAGCTTAACCAACGCGTATAGAATAATCCCTTAGCCAAGTCAGGCATCCAACTAACAAGCTGAGCGATTTACCCTACAAAACATGTACTTAGCGGATGCTTGTACCGGACAGTCCATCCACTTACGGTACCTGTAGGTGATTCGAGTACTGCGACGGATGAGTTCTCGCACGCGTCGTAGCAAGCGCTCATGAAATCATTTTGTATTGCGTATGGGCTATACGGGAAAGCTTGAAATTTAGTCATGTGCGAGCTGATAAGCCAAGCGCGATCAACGTTTGTTGGATTTCGAATATCTTTCAAGTGAACAATCAAGAACACATGAGCAACGAATCAACGCCAACGAGTAAATTACTTGTTGCTGTATTCAATGTAAGTATTAGCCTTTTCCTGGTGCTAGTGCTGCTCAACTCACACAACCCCTAGAGCGTCATTGAAGTGATCGTGCTCTGCTTATGCGGGTATTTCCTGGCTACGAGGAAGATAATTGACAAACCAGCAACGAGGCTTCTAAATAAGCTAAATATCGATCTATTCACACCCGCTTTACTCTTCTCGAAAGTTGCCTTCTCTTTGTCTCCTTCGAAACTTAGAGAGCTGCACGTTATTCCTATTGGCTTTGTTCTTATCACTCTCGCTTCTGTCTTGGCTGCTTGGGGGCTTGGTCGTCTCGTCGGCCTAAACAAGCGCCAGAGAAATTTCGCAATCGCTTGTGGCGCGTTTCAGAACTCTAACAGCCTTCCGATCGCCCTGATGCAGTCTCTCGTCGTCACAGTCCCCAGTCTTAAGTGGTCCGTACACGACACAAAGGAAATGATGCTTGGTAGAGCACTCACTTACTTGGTCGTCTACTCCACCATGGGTCAGGTACTCAGATGGAGTTGGGGTGTCAGGCTCCTCGCAGAAGCTGACCAAGCTGACGAGCCTAACGAACAACTCGAAAACAATCGCTCCTTTGACGGTTCTGAAGAAGCTACAGTTTATAACGACAACTCAGCTACTCCCTACAACGACAACTCAGCTACAGAGAGTGATCCAGCTTTAGCGTTTGCACAGAACAGCCACTTCCCTTCCTCTGGTCGTCATCCAAGCATTACGTTATCACCTTCAACACCCTCAACCAGCGTACCACCTGCTATTAGCTACGGAAACGACCATAAACTATCTACGGGATTACCACACGCTCAAATACCTCCGCAAACCTATCAATTTCAGCAAGACGACAGCAGTTCTAGTGATACAGACGATGACGACTCTCTCGGAGATAGAGAATGGGGTCTTCCTAGCGGGACAGGAAAGATGAGCACCATAAAGCGCCTGTGGAAGAAATGTGAAAGACGAGTGAAGCCAATTACTAGAGTGATTGGTGTTGCTTGGAGGAAAATAGTAAGTTGAGAGCTGCATTGAATGAAACAATCTAACACGCCTAAGCTTTCTTTCATGACACCCCCACTTTGGGCGGCTTTCGTTTCTCTTGTGATTGCTTTGATCAGACCTTTGCAGAGTTAGTGATGAAAATAAAGTAAGAATCTTTCTAACATATACTCAAGATGCGCTCGACAAAGCAACGCCTTTGAGAGGTGCCATCAAGAGCGCAGGAAATGTCTCAGTACCACTCACACTTGTTGTTCTCGGTGCATACTTCTATTCATCCGCACCAGAGTCGAAACCAACAACAATACAAGCACCAATCGATCAATTTGAAGGAGATTTGCAGAGGCGGCGACCAAGTTTCGTTAATAGCGTTCAATCATTCTTCACAAATGGAGTAGTAAACATAACAAAGCCACGTACACGTACAAGTATGGACAAACGCGGAGAGAAGAGGACAGTATTTGTTGCTGTGGTAGCTAGGATGATAATAACACCAGCAATGATTCTACCATTGTTCTTATGGGATGACCTCACAAGCAAATATCGCGTATTGGATGATCCAGTGTTTGTAGTATCGGCATGCTTACTGATAGGCTCGCCACCAGCCCTGACACTAGCGCAACTAACACAAGCCACAAGTGGAGACGCATTTGAGAAGCTGATATCGAAGACGCTGTTCATAAGCTATGCACTAATAACGCCGATAACATCGATAATAATTGTAGCGCTTGGATTAGTTTTATCTAATCAAGTTTAAAGTTAAATTCATTTCATCCTTATCAACGTCCATGTCCACTTCGTTATGGAGAAATTAAAGAAAATTAAGCGTAGCAGGAAGGGATCTACTGCGTCAAAGGAGGATAAACAGGCACAGCAGCCACAACAACCAGCTCAACCACTGGAAGACTCAGATAACCCAGTTGCTCCATGGCTCAGCTCAAATCTCGTCCAATCAAATCTCAACATGAATTATCTTCCTCCAGATACACCGCCGATCAATAAGGCAATTAATTTGAATTCCTCCACTGCAGATCTCTCCGACAAGGCCGATATCGACAACCACCGTTCCTCAGCAGAGCACAAGCGCAAAGGCTGGAAGAATCTTTTAAAACCCAAGCATTCTACGTCCTCCGTGCTTTCCAAAGATTACGCTGATCATCATTCTCACACTCCTTACACCCCTAACGACTCTCCTGCTCTTTCGAGGGCCGCGTCCTACGCCGATATTCAAAAGGATCCCCATCCCTCGTCCTCTAAGACTCCCCGAAATAAGCCTCGTTTAGGCTCCTCCCACGGTAAACAGGACGAAAGGCCTGGTGAACCTGCTATCTCACTCGATACTGATCTCACTCACATGGAAGGTATCGTAGCTGGCGTCAAGGATCCTCAACCAAATCCGAAACGTGAAAAGAGGCAAGGCTCTGCTTCTACTGCTGGCCATTCTTCCAACTCCTCAAATAGGAATGCCTCCTCCAATTCTTCTACTAGAGGCCGTTCAAGAAGCCGAAGATCAAGCACTGCCCACAAAAATCAACCACCAATGACCCTACCCACTCCCTCCTTCTTAATTGATGGTCAGTTCGATCTTGATCTACTTCCGCGCTCCAAACGGCCTGGTGCTCAGAAATTGTCTTACAGCACTTCTCCGAGAACTCAAGATCCCCCTCAATTGGCTCCAAGTCTGTCCATGTCCCCACCTACTCCCGCAAAGGAAAAGCAGAGATCCGGCTCAAATGATCGCGGTGACAGCAAGTTCCCTGCTGATTCCAAATGGCGCATTAATCCTCCGCCATCCGAGTTTGATATACCCAAAAAGATGGGAGGGAAGCGTTCTGGTCCTCCTTCACCACGACAACCTGACCATGTGCAATTAGGTGGTATCAAGACGGCGTTCAATCAGACACAACCTCAAACGGTTGCAAATAGTGCTGACAATTCTAGCCCGGCTGGCTGGCAAGCACCCGAAAGTTGGGGAATAGTACAAGCACCTTCCAGCAAAGAAGAGTACGACTCAGGTTCTTCCGAGGAAGATGAGCAAGGAGATGGTTATTATGACGACAATGACGATAATCATCAGCGTAGGGTTTCTAATTACTTTGACTTTAATCCAGAGGAAGACAACTGGAATGGAGCTTTTGGTGAAGCTGCAACTTGGGGTTCACCAGCTTTCCAGAGGTCATCAGCTGATCAGAATGCAGGCGTGAGACCGATTCGGCTGAAACCATTAGATCAAAACAATCCATCTACAACTGATGTGAATGAGTATGTGGACGAGGAGAGTCGAAAAAATAGCGATACTGGTAATAACGGTACCAGGTCGCGTCAGCAGTCGAAAGATTCAGGCGGACAGACGAACAATCTGACGCCTAATCATACTGGTGAGCAATTAGAGATAGGGGAGGATATTCGGAAAGCATCTCTCCGTAGAGCTTCCTCGGCGAAGCGACCTACTAGTTCAAGTTTACAACGACCTTCCACTGCTGGAAGTGCATCTCAGCAAGGATCGAAAGGAGCTGCAGGAAATGTACGTCTTCCTTAAGTTGAGATTATTGCAAAGCTAACACCACTCAGTACTGCATCCGCGTTTACAAGTCTGATGGATCATATCTCACTTTCTCAAGCGCATTACATACGACCGTAAATGAACTTTCTCATATGATTGCCAAAAAGTTGAGAGTTCAGCCAGCAATGCATCAGTTATATATCCGTGAGAAGATGAAAGAAAGGGCTATGGGATCTTCAGAGAAGCCATTGTTACTGCAAAAGCGCAGACTCGAGCAGCTTGGATTCACTGACAACGATCATCTAGATGAGCTTGGAAAGGAAGATCTAAGCTTCATTTGCAGATTTATTTACAGGATCGCTACTGTGACCTACTACGAAGCTGAGGATGTTGGCTCATTTGGTAGCTTCGAATACATCGACTTGCAAGCCAAGAATTTACAAACAGTGCCAATTTTCTTATATCGTCATGCTCACTCAATCATCTATCTCAATCTTTCGAAGAATCCACTCACTGATCTACCTTCTGACTTTATTCAATTGTGTACATCACTGCGCGAACTCAAATTATCGATGGTATCGATGAAGAGATTGTGGCCAAGCGTGCGTCTCTATTGTCGCTCACTTACGCGGTTGGACATGTCATGCAATCGTATGCCAGAACTTGACCATATCGATTTCAAGTGTCTGCCAAAATTGCGTAGTTTGAAAGTACAGAATAATAGGTTGACGCAACTGCCTGAGTCTTTGTCAGAGTTGAAACACCTCAAATACCTCAATATCTCTAACAATAAGTTTGATGTCTTTCCTCGGGTGGTTTGTAAACTGACAGGACTGGACGATCTCGACGCTTCATTCAACACATTCCAGACTCTACCTGAAGAGATAAGTGAATTGAAGGAGATTCATAGGGCTGTTTTCGTCGGTAATCAGTTGGCAGTACTACCAAAAAGTGCTGCCAATTTGATCAGTCTTCGAGAATTGGATATAAGGAGAAATGCACTCACTGATATATCAGTTGTTTGCGATCTCCCTAATCTTGAGGTATTGCTGGCAGATTTTAATCATATTGGTGTGTTGGATGTCACGATCGGTCCAAATGCCAACAGATTCAAGTCACCAAATAATCCATTAACCTCATTTTCGCTATCAACAGCTGATAACAATCCAGCTCACATCACAAGACTTGACTTATCTAATGCCAAACTAGCAATGATTTCAGATGATGCGTTCAGATACTTACCTAATCTTTTACATCTATCACTCGACTACAACCAATTCACAACTCTTCCTGGCGCGATTGGAGAGTTGTCAAAGTTAGAAATTCTTTCATGCACCAACAATTTGCTATCAACGCTACCTGAATCGATAAGCGATCTTTTCAATTTACGTACCTTAGCATTACACAATAACAACCTCAAAACAATATCAACGGCTATTTGGCAATGTCAGAACTTGGAAGTGCTGAATGTGTCAAGTAATTTATTGGATGATTTCCCAGATCCTCCCTTGCATCACGATGCGACATCAGCACCTAACTTAGCAGCAGCAGCAGCAGCGGCCAATGCTATGTCGCATCAAAGCAGTACGAGTGATTTGAACAGTCGAGGTGGCAGCGCATCATCAGCGCTGACTACATCAGAGAGTGATCGCAAAACATCAGCCTCATCGGCTGCTCCTCAAATTGGTACACCTGGGACACCACAAAGCAGACCTGCGTTGCCATTAGTTTCAAAGCTTCAAAGGTTGCTTATTGCAGATAACAGGCTGACAGATGAGGTATTCGATCCCATCAGTCTAATGACTGAGCTCAGAGTACTCAACCTGTCATTCAACGAGATTGATGAGATACCACCACACCGTCTCGGCAAGAACAGTGGCTTACAGGAGTTGTATCTCTCAGGTAACAATCTCCGTAATTTACCTTCGGAAGATTTGGAGAGACTCATTGCACTGCGTATCTTGCATGTCAACAGTAATAAAATTCAAGTGCTGCCTGCTGAGCTTGGTAAAATAGCCAAACTGCATGTTCTAGACGTTGGTTCCAATGTACTCAAGTATAACATTGCTAATTGGGGCTACGATTGGAATTGGTGAGGTCGTTATTATCGAAGCCTTTTTTACTAACAAACTAAAAGGAACTGGAATTTAGACCTTCGCTATTTGAACTTTTCTGGAAACAAGAGACTCGAAATTCGTGAAGTGAAAGACTTCGACAACAGAAATTCAACACCGGCTGGTAGATTGAATCTAGCTGAATTCTCTAGTCTGAAGGAATTGAGGGTACTCGGTCTGATGGATGTCACGTTGCGTGTGCCTTCTCTACCCGACGAGACTGAAAATAGACGTGTGAGAACGTCGTTTTCCAACATCAACAATATGGCCTATGGGATAGCAGACTCAATTGGTAATTCTGAAAACCTTTCAATGTCAGATTTCGCTGTCCCGAGGTTTAGAGGCAAAGAGAATGAGTGTCTTTTCGGCTTTTTCGATGGGAAGATAAGCACGACAGCAAATGGGTGCCACTTGTCCAAGTTTCTTCATGACAGCTTTGAGTCGCAGCTAATCAAGGAATTGTCTCGACTAGGACCTGGAGATGACACTCCCGATGCTCTTCGCCGTGCATTCCTGCGCCTCAACAAAAAGTTTTTTGACACGGCGCTGCCAAATCTAGTAGGAGTTCGGAGAAAGACATCGAATGTGAGCGACGTGGTACCACTCTCGAGTTTGGTATCCAAGTCATCGAAGAGTGACAGCCGCAAAGCATCTCAAGTATCAGCCAACTCGGTCATGGCAGTTGTGTCTACACCGACAGGCACGGCTAAGGATGCACCTGAAATGGGTATGTTCGAGGTTAAGTCTGGAGCAGCAGCCGTAGTCGTGTATATAGTGGGCAAGACTATGCATGTAGCAAATGCAGGAGACTCACTCGCAGTAATATCACGATCAGGATCTCCGAGAGTGGTATCAACAAAGCATGAGCCACTATCGCGACCAGAAACGGCACGGATTCGTGCAGCAGAAGGATGGGTGACACCAGGAGGGAAGGTGAATGATGAACTTGATGTTTCCAAGTCATTCGGCTTCTATCATCTTCAACCTGCTGTCAACGCTCGTCCTGCTGTTCATACCATCAACCTCACTGATATGGACGAATTCGTTATTGTTGCCAATAAGTCGCTCTGGGATTATATGAGTTTTCAGACGGCTGTAGATATTGCTCGTACAACTCGGGATGATGTTATGACAGCTGCGCAGAAATTACGCGATTTTGCAATAGCGTATGGTGCACAAGGCAATCTTATGGTTATGGTCGTTAGTGTTGCTGATATCTTCCGGCCAAATAAACTACCATCGAATGATGAGAACAACAACGAAATTGATAATTATTATGGAGGAATGAGACGCACAGGACAGCGCAAACGTGATGATGCAGTTGTTGGTGATAGAACATTGGCCAGATTAGATAGAGAAGTATCACCACCTGTCGGACATGTCACCCTTGTGTTTACAGATATTCGCAATTCTACAATTCTCTGGGAGAGTAATCGCGGGATGCAATCAGCGATGAGAATACACAATCATTTGCTCAGAAGACATCTTCGAACAATTGGTGGATACGAAGTGAAGACTGAGGTGGGTTTAGTGGATTACTTTACTTGATAAACTAAATTTGTTCAGGGTGATGCGTTCATGGTTTCGTTTCAAACTGTTACTTCTGCACTGCTTTGGTGCTTCACTGTTCAACTGCAATTGCTGACTCAGGACTGGCCTAAAGAGATACTGGAGACAGATGAAGGTAGACCTTTGGTTGACTTTAATGGTAATTCGATAGCACGAGGTCTTTCAGTTAGAATGTGCGTTATAGAATAGAAGTAAAAGGCAAACTAACACACAATCAGGGGTATACACGTAGGGTATCCAGTCTGTGAAGCCGATCCAGTAACGCAGCGAATGGATTATTGGGGTCCTGTTGTGAACAGAGCTTCTAGAGTGGCAGCCGCAGCTGAAGGAGGACAAATAATGGCTAGTGGAGATGTAGTCAGTGAGCTGCAACACTACTGTTCGATTGACCCAAATTCTCCCGAATCAGAAACGGGCATGTCATCGAAAGTGAAGAGCGAAGTAGCAGCATTGCGCAGAATTGGATTCGGAGTGTCTACTGTCGGAGAGCGTCGTCTGAAGGGGGTGAGTATGTTTTTAGGACGAAGATATCAGCTAACAAAAACATTTAGCTCGAAGTACCTGAGCATCTCTCTCTCCTCTATCCCATTCAGCTAAAGGGACGTTTACAGCTGGACAAGAACAGTGTAACTATACCAGGCTCGCGTGAAGAGACGAACACTAGTATGTTTGAGTCAACACCACCGATTATCAATCCAGACGACATACGCAAGCTTGCGAGGGTGGTTGTCAAGATAGAGAGTCTAGCTGGCGGGCGCGTGCATAAAGAGCCTTCAGAATTGATGGAGAAGGATGGTGAGGAGGAGAAGGACAAAGATGATGGCGAGCAGCGCACGAAGCACTATGTACAGCTCGATACAGATCTTGAGGATGAAAGTGACAGCAAATCTAGCAAGTCTGGTAAGGAGAATGATGATGACGCTTCAACTATGACAGGAGGGACGGAGACAGAGAAAGGAATGAGCCGTGCATCTTCGCGTACCAAGTCGAAAAAAGAAGACAAAGAGGAGGTCTTTGAGGATTCATCACAATCAGTTTACTCGATCGTGCCATCAAATCTGCTAGCGCCAGTAATACAGGATGGGGCAAGTGATGAAGAGTTGGTGTCAATTCTAGAGGCATTAGTCAGTCGACTAAACAATGCAATCAATACGATGAATTTCCAGAGAGTGCGTATGACGTTAGAGGGCAGTGAAGATAAGGACAAGGATGAGTTGATATCGCGGCTGCTGAGGATAACAGGATGAACAGTATAAGTGAATTGTTGTATTTTAAGTTTAAGTTGAATAAAAAAAAATAAAGTTTCCACTTGACTGTTGATAGTGTGACTTGAGTTACGCACAACGACACCCATCAGAAGGCATGACTTGGTTTACTTATGGCGTGAATGCAGCAACTGTAACGGATCCAGCACTTGCTGCTGAAATTAATTTTGGGAGCAATCCAAGGTCACGAGATGTTACGAGACCTCCACCGGCTGGTGCCCAGAACTCCTCTTCGCAATCAACAACAACAGCCCAAACAGCCCAAAGCGAACAAGATACAAATCAGAGCAACCACAAGACTCTTATGACGAATATACTCAACTCTTTCAGACGATCGTCGTCGCACGGTCACAGTTCAACTGCTTCCGCGGGTGGTAGTGCAAGTGGCAGCGCTACTGCCTCAGGTGCCCGTGCGGGTATCCGGCGTCAGTTATCAAAGCGGAGAACCCCTGGACCTGCGACGACATCGTCCTCGAACCAGAGTGAAAGCGAGGTCGACGATAAGGATACAATTAGACATAGATTGCGACTTCTGCCACATTTAGAAAACAGCAGAAGTCCTAATTTCAGTATTACTACACGCCAACTGAAGCCTGGCGCACGGCTGCGTGTAGGTCGCTTCACCGATAAGCACGATGAAGGAGCTAGTCTTGGGGTAGCAGAGGATGACAAGAAGCTGATGGGCGGTGGCGGTGATCCTCTTAGTCTCTCGCTCGCATTCCGCTCTAAGGTAGTGTCTCGCAACCATGCCGAAATATCTGTGAATGACGACGGCAAGGTGGGTAGGAATTGATGGAGAAGCAGCGGCGCTAATGCGACAAACAGTTTTATATAAAGGACTCAGGCAGCTCTAGTGGGACATTCCTCAATCATCGTCGATTGTCGGGCAGCACTCACGCTAGTAAGCCGTATGAGATGGTCGATGGAGATATTATTCAGCTGGGCGTAGATTACCAGGGCGGTAAAGACGCCCTCTATCGCTGCATCAAGATTAGGGTTGAGATTGGCGATAAAATGAAGAGTCCCGTCGCTTTCCACGAGAAGGCGCTCGAACAGGTGAAGGAGATGAGCGGGAGCATGCGCGCCGCTAGCGAGAGCAAGAGCAACACGGATAACACGACAAATACAAATACAAATACAAATACATCGAGTGAGACCACGCACAATACACTCGACTGCGCTATTTGTTTGTTCCCGGTGGGGATATGCCAAGCGCTGTTTATAGCGCCTTGCTCACATACTTTCCACTACAAGTGTTTGCGGGGACTGCTCAACACGCACTACCCATGCTTCAGCTGTCCTGTGTGCAGAGCATTTGCCGATCTGGAAGAGGACGTGGAGGAGGAGAGTGAGGGACCTGAAAGGATAGATATGAAGCGCAGAGATACGAAAGTTGAGGATATGTCAGGCACACCTGCAAATGATATTCCCATCCCGAGGTTGAATGGCGTCATCGGAGGTGTACAGGAAGAGGAGGAGGAGGAAGATTTGACATTGGGGCTAAGTGGGTGTTAGTAGAGCTGTATAGTGTTGTTTTTTTACTTTTACTTGATTTGTTTATACGATTTTGTAGCAATTTTTAATATTAAAGTATTATTGGAATTTTATAGTGTTTGATGGCGACTGCACTAAAAGAGCAGGGTGATGAATGAGTTTGCAAGCGTTGCCATGTGATGTAGGTGCAGTGGATGTTCTGGCCATGGATTAACACAGTCCAGGCGATTCAGTCAATCAATGCAACAGCAGGGAATCCAGCGCTGAATTTGGTCTGTAAGGACGTACATTTGGCGGTGAAGGAGAGTTATACGGCGGATAAAATGAGATACCTGATAAATAATTTTAAGCAACGATTCAAAGATCGGATGAGCGATAGATTGGTACAAAAGAGGTTGATTGATCACTTGCTTGGGTTTAGAATACTTAACGTGGATATTATCAGGAGAGTTGAGAGTTTATACAACACCATTCAGTTGGAATGTAAATCATTAACCAAAACAGTTATCAAGTACAGTAATTATGATGTAGTCAAGTGGTTGATTAATATTTATAACGCGGATGTGAATTGCATGGGTGGCTACCCAATAATCAAAGCGATATCAATCAAGGATAGAACCATGACAGATATCTTGCTATCCACCAACAAAGTTGATTTGAGTATCAGTGGATATAAACCAATTCAATATTTGATATTAAATGGCGACTTGGAGAGATTAAAAGAGTTGACAAATGATGTCACTCACACTAAGAAGAAGAAGCTGAAAAGAGGTAGCAAGTTGACATTAACGTCAGAAATGTTGTATTGGAGTACAAAATTCAAGCAGTGGGATATAGTAGATTGGATGGTTGAGGAAAAGGGAGTTGTAGCCAACATTAAAACGATTCAATTATTGAGTTAGTGTTGCATCTATTTGTTTCAGTTGAGGAAGCAAAATTTTCAATTTACGTCTGTATGAGGTGTTGAGCGAGTGTTGAATGGGATTGTGTTCCAAATAGATAGTGTGCAAGGATTGTATGTGTTGAAGTTGAGACTCAACGCCATCTAGATTATCAATCTGATTTGAGTTAGCCCAAAGTTCTTGTAGTTTCTTGAGATGTGAAAGGTTGTTTATAGATTTAATTTGATTGTTAGATATATCTAGTACTTCCAAGTTAACTAGATCATCTAAACCAGAAATATCTTTAATTCCATTATGTGATAAGTATAGTTCTTTGAGATTAGACAAACCACCCAAGCCATCGATGCTAGTTAGTCTGTTAGCTTGAATTGAAAGAAGTTCCATTGACTTTAGGGAATTGATGTTCTCAATCTTCTCAATCTTGTTCTTCCCAAGCCATAATTGTTGGAGTTGATGGAGATTGTGTAAATTTTCAATATGTCTAAGTCTGTTACCGCCTAACTCCAAAACTTGAAGAGTAGGAATGTTCAGATTTTCAATTTTAGATAGCTTATTCTGAATCAAGTATAATTGCTTCAAAGGTAATTGCTGTAGTGTGGTGTGTATCCATCTGATCAGATTAAAAGATAAATCCAATGAATCTAATAATTTCAAGTGCTTCAGATTGATTAAATTTTCAGATTCCAATTTATTATCATATAAATCTAATTCCACCAAATTATCAAATCCAATCAACTCGTCTTGTAATTTCAATAGATTCTGCCTTAAATATAATTTTGAAATATCCTTGACACTGCCAAAACCATTCAACTCCTCTAGTAGATCTTCATCTTGTAATTTCAAATGAACTAAATCAACCTCCATGATTGTTGAATATAGACTCCCATGGCCACCAACGACGCAGATAATCCACTTATAAATTTAATTAAAACTGAAATAGATTTTGTTGAAAATTTAGCTTTGATCGTTAGAAAAGTCGCTTCTGCTTGGTCAAGGAGTAACTTCCCTCCACCTGATATCGATAGAATGTTTAGAATTATCGAATCAGTTTATAGAATTAATAGATCTTTCCTTAATAACTTACAATCAACTAGTAACAACTTTAAATTGATCGGTGACAGTTTGCTCAATTTCATTGAAGGTTTTCACCAGCCATACTCAAAATATGTACAGCTATACACTCAGTCTCCACCATTTTCTTCACATCCCGATATCAAGTTTAACTCAAAACTACATGAAATATTACGTAATATTGATAAAGATATCGATCATTTATTCAATCTACCCGCGATTAGATTGAATTATTACTTGGACTTATACTCAAACTTACTTTCATCAACAAATAGTTCTAAACCTGATTACAATTTATTATTAAATAGCGTTAATATTTTACAGTCTTTGGTTGATCAGTTGGATGTTTCTAATCGAACGCCTAATAAAAATCAAGACATTGTCTTAGAATCTACTCAAACTCCTTTACAACATCAACCTTCAGTTAGATTCAATCAACTCGACGATCCTCTTAAACTTAGAGCTGCTGCTTCAAATAATTTACAATCTGATTCTTCATCTTTATCTTCAGATAGCAGCAACCTCAATGATCAGTCATCCTCTGAACAACATCAACCTGTTCAATCTGACCATCACTCAAATCAAGTTCAATCTACCGACTCTCAATCTTCCTCAATCACCTCAAACAGCTCCCAGCTATCAGCCCACTCTAAAGCTGTCAACCTTACCCATCGTCTTGATACTTCACGCACACTCGACATCTTCTCCATGCAACAGAAAAAGTGTAAATTGCAAATCCAGCCTTCATTCCTCCCATTCAAGAGGGGTTTGGTCAAGTCTGCTGATGTCGTTCTCTCTTTCACTCCTTCTACTGCCCCTCAATCAACAGAAGAGATCATTATGAGAAGAGCTCACATCTTTCTCCTCTCTGATCTCTTCCTGGTAGCTGAGCGCATGACTCAAAGTGAGAAAGAAAGTGAAATATCTGCACCAAACACTGACATGTGGTTGT
Organism: Wallemia ichthyophaga EXF-994; assembly: GCF_000400465.1. Lineage (NCBI taxonomy): Eukaryota > Fungi > Basidiomycota > Wallemiomycetes > Wallemiales > Wallemiaceae > Wallemia > Wallemia ichthyophaga. Next base: position 174,370 of record NW_008806279.1, on the reverse strand, counting down.
CCTTTCCACCCCTGTCTGGCAAGTTCCTCAAAGCGTTCAAGAATAAGCAAGACAATGCTTTTGACCTGAGTATCATGAAGAAGGAGACCCTAACCATTAAAGTGGAGTCTGAGATAGCTCGAGATGAGTGGATAGATGATATAGGCAACTGTACCAACTTTGCTTTCAATGGTGGGAGTGTTCTTGTCTTTATCATATATTAAACTCAATTCCAACAGGTCCTGTTAACAAACCACCTAATAGACAATCAGACGAATCATCGCAACTTCCACAAGCGCACATTCCTCCACTTATCAACTCCCCACACACTTCTCCACCTATCACATCCCCTAACATATTCCCAAATAATTCTCCACCCAAATTTCCTCATCCACCACCGCGCGACACATTCCCTGCGTTCGATAACGTTCCCATGATGGGATTGAGGCAGGTGGGTAGCAATGGAGCATTTGCAACACCACCGCCTCACTCAATAGACCATCAAATAAATCAACTATCCGCTGCCAACCTATCCAACATGCATTTGGGACCACGACCCGCGCAAATCCGGCCGATTTCTCCTGGAATGATACCACCACCACCACCACCCTTCAACAAACTTGCACCGCGCTCAGATGGCAATCAGCCCGCGCATGCTGTTTTGTCTGAAAGGATACCTTCCGTCGACACACTTCAAACGGAATCGAGCAAAAGCTTGAGTCACGATGTTAGTGGTAAATTCACCATGCCATCGAATCTCATTGGGGATATCAAGAGCGGAAAAAACAAAACAGACTCTTACTCTCCACCTCAATCACCAGAGCTAGATACCAAAGCGCTCAAACCGGAGAAAGTGCGCCTTAGTGCGCAGATGAGATGTAAGGTGTTCCTTAAACACGGCCATCAGGCTTGGAAGTCGTTAGGTAGTGGTGGTCTTAAGTTATACACGGAGTCGCCGTCGAATTCTAAACAACTCGTCGTCGAATCTGATAAAGCTAAGTCGTTGCTTATAAGTAATTATGTCCTCCTCGACGCTGTGGAGAGGGTGGGCAAGACAGGACTCGCGGTGGAGATGTCGGATAATGGGAAAAGGACTGGTATCATCTATCTCATTCAACTCAAGTCAGAAAGTAGCGCTAAAGGTTTGTTCGACGAGCTGGTCAGGAATTCAAGTAGAGATGTGCGGTAGTCAATTTACGACTGAGCTATTCTACTAGAGGGATTCTATTGGCTTCATATTACTTTTCATTAATATATACCGCACCATGTACAACCACTTCGAAGCATTTGCATCTAATGAATGTGTGTATCGATTGCGAGTAGAATATGTACAAGCATATTATTAAGTATATGTACTTTAAATTGTTCTGCGACCTCAAAGAAGAGAGAAAAAAGTGGAAGAGAGAAAAGTGGAATATAGCAAAGAATCCTTTTCGAATGAAGAATAAGAAGTGAAGGGAATAAGAAGTGAAGGGAATTGCGTGGTGAAAAGTGTAAAAGCAAAATAGTTGAAGAAAATGATTAGCAGTTACCGCCAATGATATCACCTTCATAGTAAGGCGATCTGTATCTATCGCAGCCTTCAATAGCAGAGTAGAACGGTGTGTCGTCGCTATCGTCATACCACCCATTGGCATTATCAACGCTCTCCAGCTCGCCATCTTCATTCATGTACTCGACAGGACTAGGTTCGAGCACGATGCGGTCGCCCGTCTGTGTGTATTGTGGCAAGCTATCAACGTCATCAACATTGAAGAAGGATTGAGGAGGGAAAGTGTTATAAGCTGACGTGTCACCAAATAATTCTCCAGCACCTTCACCACCCAACATCCATTCTGGGTAGTCTTGTACAGGGTTGGAATTCCAATTGCGTCCTTGGTCCTCTTGGCTCAACTTTTCGCACGTGCCCCATGGTTCACTGTGTGGGTCGGTGGTCATGTAGTCTTGCTGCAAACCGAGCTGATAAGACCAGAAAGGATTGACGAAGTCGTTTGTTTTGCTACTTTTGCCGATTCTCCACGTCCAGAAGAAGAAATTCTGGAGAGCGTCCATCGACGACAAACCAAATGTTTTGATTTGAGACTTGAACTGGTCATCCCAACCCTGCCAATTGTTAAACTCATCACAGGCTCCTTCACCGAAGTTGGGTTGAAGGACGTTGCCTTGATCGTTGGTGTACGTTCCCTCGTAGCGCGTGCCTTCATCGACGCCATTCACGGTACCGCAGTCATTGATAGCGAGCGAGAATTCGCCTGCAATAGTGACACCGTAGCTGAAGGGTGAATGAGCATTGAAACTTGTCAGTAAACAGATACGCACCTGTTCATGGATTGGTTGGTTTGTGCTCCCCAGTTTTCGCATGGCTTCCACACCTGCTCAGACATAGGATCATTGTTCTGGCCATTGAAGGCTACGTAAGGGTGGATGTCGAGCGCGACACGATCAGCACCTCTCAAGAAATCAGACCATTGTGCACCGCCGACCATTGCATCATGGAAAGCAAGCCATGGACCTTTACCCTCGCCTGTGCCTGTGATTTCTCTGATTACGTTGTATGCTTCAAAGTAAAAGGACGCAACAACGTCGCGTCCGATAGTAGGACCAAATGGCTCGTTGATGACCGAAAACATCGCCACTACATCCTTGTATTCATCCTCGGTGATCAGTTCAGTGATCGTGCGAATGTAGTTGAGCGTGCGCTGCGCATTCACGAGACCCATGTACGAAGCCATCCAGTGAATATTACCCAAGTGACCGCTGTGGTTGTAGCCGTTCTGGCTACCCGGTACAGCGTGAAGATCGAGGTTAAGACGCAGACCGTATTTGCGAGCCCATTTGACGGCTTTTTGGAAGTACTTGAAACAACCGCCTTCGTAGAATGGCTCGTCGTCTTGTGTCTCAATCATCCAGAATGGGATTGGAAGTCTGACCCAGTTTAGACCAGCTGCGGCTATATCAGCAAAGTCCTTTTCTGTGATAAATGTGTCGTAGTGTTCGTCTAACACTTCTTCCAACTTGTTTTGCGATCTATAGTAGTTGGATAGGGTGTACTCGTCAACGCATGGTGTGTCAGCGTCTTCACAAGCTTCGTAAAGTGCAGGGACGATGAAAGGCTCAAGCACAAGCCATCCACCAAGATTCACACCGAGGATCCTGTCATTGTTGTAATCCCATGTCTCACTGAGCGGTTTCGTGTAAGATTGAGCTCTTGCTGTGTTGTTGAAGGGGATGCTCGTCCAATTGCCACCGAATGTGTTATTGTAAATAAAGGTATCACCATTTTCAAGCGTCACTTCACTTCCGTCACCACCTGACGTCTGAACGAGGTTACCGGAAGCATTGGTTTTGGGCTGTCCATCTTTGTTTTCGGATGAAGACGAGGATGACGATGAATCGTTGTTGCGGGTGAGCTGGAATACGCGTAAGCACATTAACTGGAAATTACATGTCAACTTACCGTAACTGGTAACGCTATGACCAACACGATTACAACAACCGCGGCTAAAGTACTCGCGCCTGCTATTAACCATTTGCGCTGTTTGCGCGCACCTCCCAAAGGAGCCTTGGATGATCTATCGGGCTGCACTTCTGGCAAGCCTTTCTCTTGAATTCCTTTATCGAAAAGTTCCGAAGATGAAGTTAGATTAGCTGACATGGATTTCTGTTCGAATGAATGTGTATATGTGTATGGTGGTTGCTGTGCTATTTCTCCAACGCCTGTGACTTCCGCTGATTGTCTCGGTAAAGAGCTTTGGGATATGTTGCGGTAGCTTGTCTTGTTGTTAGCTGCTTGCGGTGAAGAAGGCTGTTCAGGTGTCAAATAGTTATTTTCTGAATTTGACGATGTCGTTGTTATAAAAGACGCGGGGCGACCCAAGCTCTTAAAACCGTCCGCCTTATTGGACGAAATTTCGTTGTTCCTGGGGGCTGTACCCTCGTAACTTGGCCTGTCATCAGCTGACAGCCCGTCATTTTCTTCTGTGACAAGTCTAATTGAAGGATCCGATCCGTTGAGACGCAAGCTAGATTCTATCGAAGCTGAGTCAATTGGTGGGGTTTTGCGTTTTGGTGAAAATCTCATCGCTTATGGTTTGTGGTTGCTGTGCAAAGAGATATTGTTCTTGTCTTTTTAAAGCAACAAGCAATATATCCTTTTCCATAATCGTAGTTAATTAAATTAATATTTGCCTTCCTATTTGAGTCTAGTGTGTGAAAATATTTATATTATTAAAAACCGAAAGCGAATACAAAATACATAAACTGAATCTGACAAATTTATTCCATCTCAATAGTCGCTGGTGGCTTCGATGAGACATCCAACATGACTCTGTTTACTCCTCTGACTTGGTTTGTGATTCTTGACGAAATGCGCTTGAGTACATCATGAGGGAAATCAAACCAATCAGCCGTCATAAAATCTGTTGTTGTGACTGCTCTTAGTGCTATTATTTGCTCATATGTTCTCTTATCTCCTTGAACACCAACTGCTTTAACCGGTAATAATGCAGCATATGCTTGCGATATCTGGTTGTATAATCCCGCATTTGTAATCTCTTCCATATATATACTATCGGCATGCTGAACAATCTCCACTTGAGATCTGGTGACTTCACCCAGAATTCTGATTGCTAAACCTGGACCTGGGAATGGTTGACGATTGACTAAGTGATCTGGAATCTCCAACAATCTTCCTAAAGCTCTAACTTCATCCTTGAAGAGCTCTCGCAGTGGCTCAATGAGTTTCAATTTCATGTCAGCCAAAAGACCACCAACGTTGTGGTGGGTTTTGATTGTAGCTGATGGGCCCTTGAAGGAGATGGATTCGATAACATCTGGGTAAAGTGTTCCTTGTAATAACCATTCAAATTTACCTTTGCTAAATTTACCTTGTTCAATTTCCTTCTCAGCTTCACCTTCTAATCTTGCAGCTTCTGCTTCAAACACTTCAATGAAAGTGTTACCGATTATCTTTCTCTTTTTCTCTGGATCAGTGACACCTTCTAATTTGCCCAAGAATAAGTCGGCTGCGTCGATAACTTTGAGATTTACACCGAGATCTTGTCTAAGGGTTTTGTAGACTTGGGAGGCTTCATTGAGACGCAAAACGCCATTGTCAACCAAGACAGCTTGAAATCTGTCACCGATAGCTTCATGCATGAGCTTGGCAGCGACAGTTGAATCAACACCACCAGATACAGCGCCCAAGACCTTGCCCTTATCGCCACATATTTCACGAATTCTTTGAATTTCCTTTGAGATGAAAGACTCCATCGTCCATTCGCCCTTGCATTGACAGATATCATGTACGAATTTACCAATGACTTCTTTTCCGCGTTGAGAGTGGGTGACCTCAGCGTGAAATTGAATACCGTAAATTGGCTTGTTTACGTGTGCTATAGCAGCGAATGGGGCGGTGTTAGTTTTACCGATAACGACGAAATCTTTTGGAGCTTCTCTGACGGCATCACCGTGTGACATCCAGACTTGCATAGAGCCTTGAATGCCTTCGAAAAGCTTATTAGCGTGTGGGTGTTGATCATTGTGTACAATGTCTAATTGAGCGAAACCATACTCTCTGTGATCACAGGCTTCAACTTTACCACCAAAGACGTTTGTAGTTTCTTGTAAGCCGTAGCAGATACCCAAAACAGGTACACCTGCGTTGAAGACATCAGGATCAACTCTAGGGGCGTCAGTATCGTAAGTTGAGTAGGGAGAGCCGGAGAGGATGATTCCTGGGAGGACAATTTAGATCGGAGAGTGTAGTTCAGCTGAGTTATCTACCTTTTGGCTTCCATGACAAATCTTTGAGCTTTTGGGTGCAAGGTAACATTTCACAGTAAACGTTAAGTTCACGACATCTTCTTGTGATCAAGTGAGAGTACTTGAGTGATTGTGAGTAGATTGTGCTTGTACTGTAGCCTCAACTAACTTGAGAACCAACTGAATCAAATCGTTAGATGTGTTTAAACTGGGTGAAGTGCTCAACTTACAATCTAAAATAAGAATTGTTGAGTAGAAGTCGTGTACAGCCTTTGTTTGATCCATTTTAGTGTAAAGATGGGTGTTGCAGGTCAAAGTGCAGTGTCGGTTGAAATACTTGAACTTAACTCCGAGGAGAAGTGAATTGAGTGATATTTGAAAGCGGATTAGATTAGATATCGGGTCTATTATAGATATACTAACATCCGATACCCCTTTGCGATTCCTCTACACCCTCTTAACTCCGTCTTCTCTCTTCAAAATAAACTGTGATGAGCACATCTGCACACAGTCACAGGCCAACGCTTAAGCAATCGAATAAGAAATTCAAGTCAAAGAATTCTACAAAGAGGTCAACTAAGAATGTCAATAAGGGCAGAATAGATTCAAAGCAATCTTCTTCAAAAACTTCATCCTCTAATAATCAATTGAACAAGCAACAGCGTAGAAATCACGCTAAACAAATTCAATCTAATAAGAGAGAATCAGTTTTACAAGGAAAGCGTTTATTTGAAGGCAGATTCGCTGCACCTAGAATAATACTCGTTTTATCACTTACAGAGGATGTAAATGGTTTAAACGTTGTAAAATCGTTATTAGAATCTGTTGGTGAAAATGATTCTGCTTTGGAATATCAGGGTTTTGGCATTTTTAGATGTAAAGTTGAACGATTCAATCAGCAATTTCAATTCATAATCCCTCAATTCCCTTCAAATAATCAAACTTTCATGTCCATTCTAGATTCAGCAAAGATTGCCGATTACATTTTACCCATTTTATCTGCTACAAATGAGGTCGGTGAATGGGGTGAAACTACTCTTAGGTGTATTCAAGCTCAATCTTGTTCCGAAACTTTTGGTATTATTCAAGGTTTATCTAATGTTGACAAGAAACAAGATACAGGAATTAGACACTCTTTACACTCCTTCTTGAGCTACTTCTTCCCAAATGTCTCAAAATTAGCTTCAGCAGATCAACTCAACGAACTCTCAAACACTATTAGATCTATAGCTACAGGTACTCCTAAATCACCAAGTTGGAGAGACTACAGGTCTTACATGCTCACTGAACAAGCAGAGTGGGATGGCACCCTACTCAAGCTCACAGGCGTTGTTAGAGGAGAACACCTCAACTCTAACAGGTTAATCCATATTCCAAACTCTGGTGATTATCAAATTGAAAAGGTTGGTTAGTTTCTTTTACTAAATACACCCCTTTCACAACCCATTCAGATCACAAACTCTCCTCATCCTAGCCAGCTCAACCACAAACCAAATGGTAACTCCATGTCAGTGGACCAAGTAGACACAGGTTTGCTTGCCAAACCAGACCAAGAAGAGCAGGATGATCTCGTGTCTGAGAACGAAGCTGATACAATGGGCAATGAACAGACCTGGCCAACAGAGGAAGAGATGGCCGAAGGAGAGCGTCTTCAAGCGCAAGCTGAAGCAGAAGAGGAAGCTTCTAGATCTAAAAAGGTTCCAAAAGGTACATCATCTTATCAAGCAGCTTGGATAGTAGACGACAATGATGACGATCTCAGTGACGATCAAGATGAAGACAGCGAGGAAGAGGAGGAAGGTGAAGCCGAGATGGCAGAAGATGACAAACCAGTACACGACGATGCTGATGAGGATGATGAGGATGATGAAGAGATCGAGATGGACACCCGTGACCAAGAATTCCAAGATTTCGACGACGCCGAAGAAGAAAAACAGTACAAAGAATACCTCAACCAAGAGAAAGAAGATGCAGAGTTCCCTGATGAGATAGACACCCCATTAGACGTATCAGCGCGTGAACGTTTTGCAAGATATCGCGGTCTCAAATCTTTCAGAACTTCGCCTTGGGATCCTTACGAGAACTTGCCTATTGAGATGAGCAAAGTGTTCGAATTCGAAAACTACGACCAGATGTCGAAGCGTGTGATCAAGAGGGCCAAGCTAGGTGTGGATGAAGATGAGCAATCAGTCTCAGTTGCTCCTGGTAAGAGGGTGACACTACACATCAAGAATGTCAATCGAGATCTCGAATCCACACAATCGCCAGATCTGCCTCTTGTCATATTCAGTCTCCTGCCCCACGAGAAGAAAAAGTCATTGGTAAATATGACAATTACGCGCAACTCTGAGTACAGTGGTATAGTCAAATCTAAGGAGACACTCACGGCTATTATTGGTCCTAGGAAGATCCAAATCCAGCCGATATATTCACAGAACACACCGAAGGGTGTGAATAACGTGCACAAGTTCGAAAGATACCTTAGACACGGCGATGCGAGTGTAGCTACCATCTTTGGTCCAGTCACTTGGGGCAAGGTACCTATCGTATATTTGCGTGAGAGAGAGGATGGCAAACCACCTTATCTCGTTGGTAGTGGTACATTCAAGGACGCAGATCCTACACGTATCATTGCTAAGAGGATTATCTTGTCGGGACATCCATTCAAGGTGCACAAGAAGACTGTCACTGTTCGTTATCTTTTCTTCAATCCAGGTAAGTGAGCTGGTAATAAGCTATTCTATTGCTAACCAAAAGAAAAAGATGATATTGCTTACTTTAAACCGATTGAATTACGTACCAAATATGGCAGAGTGGGTCATATAAAGGAGAGTCTCGGAACGCATGGATACTTCAAGGCGCACTTTGACGGCCCTGTCACACAAATGGACACGGTTCTTCTGTACTTGTACAAGAGATCGTTCCCTAAGTTCTCAACCCAGCGTATTGAAGGACGTCAGCATATAAGCAGCGACGATCCACTTCCAGAGAAAGAAAAAGGCGATGAGAATATAGAACATACAGTCAATACGGGTAGTGACAGACAACACTTTATGGAAATATAGACAAGATGCTTCTATAAATTCTAACTTATTGTACAAATAACACTGATTTTAATCCAATCCTACGTGCTTTTTAACGTGGTTCATGGTGTCGCTGGCAATATAGGCAGCCTGCTTCTGACCTTTTTTGGCCAGTTCATCTAAATAGTGATGCTCATTTGACAGACGATGGAAGGCACCTCGTATAGGTGAGAGTGATTGAACAAGCGCCTCAGCCACTGCCTCTTTCAGTTGCGATGAGTTTTCTAAACCGATTGATACTTTCTCAGGCGTGGATTCTTCGCAATCTGCCAAGATAGTGAGCAAATTACTCACACCTGGTCTGTTCAACGCATCGAAATTGATTCCACTGTCTGAATCAGTCACTGCAGACTTGATTTTAGAAGCTATTTCTCTATCCGAATCTGTTATCATTATGCGGGAAGTGGGCAGTGGATGAGATTTAGACATCTTAGACAGTGGATCTCGGAGGTTCAGAATGCGAGAAGCGGGAGTGATCAGGTGAGTTGGTAAAGGGAAAAACTTGCGACATTTAAAGATCCTGTTAAAATGTTCAGCCAAATCGCGCGTCAATTCAAGATGTTGTTGCTGGTCTTCTCCGACAGGTACATGTGTAGCTCTGGAGAGGGTGTTATACTAGGAGGCTTAAACCAGCGCGTTACCCACTTGTACAACATTATATCGGCCGCCTGCAACACTGGATAGGATAGCAGACCAAGATTGAGTGTACTGTCGTCAATCTCACTGACATCATTAGAGTTCTTCAGCGTTGCAATTTTAGACTGAATTCCATTCAGATTTAATGAGCTTTGAGAGCCTTGCAGTGATCACGACCCACCTTCCACGTCGTCATCCGCTGCAATTTATTCACCGGAGTGAACGAATTGAGAATCCAGGCGAGCTCTGTGTGTTGCGCGACCTTTGAAAGTGACGCAATTAGCGTGTTGTTTAGATCCATCAGTAAACTTACTTGGTCTTGATGGAAGATGATTGACCGGTGAGGATCCAAGCCGATAGCGAGCAATGCAGCCATCATTTCGCGCCTCTCTTGCCGCAATATGCCTGGCTGCTGTGGGAGTGTGATAGCGTGATAGCCGACTATTGAGTAAATCAGCCGCGTATCCCTTGCCTCGCTATCCTGAAGCTTCTTCCAGTTCTTGAGCGCACCGAGGTAGTTACCCAGCTGCTTAATTAGCTTGCGTCTTCAACATCTGCCTCATCCTTACATGGGGTATTCCCGTAGGCTGGATTCCTGAGAAAATAGTCTTGGGTATTCGAGCAGACATGAGCGTATGGCAGCAACAAGCCGTTCAAATGAATTATGATTAAACGCATTGATAAGTTAATTACACTACTTTCAATTACCCAGTAAGCTACTCAATCACCCTCTCCATCTGCGTGGAGGTGAGTCATATCTTCTACGTGGAGGCGAATCATATCTTCTACGTGGTGGAGAATCATATCTTCTACGTGGTGGAGAGTCATTCCTCCTGCCTGCTGGAGAATCGTCGTATCTTCTTCTCGGAGGTGACCTCGACAATTCGTAACCACCTCTGCCCGCATATGGACGTCTTCTCGGTGAAGGTGGAGGAGACATCGATTCATGGCGGTTATCGTAGCGTCTACGCGGTGAAGGCGAGCGACTGGTGCGCCCACCGCCGTATCTCCTCCTAGGCGGGGAGGACGAGACGGACCTAGTGTATCTCCTGGGAGGGGAGCGTGATGGTGAGCGTGAGTATGAGCGTGGGCGTCTTGGGGATCTGCTCAGCGATCTAGATCTCGATCTCGATCTTGGTCTATATCTATCCCTCTCTCCAGCAGACACTGACGATACATCCGACGAACTGGAACTCAAAACGCTGCTCGAATCACTATCACTGCCGCTTCCATCATCATGCGTTTGAGGTGGTGGTATATTCTTGGGAGCATGTTTAAGATACTCGCGCATCTCCTCTGTTATCGCACCCAGTCCAATAGCCGTAAAGTAATTGATGGCAAAGCGTGTATTGGCAGGGTGGTCAGTTGGGAAGAGACCGCTAAAGTCTTGTCTGAAAGCAGGGTCGGCAAATCGTTTACGTGCGTCACTTAAACCCATCATTTCGACAATCTCATTGAAAAGAATTTTGACGAATATTCTGCTGCTCGATGTGGTGTCCTGTTGGGTTATCTTGATTACATTCATACAACCCCAATTTACACCGTCAGATGCAAATAGGTGACCGAAGAAACGAGCTATGTTGCGCAGTCGGTTAGTTTCGTAGCGGTGGATTGTGTCGTAAAAACCTGTGAAAGATTTTTGGAAACATTCCTGCCACATTCGATTGATTTTAGAGAAACGCTCGCCTATAAGACCGTAGAATTTGTTATATGTGCGTTCTTGGGAGCAGCACTCAACTATCATGTTGCATAACTCAATTTCATCTCCAGGTGGTATTTGAATGCGCATTAGTTTGTGAACAGCTTCATCAAATACTAGTGAATTCATTATCGTTAGGTAGATGGTACGGCGGAGGTTAACAAGATTGGTGCCTGTATGGTCAACAATACCATCTTGGTTTGGAGGTTGAACTGCATCATTCTCTTCTTCACCCTCTTCCTCCTCCTCTTCTTCTTCTTCTTCATCTGATGAACCTAAGATCTGGTGACGGATGGAGGCGTATTTTTCCTCATTTTCTTCATAATTGGGGTCAAATTTGAAGATGTTGAGACCATCTTGAGTGTTGATCGGGGCATTGAAATCAATATCGTGAACAATCTGTTCATCCTCTTCAACGAGATCGAGGTCTTGAGGGATGATGACGTTGTCTTTGAATTTATCTTTGCGAATTTGAAAGAGAACTTCAATCATATATTGAACGCGTTTTGAAATGTTAGCGTCATGGAGAAGGTTTCTGAGTTCTTCGTAGATGAGATTATTCATAGCAGGTTCGCGTTCTTGTAAAGCAGCGCCAACTTCACGAATATATTGAACAGCAATTTCAACGCCATCGTCGCCACCTTTAGAGAGAAGGAAAAGGGCTAATTCTAAAGCAAACACGTCGGATATAACGGACTGATTAACGAGGTGTGCAATGAAAATGACGGTCGCGTTGCACGTAAGTTTATCATTACGTCTATAAGATTTTCTAAATTGATTGATTAAACGTTGAACTAAGAGTTCGCCTAGTTGAGGAAGTTTAGAGTTTATGATGGCAACTAAAGCAGCGAAAATAGGAGTAAAAGGGAGAGAAGAAGACTGGGCTCTAATAACAGATCTAGCGAATAAGCCACGACCTCTAATTAGATTCTCTTGAAACAATTGAGGAGAGATAAGTTTAATATTTCCAGTGTTTACTTTGTTTATGAGACCATTTATAGATTTTCGAAGTTGATCCCATTTCAATCTTTGAGTATCTGCAGAGGATGAATCTAAGGATTGTTGTTCAAGCATGGCTTTGAGCACTGGACGTGGAATGTATCTACCAGTAGGTCTATTCAAACCTAGAGTGGATAGTTCATTGTTGAGATTAATTGGTTTGTGTTGTTGGTGGGTATTTGGTGATGTTGACCTAAGCCGTGTTGGATGGTGCAAATGGTGTATAAAAAGTACTCACCTCTTTCTCTTCAATTCGGGAGTTTCAGTAGTGGACATGGTTGATGATAGTACGTGATCAAGAAGAGTTATACATAAATTCAAATCTCTTTAATTGTAAATCTAAAATGTTCAGATCGTTGTTTATCTTTATAAATTCATTTGAAGTTTGATTAGTTGAGTTGTTATACGTTGTGATGATATGATAAAGTTTAGGTTCAATGATTTCTAATTGAGTGGATATCTCTTGGAGTTGTGTGTTTAAATCCCGTATAAAGTTTGAATTGTTGATTAAATTGCCCAAATCACCATTAAATTCACTTAACAAGTCAATCTGTCTTAAGTTATAGTCTAAGGTGGGTATATCGCTATCGAATAAATTTATCAAGGTTAATTTATCTTGAGTTGAAATAGAATCATCTAAATCACCATTTAAAACACCTTTATAACTATCAAACGTATGAAGAAAGTTATCGACTAATTTTATTGATTTCACGGTGTTTATTATATTTTCTAATCGAATTTTGATATTTTCATTAGATTCACTACCAATTAAGCTCTCAATAAATCCAATTCTCAATTCCAAGTATTCCATCGTTAATCTTCAACTTCCATCTCCATGATTCGTCGACAAGCACGTCAAAGGAGAGAATTCATTTATAAGAAATCTTTAGAAGCTCAAGAGAAGGAATCTTATCAAAGAAAGCAGAAATTGAAATCTTCTCTGGCTTCTGGGAAGGTGCCCACGGAGTTACAAAACGATGCTCAAGGCTTAGGCTCTGAATTGCGATACGATGAATCTCAATCTGATCCAACTCAACTCCTCGACGATGAATACAATAAAGCTGGTACTTATGATCCCAAAATTCTCATCACAACTGCCAGAGACCCTTCCTCTAGGTTAACTACCTTCTCAAAGGAACTTAGACTGGTGTTCCCTAACTCTATACGCTTTAACAGAGGTAACTACGTCGTCAAAGAAATCGCAGACGCCTGCAGAGCCAACAACGTAACGGATTTGATCATTTTACACGAAACTAGAGGTAAACCTGATGCTTTACTCTTATCTCACTTTCCACATGGCCCAACTCTCACTTTCACCCTCTCAAACGTTCAACTTAGGCATGACCTTGCCGGTGCCTTGGATAGCACTGTCTCCGAGCAATTCCCTCATCTCATCTTTGAAAATTTCTCTTCCTCACTCGGTAACCGCGTGATGAACGCTCTCAAATTCCTCTTTCCCCCTCCAAAACCAGACGCTAAGCGTGTTATGACTTTCTACAATGACGCTGATTTCATCTCCTTCAGACACCACGTCTATGTAAAAACCTCTCACAAAGATGTTCAACTTGCTGAAGTTGGTCCGCGTTTCGAAATGAAGCCGTATGAAATAAAACAAGGCACTATTGAAAACGCTGCTGCTGATACTGAGTGGGTTCTACGTCCTTATCAGCGTACCGCGAGCAGGAGGAAGTTATTGTAATATTATTTATTTATCAATCTATCATTTATAGAAACTAGGTCAAATTTTCACGTATCCCCTTCTCCATCGTCAATGCCCAATACTCTCCTCGTATCGAGCACTCTCTGTGCCAATCGCGACAGGTTAGCATCAGCCACGACGACGCTTGGTGTGAAATCAACGGAGCAAGCGACGCGAATGACCACTGCGATTCTTCTAGCCTGTTCGTCATCCATGATGACCATATCGTCGTCATCTCTATCAACATCTGGTGTGTTTCTGCGGTATGAATGTATGGTGTTTTCCGGCAGATGGTGCCAGCTGCTCGCGGGCACGAGAGCGGGGTCACAGTTAAGTGCGAAAGCGACACAACGCGACAGGGTATTCCTAACGCTTTCAAAATCATCCCCGTCCGTTGGTTTGTCGACATACAATTCGAGAGGACCACAAGACGCCATCACATTGTGCTTGCCGGCATGGTGGTAGCGCAACTCGTACCGACCCACACTCCACGGGAGTGAATTCGAGCAGAAGGAAACCACTCCTCGCTGCCCTTCCTCTTCCTGCGTGGCTGTAGCTGCAGCTGCAGATGACTTACCGACATGCGACGTCGGTCTGTCGGGAATAGGACGTGCGCCGTCGAACTCTCCATCGTGGATCGGCTGCCATTTCCCACGTGAGGAAATACGTGTAACGAGATGATCTGTATTAGCCCCAACGCGATATATCTGAGGATTGGGATTCGTCAGCAAAGCAAGGACATCACCACTCGTATAAAACCTACACCTATCCAGTCCTTGCGCGAGTGGTTTGCAGGTGCTGTCCACTCCACTTCAATTGGCTCTCCCTGGTGGTCGTGTTCATGTCAGTGGTGTTGGCTTCACTCACCACACACACTCAACTTACAAGATGATACGAGGTAGGCTGGCGTGGCGATATGGAAGGTTTGAGACTGAGAGAGTATTTCGATACATCGTACGCCGATAGATCCTTGTCAACGCGCCTGTCAGATATCAGTCAATCTACTCTCCATCACACGTGTGCAAACCCACGTAATCACAAGCCGCTCGCGCGACTGATGCAGCAGCACGCGCGTATCCTGCACCATTTTGTCAACAGACGGCTTAGCGCTCTTGAGGAAATCCTCGACGACGTCCACTGTCTCTCCGTACACTCTGTGGACCTGGCCCTGTACGTCTTTAGCAACGCGGTCGAACCGATCGAGCGAATTCTGGTTGAAGAGGGAGGAGCTACTGCGACGTCTGCCGTCTTTCACTGCCTTTGTCAGAGTACGCGCGGCGCCACCTGTCGTACGCACTCCACTCCCGAACAGCTTCTTTGTATGTGGGTTTTCGACGCAAGACAAGAACCACCAGTGTAAAATATAGCTGAAAACAGCCAGCGCGAATGTCGTCGCTGATCCACTTATCAGGCTGATACCGAACAGGGCCGCTCCACCCATCGACCGCTCTGGATCATTCACGTAGCGGTATATGCCCGTATAATTGAGTCGCGAGGGAAACTCCTCGAGGAAGAAATTGCCGAAAAACCACCCAAAGTTGCCTAGTACCTCATGACTTTCGAGAGAGCACCACACTTGGAGGATTATCAATAGTATCCCAACAACATGCTTCAACAACTCAGTTCCGACTGTCCACTGTTGAGGCAGAGTGTACGTCTTGAGCGCGAGGCCGACAAAGGATACATAGACCATAATCAGCGAGAGATTGTATACGCGTTTCCAACTATCAAATGCACTCCGTTTCGCTTCGTTCGCATTGACATGCGCATAGTACTTGAGATAATGCTTGATTAGATACTTCTCTTCGCTCTGCGCTTTGAGCAAATATCCTAGGCCGACTGAGTGGAAAGTACGCCATGCGATTACGTGGCTTATGTGTAGTGTTAGACTCGTCCCGTAGCTAAAATTAGGCATGAATGAGCCTACGACTGCATAAGCCACGACGAGCGCTGTTGAAAAGTCATTCGATCTGAACACATCAAAGTTCTTGAATATAATCAAATCGCGGCTGAAGTATTTGTGTTCGAGGTCGTGTAAATTGTTGGGTGAGTGGGGGTATCCTTCTACCTTAGTTGCGGGAGTGGGCTTGTCGTCAAACTGAGTGACGCACTCGTCGACATCGGTATCAGTGTCAGTTGTAGCGTCTGTGGCAGCAGGTGTAGGAGGGATGTGTGCGTCGTGCTCAGCGTGCTCAGCGTGTACAGTGTCCTCTCTCAACGCAAATGGTACGCGCTCAGCCAGAGGTTTCCGCTCGCCGTAAGTGCGTTCGATATGTGGATTCTCGAACCAGAGAAGGAAGCCAAATTGGAGAGCATGTGCGAGTAGCGACACGCAAAGCACCTGATAGCTTCCCACAACCAGCGAAAGACCATAAAAGCCAGCATATCCAATTGAATACATGGGATGTGGCGCGAGCTCAAACACGCCATCAAACTTGAGTGATTGGATTTGTTGAAAAAACGTATCACCCCAATACCAAGCGTAATCATGAATAACACGATGAGCATCGATTTTGACCCATAGATTGAACAGTATCATAGTCCATCCAGCTGCCCAGCGCAGCACATGCCACAGTACGCCGTGTCCCGTCGGTAAACGACAATGAGCCCAAGCGAAGCAAACATACGCGACGAAATCAGACAACAAGATGATATCGACGGCGTGGCGGAAAAATATCCACGTGTTGAACTCTGGTGGACACTTATCGAAGCTGTAGCCTGGACCCATTTTAGTCTTTATTTGATTCTCCACCCAGTTTCGCATTGCCGGGCGCTTGTTTGCATCGAGAAAGCCGTGCTGCTTCACCCAGTTGACTATCCACTGCGAGCGCGACTGGCGTGAGAGCACCCAGCCCAGCCCGACATTGTACGATAAGCGCCAGAAGATAAAGACGTAGAGGTACACCACTCGGCTCGTACTCAGCGGCATCAATGCAAATCCAAGTACCTGGAGACCGAGAATAGCCAGTGTAAGAATATCTACGTGCGTCTTTGGGTATTTCGGGTGGAATAGCGACGAGATCACATCAGCCGTCGGAGGAACTGCGAACATGGTCCCATCGGGTGTTTTGCCTAGTATTTCCTCGCTGTGTGTGTGTGCGTCTGCGTTAATTGCGTTATCTGCATCTTCTTCCACTTCCACTTGCCCTCTCTGGCGCAGTGTGCTCTGTGTGCTCTTTATCCTCTCTTCTGGTTCCATTATCGCTCGTGGTGACAGCACAAGACGCAAACAAAAAAAGGTATAAAAAATATATCGAAAATATAATCGATTCTACTTCAATATATCACTAGGAAGCTCCGAGAAATCCACCTGGTTCTGCACCTGTCTTCCGGAAACTTGAAAACTGATGCGAAGCCGCAGGCGTATATGCTGTAGGGGCTGTGCCATGACACGCAACAGCTGCGTCTCTTCCCTCTCTGTTCCCACTGTCGTATTTGATATAGGCTGCATCTGCAGCTTCATAGACTTGGGCACAGCAGCCTGAAAATTTACTTTTTCGCATTCGACAAGTCCTGTCGCGCTAAAAGTAGCCATGATGTTCACAATGTTCCGCTTACTTTCGTCCGGTGAGGGTGTGAGAGTGATGAGCAGTCCATTTGCGTCGTAAGCTGTGTACGTCTTCACCTCCTCGCTAGCCTTCTCGCTCTCATCGCCATCTGGAGCAGCTTGTCCGAAAAGCCCCATTATGTCGGTCACCGATGACTTTTCCGACTTCTCTTGCGGGTGCACAAGTGTATTTGCACCAACACTCACACTCGAACTTGCACTCGCATCACCAAGTGACTCACCCGTACCAAATATATCAGCTAGCAGGTCATGCGCATTACCCCTAGCACCACCAGCAACCGCACTGCCACTACCATTACCGACACTCGGCGACTCGTCACCTAGTACATCCACGAGCGATGAATCCGTTATAGAACGTGTGTTGCCGACCGGCTTAGCTTCTGACGCTGTCCCACCCAAAATGGATGCACGAATCTCAGGTGGTGGCATCCGCTCCAACACCCCATCGACCAAATCAGGCATATCGAGAAGCTGTGTGAATTCTATTGAACGTTGCTGCAGTTCGAGCTCGGGTGATGTTTCATACGATGTTATTAGCCAGCGCAATTTATCTTGAGACTCGTTGAATGTCTTCCCAAATCGGATAGACAGCTTGGCTGCAGACACTAATACATACTGACGTATCACCGTGTTGGCATATGGTGAAGCGTTGATCGATTCGAGTAGTTCAACTATGTCGTTTTCTGTAACATGGACTGATTTCTTTTCACTCACTTGGATGATGTCATTCTCTGTCACTCGGTTCACTTGGTCGTCATCTTCGTAGCTGCCTGCGGATAAAAGCACATCGCCGTACTCTCCAATAGTCCACAATCCAGCCAAAGTAAGCGCTTCTTGAGAAACATCCTTTTGTAGTGCTGAAAATAGCTTTTGGACCGTATATGCTTGCAGTTCCGGCGTATGTGATACTAGTCTCACAAATGCAGAAAGTACTTCTTCACGAACATAGTTGCCAGCCTTGAACAGTAATAAGTCAGTGTTGCATTAATTAGACATATCAACTCACTACTTTGAGCATACGGAGAATGGTATCGATGTGCCAGCGCTTGTTGGGTGCGAAACGCTCAGCAGCGAAAGAAATCTGCGAGGTAAGTCCGTTCTTAAATTCATTATCTGAGACCTCCAAGAAGGAAAGCAATTCGCGTGTAAGCATTCTGACGTTGGATTGATTGATGAGCGCATAAGAGAGCTCAAGTGCACGTCTACGTATAGATACATCACCATCGCGTAAACAATCAATGATGATATTCCTGTGTCGCTGTACAGCTTGAGTATCCATCCTGACAACCTTGTTGAGGGTGTTGAGAGCAACATATCTAATGTTATTATCCTTGTTGCCGAGGAATTTACCGAGAATATTGATAGCCATCACTCTCAAACCAGATTCAGCTTCAATATCAAGAATACAGAGGACAGCTTCGTAGAGGATGGAGTTGCCCACGTTTTTGGTATTATCGGTATTGGTTGCAACTTGGGCGAGAATATCGTTCACTAACTCAGACGAGGCGACATCGTTGATGCAGAGTAAGCGAAGGAGCTGAAGAATCTTGATTTGTAAAAAGGGATCAGTGATTCCGGAGACATCATGCTCGGGACTGTAACCCTGGGTGATGAGAGTCTTGAGTTGTCTGATGAGCAATGGTATAGCCTTCTTGAGGTCAGATTGAGTGGAAGGTTGAGCGATAGCAATGTTCGTGATGAGAGTGACTGCACAGAGGAGAACGCCGTGGTTGCGATCGGTGAGGAGGGATTTGGCTGGGTTTAAGTAGTAGTAGTGTAACTCTGGGAGCTTCCTAACAGTACGCATCGCACAAAGGGCAGCTTTTTTACGTATGTAGGAGTTAGTAGAGGATAAAAGCTTCTCAACCTCTTGTGCTAAGTCTCTAGCCATTTCTTGTGAAGAAATGTTTGCAAAAGTAGCCAAAGCGAGACCAACGACGAACATATTGGAATGATTCATGTCATTCTTCAAGCTGTTTGTGACCAAAGTCAAGACCTCCTGAGATTCATCGAGAAGTAACATAATTCCCAAGTAACCAAGTCTCTTATCGATGAATTTCGACGAAGCAGCTAGTTTCAAGCACTCAATCTGACCGAAATGAGCGGGATAACCAAGCATATGAATGTAAATAAGTTTAGCGACGTTGGCGTGTCTCATAAAGTGATCTTCTTCCCTGAAAGCGGTACGTATAGCTGCGGATTCACGCTGAATGAGGGACCTCTCATCAGCCAGAGTTTTCTGTTGCCTTAGAGATTTAATCATAGATTTTAGATTAGAGAAGGACATGGTGGTCTGGGAGTGAGGGAAGTTAGAACGAGATGGACACAAACGTTGAGAATGGAAATTGGATCGATATCGAGCTTGGATGGGGAGTGTAATGAGCTCAAGAATAAATATGATGTTGGTGATGTGCATTGGGTGATATACAGCCACGACTAACATACGGGTATAGAGCTGCTTCAATAAATGGTTTGACAAGTACCTCGAGGAATATTCAAAGCAGAATATAAACACCAGTATGCAGACATATGATAAGGACTGTGGTGGCTTGTTCAAATTATACTCTCAGTGCTTGGAAGTAGGTAGTGCTATTGAATTTATCATTTGCTTACATTTTACTAAGAAATCTATAAATTCCAAGCCAAACTTGAAAGAATTGATTGATAATAACAAATTATAAGTGTTTCCTCTAGTCTGTTGTACTACCACCAATGTCTAATAGATTACCTTCAATTATTCAAGCAAACACTAGGATCTCAAGGTTTCTGAAATCTAAAAATGGATTCTGTAACGCTCTAAACTTCATTTCACAAACTCAGCTGGAACCCAACGACGAGACTTATTCTATTCTTCTAAAACTTTGTTACAACGATAGGCTGTTTAGCGAATCGAGTGCTTTGTTTAGTGAGATCAGTACTCCAAATATCGATCACTACAATCAATTGATTAGAGTTGGTTCCTTGTAATCCCCCTTAGCTTCTCTCTAACATTGATATCCTCAGACAGCCATAAGAACGCAACAAAATACCTCAACTATCTTCAGTTTACTCGGTAAAATGGAACAATCTGGTCACACTTCCTCTACAGCCATCCTAGACGAGCTCATCGCTTATAACACCCGCAGACGCTCTTTAGAAGGCTGTTTAAAGCTCTTACACTCTTTTTCCAATACCTCTCAGCCTTCTATCCAATCCATTACAAACGTCGTCTCTCTAGCTTCCCAATTAGCCTCCCCAAGGCTAGCCTTCGAAATCGCGATCGAATTCGAATCTTCCTCACCAAGATCTTTAACTGTGGATACTTGGCTCACCATTTTGAGATCCGCTGCTCACCACCACTACATGCCTGCAATTGAACACGCTTGGTCAATTGTTGTTGCTGAGAATGGTACTGCCGTCGACGAAGGCACTTGTATCCTTGTGTTAAACGCCTGCGCTAGAACTTCAAACCCTCAACTATCCACCTTAGTAATTGCATCTCTCAGGAACCAATTCATTCCCCTCCAAGAGCACCATTTAGCACCCGTAATAGAAGCCCATGCAAAAGCTGACAACATCAAAGAACCTTTCATCTTGCTAGGTGTTATGAGACAGAACAAAATCGCTCCGCAGCTAGAAACCGCTCAACCTATCCTCGATGTCATTTCAAAATCTGTAGATAGCGTCGACGATGCATACTACATGCTCCAAGACCTTCAGAAGGAGGGTGAAGCGATTGACATATCTGCACTCAACGTGATAATATCAGCATCTATCAAATTGGGTGATATACATCGTGCGCTGTCCACGTTCCAGGAAGTTGACACATTCAATCTCAAACCATCAACTGAAACTTACAACATACTGCTATCAGGCTGCATAGACACATCCAATAGAAGTCTCGGTGACAAGCTGCTCACATTGATGAAAAAACAAGGTATTCAACCCGATAAGAGGACATTCGAGAGGCTGATTGTCTTGTGTTTGACGCAGAGTACATACGAAGACGCCTTCTACTATCTCGAGGAGATGAAATCAGCGGGATACATTCCACCACAGTCTGTTTATGAGACGCTTATTCGTCGCTGCAAGAGTCTCGGTGACTCACGCTACAAAGTTGCTCTGGAGGAGTTGCGCGAGTGCCAGTACAAGCCTAGTAGATCCTTGATGACGTTTGTAAATTCGTAGTAATATTTATCTTTATTTGGCTATTTTTGTAATGCTGTGCACGTAATCCAAATCCCAAATCAGCCGTTGATTGACGATCCCATGTTTTTGCCTGAAAATCATTTACATAGAAGAGTGCGATATTAGTCGAGCTGCATACGCAGGCTTACAAAGGCATACTAGGACAACAGCTTGAGCGTGAACAGCACTCAGTGAGGACGTCTTGCATTCTCATCACGTGTCTGACCAGTGATTTACCCAGAAAAGAGACGCTTATCGTAGCATGTATCTACGTCGTCGCCATAGCCATTCTCTGGCACGTCCCTTTTCTTGTTAGTGGCTTGGTAATCTGAAGCCAACACGTCGATAGCAGCATCTAGTTTGAAATGACGCGTTGGTATTTCTATAAACCCTCTAACATCCCCCAGAGATGGATTATTTACCCATTCAAACTGCTCACCGTCGGATTCCACGAGTTCAGCCACGCCATTGCTGGTAAACTTACGGGAGCTAAGATTGAGAGTATAAAGCTGGATCCCCATGGAAAGTATCAGCTTGTTTGGGTGGGATAATTACTCACATTCCTACAGAAGGCGGTGAAACACGTATGAGAGGCGGTTGGTCATTCATTTCACTCCCGGCTGGCTATCTGGGTAGTAGCTTGAGTACGTGCAGCCTTAGTCTTCCTATAATGCACCACCCCTAATTCTCAACAGTCGGCGCCATTTTAATTGCCGTCGGGTTTGACTCGTTTGCTTCAAAGATCGCCTGTTTTGTTATAGCGGCGTGTTTCTTAGTCTGTATTTATTGGGCTCGCAGAGTGAGTGCCTTCACTGACTCTACTCGTTGGAACATGTTTAATGACGTCATAGGACTGGTTGTGTGAGTCCTTATCTTTGACTTGACTTTTTTCTTCAACCTCACACCACGCAGGCTATGTCCTACTTATTGTCTTTGCGGCACTCCTTATCGCCTTTTGGTTCATTGAGTTGGTTGATATGCTCATCATTTGACTTGCTAACGGATCAACTAACCAGGCACGCAATATATCTCGTGAGCACGCGTTGAAGTGAAAACGACTGAGAGGTACTAACAAAGTGTACAGCGCTACTTCATCTTGTTTGTTGGTGTGATGAGCTGTCTAGTGAGTACATAGCACGACTCCATAGCTGTCTAACAAGTCCCTCTCAAGTATTCCATTTGGGATATCATAGACGATACCCTGATAAGAAAGGTGCCCAGCTCGGATGCCGTTCAGATGTCCTATGCCTTTCACTGTATACCTTCCAGAGGTTGGGGTGTACTCTGGCTTCTGCAGAGTGTAGGATTCTTCGCTTGTGGTGTTATAGTCGGCATCGTAGCCTTTAAATATCAAGATCAGAGGTGAGAGTGTGTCACCTGTAATCACACTCCTAATGCAACCCAACAGAGCTCGCGCGGATATCATTTTAGCGACCTAGATGGGTCTTGTAACGTAGAATGTAACTTAGCTTGTAACGTAGCTTGTGACACAGCTTGTAATGTGGTAGAATAATTTATTTAGACTTTTCTAGTAAAAGTGTGCATGTGTATGTATTGCGATAGACAAAGAAATGGGTACTGGGAATGCGACACGAATAGAAGTAAATAAACTCAAATGCTATTGTTATTGTTATTGACATTGTTATTATCATGCTTATATTGTTTGTAATGCACATTCTGATGTCTAGTAACTTGATCAGGCCTAGCGAAACGTTTATCGCAGCTCGGGTGAGGGCATTCAAAAGGTCTATCACCAGTATGTGTGCGAAGATGTTTCTTAAGATTAGAAGATTCAGAGAAGGCTTTATCGCAAAAAGTGCATTTGAACGGCCGTTCGTTGGTATGAGTGCGTTTATGAATGGTCAGTGCGCCTGCAATAGCGAATGCTTTTCCACAACCTTGGTAATCGCACACGTAGGGTTTTTCTCTAGGCGTGTATTATCAGTTATTGTCATTTTCTTTGTCAACACAAGACGCAAATACACACTCACCT
The DNA here is from genome assembly GCF_000400465.1 of Wallemia ichthyophaga EXF-994. Taxonomy (NCBI): domain Eukaryota; kingdom Fungi; phylum Basidiomycota; class Wallemiomycetes; order Wallemiales; family Wallemiaceae; genus Wallemia; species Wallemia ichthyophaga. Next base: position 150,784 of record NW_008806279.1, on the reverse strand, counting down.
CGTATGCTTTCGCATGTGCTGCTGCAGCGTCGCAGCCTCGCTAAAGAAGCGGTGGCAGACTGGACACTCGAACGGTCGATGACCAGTGTGGGATTGGAGATGACGCATTATTTTCTGTCTGCTGGAAAAGACTCGTCCGCGTGTACTGCTACTACTACTCCCGCTCCCACTCCCACTCTTTTCGCAGCCTCTCCACATACAGGAATACTCCGCCTTGCCAGACCCAACATGCTCGGTAGAGAGGTGGGTCATGAGTTCCTCCGTCGACCCAAACTCGACGTCGTGCTGCTTGCAATTGAGCCAGTCGCACCTGTACGGTGGGCCAGCGATAGTGCATGTGTTTGGACGTGGGTATGGATGGTGATGGTAGTGCGGTGTGTGGTAGTGGTGATGGTGGTGTGGTTTGGGTGGGTGAGGCGGGTGTATTGGGCGTGCCTTTTCTGTTTCTGTCTTCATATTCGTGTTCATATTCGTGTTCATACTCGCGTGCGTAGCTGCGGGACATATCGACGGCGGGTGAAGATGCGGGAAGGCTGTCGCGTGAAGATGGTGAGCATATGGATTTAGATCAGGATAGTCGTGATGTGCAATTGCGATAGAAAGGTTATCGGAATTTTGCAGGGTATGCAAGTTGTTTTGGGTTTGTTGTGTGCCTTGGGTGCCTTGTGCACCCTGCCCAGCTCCTGACAACGCCAGTGGATCGTCAGCCACCTGCAAATGGTCCTGCAGGACGTGTCGGAGAATTGAATGCGCGTCTGGCTGCGTGTTAGTTGACGTAGACGGTGGACAAACATTGCAGTCTGTTCCACCCCATTTACAGTCCAAATTTACGAAATTGAGGTGTGAATTGTGCACATGCTCAATTAGGTCATTCATGCTATCGTAGTGAGCATTACAGCCTGCCCATTCGCATTTTATGAGTGGTGGTATAGTGCTTGTTGAATTTGGAATAGAACAACTAACATGACCATTATTGTGAAAATCAAAGTCATTGCAGCAGTTTTCCAGCTGTTTTCATTCAGCGATATACTCCAAGACAAAACATAGAACTCACAAAAGACTGAAACTGCTCTTCAGATTCACAAACTGGCTCTATACAATCATCGTCATCGCATACGACATCGACTTTGTGCATTTCATCGTCACAGTATTCTGAGCTGCAATCTGATCGACCGTCTTCTTCTTTATCTTCTTTGCCAGCCCCTTCTGATAAAGCATTCATTATTGAAAACGCCAATCCTTCATCATATGCTGGAAGCTCCGTTGAGATTTCTTCCGACAATCCATTCATTGCAATTTTTGCTCAATTTTGCTTGTCGTCGTCTCTCACAACCGGAGAGGTCGTCTTGATTGCATCATAAAAGATATTGGCTGCAGATTTTTATGTCATGTGGTGTTAGGTGGATATTCTACTCGAATTTACTCTCTATGTGTTTTATATTCATATATACATTACTGCTCTTTAATTGGGTCAAATTTTCATCAGGTTTAAGTCATCAAGTAAACAAGTAACCAACTAATAATGCATCAAGTCATCGTCACAACTTCCTCTGCAGCTGTTGGATGAATAGCTACAGTATTATCGAAATCCTTCTTTGTTGCACCCATCTTGATAGCTACTGCAAATCCTTGCAACATTTCATCACTGCCTTGTCCTACAAGGTGCAAACCAACAACCTTTTCTTCCTTGCCGACGACAATCAACTTGAAAGCACTTGGCTCCTTCTCCTCTTGAGGGAACATTGAGTAGTACATGGAAGTGAACTTGGACGTGTACACCTTCACACTATCACCAAACTGCTTTCTGGCATCATCCTCACTCAAACCGACCGATCCAGCTGGAGGATGTGAGAAGATGACAGATGGGATGTTTTCATAGTTGAGGTGATCATCCTTGAGCTCAGCAGGTCCATATAGTCTATTACCGAGTCTTCTACCAGCGGCCAAAGCGACTGGTGTCAATTCAGCTTTTCCTTGTACATCACCCAAAGCGAAAACGTTCTTCGAGTAAGTGTTCTCATCTAATTGGACAGACTGGTACTTGTTAACGAGAATGTTGTTCTTTGAATCAGTCTGTGCGCCTGCAACTTTAGCTCCAGCTTTGTCAGTTTCAGGTTCTCTGCCAACTGCCCAGAGCAGACAGTCAACTTCTAGTGGGTTTGTGGAGCTGTCCGTGTGGACCAACAAACCACTACTTGTCTTCTCTATGCTCTTAACATTTGTGTGCTTGACTAAGTTGATTCCTTGGCGCTGAGACTCACTCGTCACAGTATCCTGGATAATAGAGTCGAAATTCCTCAACACCTTATCTTGTCTTATGAGAAGGGAGGTTTCAGAGCCGAGGGAGTTAAGCACGCCGGCCAATTCAACGGCAATGTAGCCAGCACCGACAACAGCGACTCTGCGTGGCTGATGTTCTAATTCGAAGAAGCCATCTGAGGTGATACCGAGGTGTGCACCTGGAATTTCGTAAGGGATGCGAGGGTGACCACCAACAGCAATGACGACATTCTTTGTTGGAATTTCGTAAGAGCTGCCGTCGTCCTTTTTAACAGAAACTGATGTGCCTTGGTGGTTGTTGATAGCACCCCAACCATGATGATACTCCACGCCGTCCTTTTCAACATTTCTATCATAAATGCCGTTTAAGCGATGAATATAAGCGTCGCGTTTTTGCTTAAAATCAGACCAAGCGAATCTGGGTTTGTGGGGAGTGTATGATTCAGAAACGTCCTGAGCCAGTTCGTAGTAGCGGGAGTGGTTCACATGGTGTGCTAGATCTGCAGCGTGCCACATAATCTTCTTTGGAACGCAGCCAACGTTGACGCATGTGCCACCAAGTTTTGGTTGAGCTTCGATGATTGCAGCCTTAGCGCCATATTGAGCTGAGCGTCTGGCAGCGCCCAAGCCACCAGAGCCACCGCCGATAACGACGATATCATAAATTCCAGGACTTGGTTTGTTGATCGGTGGCATTTGAGGGATCGACGATGAGTGGAATCTTCTCTGATGGGAGTTAGAGGTGAAGAGGGATTTAAGATATTAAAACCTACAGCCACACGTGTGAAAGACATTTTATAAAATAATTTTATATTACCGTTGATCGTTACTCCCAACAGCCATGCCAGCCAACGAATCATTGAAACCTTGGATAGAGAAATATAGACCACGCACTATCAATGACGTAGCTGCACAGGATCATACAATACGAGTTCTTAACAAACAACTCAACAACGCTAATTTACCACATATGTTATTCTATGGTCCACCTGGTACTGGTAAAACATCCACTATTCTCGCTTTATCCAGGCAATTATTTGGGTGGGGATTGGTTGTTTTAATTTTATACACCCACTCACCCCCAATTGAAGCCAGGATCTCGTAAATAGTCGCGTACTCGAGTTAAACGCGTCTGATGAGCGTGGTATTAGCGTTGTTCGCGATAAAATTAAAAACTTTGCAAAACAAGCACCAAAGGCTTCTTCTTCATCCAATACTCCTTCTTACAAGATTATTATACTCGATGAAGCTGATTCTATGACTCAAGATGCTCAATCTGCTTTGAGGCGTACAATGGAAACTTATTCCAAGTCGACTAGATTCTGCTTAGTCTGTAATTACGTTACTAGGTGGGAAAAAAGCATTTTAATGCTTTCTAGGCTTAAATCCCTTTAGAATCATCGAACCTGTCGCTTCTCGTTGTTCAAAATTCCGCTTTAAGCCACTTGACGATACTGATACCAAAGCTAGACTCGAATTTATCGCTAAAGAGGAGCATATTGATTATGAGGATGGTGTAATTGATGCACTCATAAGCACAACCCATGGCGACCTCAGACAGGCTATCACATACCTTCAATCAGCTACACGCTTACATCAAGCAACATCGACAAAAATAATTCCAGATACGATTACTGAAATTGCCGGTACTATACCTCAACACATAATTGATAACATAGTGTCTGTTTGTTCGAACAAAAAGAATTTTAAGGAGGTACAGAGCACACTCAAGCAAATCCATTTGAATGGTTATGCTTCAGCTCAGATACTTGCACAGCTCCATGACAAAGTTATAGACAGTTCTAGTATAGCTGACTCCTCAAAAGCTAAATCAGTGTTAGCCATCGCAGAAGCAGACAAAGCGCTAACCGATGGAGCAGATGATGAGCTTCAAATGCTCAACCTCGCAATGAAACTGCAAAAAGCATTTAACCGTGTCAACTGAAACACTATGTAATTTATATCAAATCAAGTAGACTTGTTAACAATTAAAACTGGATTGCGTGATTGTTTAAGTATATAAGTTGAACATGCACCTGGTATACCTCCACCACCTTCATCGCGTCTTCTTCTACCTACGACAATCAAATCAACGGCGTGATGATCAGCTATTCTACAAATAGCTATTTTAGCATCAGCGTGGTTAATAACTAGAAGAGTGGTAGTGATCTGTGTCGTTTGTGAGTGAAAATTGTTCAAAAATGTTTCAAAATAGACAAACATGGAGGTTAGAGTGGAGGATATCATTTGAAATAGCCCGTAGATTATCTAAGACGTGGTCACGAATTTGCTTTAATTGAATAAGATTAGATTCGTGTGTTTGTTGATCATCTGCTGGCATTTCCAATATGTGAGCGATGAACAAATGATCACCATTCCTGAGAATCTTATTCTTCAAGTAGTTCAGCGTATGAATAGCCTCCTCAGTGCCATTAAATGCTAACAAAATCTTTCTTGAAGGCGTCGAAAGAAAACCTGCACTTGGGAACTTCTCAACAATTGGTGATAACGAGGATGCATCATTTGAAACAGCTGCTGCATTCAAGGCAGAATGAAAATCGATAGATGATTGCCTTCTTCTGTGTGTCATGACTGCATAGGTTGTAGAGATATCACGCGTATATATGATGCGTGAGAAGTTGTATGAAAATTTTCTATATAGATGGAAAGGGAATTGAGAGGTTCAAAAGAACCTTCATGATTCAAATGATATTTATTACCTATTTAACCACTCAAATTAAAGAATAAAGATTCTGACGTAATCACGAAGCACCATCGTGTCGTGCCAAACCATCATCCTTTCAGCGACCAACAAGTATTTTGAATAAGAAAAAAGAAAATGTCGAATCCACTGGATGAATTTGAGCGATTCAGTTATAACGCCGGTGAAGACGATCTAAAGCCTGATTTCCAGCTAATTGAAGATCCCATTTGGTCATTTAGAGAGAAAGATAAGCAAGATAACGATAACGATAAGGAAAAAGGAAATTTATTGGATAATTTGGATAAATCACCTTTAAATCAATCACAAGATCCACAACAACATCATTTATCCAACTTATTCAGCCAGAATTGGAATAATCTACAAACAGTTTCACCACAGCAAGTAAGCCTTGATTGGACACCAACTCAATCTACTTCAGATTTTCCTCAGACTTCAATTAAGACATCTAGTCCTGCAACTGCTGCTTTAGCCAACTTTAATGAGAATAAGGGGGAAAATACGGGAAATGTGGAATATCTCCAACCTTTGTTTAAGCCAAAAGTTGATTCTGCTGTCGATAGACCCCATTTATCAGCTTTCAACTCTTCTTCTAGCGATAGCGATGAAGAAACTAGCTTCAACTCTGTTCAGCAGCCCACGCAACTCACACAACCAAAACAACCAACACAGCCATCCCCTCCTTCTCCATCTTCAAACACACACAAACGTCCACATGCTGAAACACATTCACATCCACATACTCACTCATACTCTCAATCTAAACCACATTCAAGACGGCAATCAACCGCTCATACTGAACAAAATATTCAATCTCAATCCCAAGACGTCGACAAATACACACCTCCATCTTCACCTGGCTATGAATCTTCAGAAGATGAATACGACGACAGCTACGGAGCACAACCTACAAGACAGAGACGAAGGCAAAGCAGCACAAGTAAAACACAAAGAAATCAAAAAATAGCTCTCGATCAGATTGACACAAAACACATACCATATGCTTTTGAATTGACTGATGATAGTCTCGTTAGATGCACCTACTCCTCCCCAGTACCTCCTCATAAAAAGTGTAAAACTTCCTTCCAGCGTCCTTACGATTTAGCCAGGCATGTAGAGACCATTCACTCAAGAGACGAGGCTCAGTTGGTGAGAAGTGGTAAAATCTCTCCTGCTCAAATCACCATACCTGGTCTAGCCAAAGATCTCGAAGAGGCTGAAAAAGATCCGAAAAAGGCTGAGAAATTGGTCGCTGTGCAGGTTTACAAATGCGATGGCGAAGAGGGTTGCGGTTATGTGTTTTCGAGGAAGGATGCGCTTATACGACACAAAAGGATAAGAGGTCATGGTGTACCTAAGCAAAGCTAACAATTGTTTCAAGTTCATAGCATCATTACATTATTTCATGCATTGGGTTTTCTATAGATTTACTTAATCGACCTACTTCTTCAGCCCGGTTGCTATGAAAAAGGGAATCCTACTCAAACCACCAGTCTCTTCATAGTCTAGCAAAAATGCCGGCCTACACGAATAATCTATCAGACCAGCTTTGGTGATAGCCGACTGCACTTTTTGTGATGATATCGCGTGTCGGTGAGGATGAGTGTTGGGTGAAGGCTTATCGATGTGCTCTCCAGTGAAGGTGGAGTTGAGAACAGCTGAATCTGAGAAAGGCTGATTACTGTAGTCTACGATAAGCAACTCTCCGTCGCTGTTTAGGTGTTGAGATAGAGTGTTTATCACTCCATCGACATCGTTGAGTTTGTGAAGAAGTTGTGTGCACTGTCGTATACCTTATAAACATCTATACCCACCAACAAACACAAAGCAGACTCACCACAATTACGTCAAACTTACTGTCAGGAGGAATACAAGTATGTGCTTCCAACTTGTCAGACGATATGCCTCTGTCTCTAAATTTGCGATTGAAGGCGTTAACTAAATCGGAGTTGCTGTCCACGCCTGAGAAGAAGGGAAAAGGAAGAAAGAAGAGAGGGATCAGCAACAACACCAACACAACACGCTATCACTCCACCCACCGGTGATAGATCGACTGTTGAATTGCAGCGATTCACTCACAATTCCATCCCCACAGCCATAATCAAGAACACTGATATCGTCACCCATAACGAAATGGTCAGATCTGGCTAGAAACGCTTGACTGGCCATGGATTGAGCGTGTATCTCAAGCAATTCATCAATAGAGATGGGTATATCCATATTCATCTGCATACTCATCGCTAATGGCACCGCTGATGAGAATTTCCTTATTGATGTGCGGATGAAGGTGGGAAGCATGGCTAGCTCATAACCAAATAATAGACACATTCAAATGATTCAATCTGTGCTTATTTTCAACCAACAAGGAAAACCACGGCTTGTAAAGAATTTTAACAAAACTCTAAACAACTCTCAACTTGTGAATCAATCATTTAAGCTCGTCCAAGATAGGAACCAGGCTTGTAACTTTGTAAGCCTCGGTGATTATACGCTAGTTTATAGAAATTACGCTACTCTCTTCTTTTGCTTGGTGATCGATTCAAATGAATCAAATCTTGGTATACTCGACTTGATTCAGGTTATGGTTGAGGCGTTGGATAGGTTGTTTGAGTCAGTCTGCGAACTAGACCTTGTTTTTCATTTCGATCAGGTCCACTTTATTGTTGATGAAATTATTCAAGGTGGTCTTGTCATCGAAACCAACGTGAATCAGATTGTGAACAATGGTATGATACATTGCACTAAACTCTTTCACTTTCTCACACGCCACAGTCAACGAACAAACTCTGAGACGCAAGAAAAGTCAAGAAGCTCCTCTGATACCCAACTCTAGCTGGTTTAGTAGACTCAAAAAGACATGACCCAAAATATAAATATATTATTACAAAGCATACGTTGTTTCTCTTATTTTTATTTTTTCGCGTCTGCGATCGCCTCAACTACCGTGTGAGTATGGTTTGAAGACGGTCTAATTGCGCAACTATCCAACGACTGCAACCACTTATCGCTAACATAATCACTCCGTCTTGCTCTCTGATCTGCAGACTCTGAATCTGGTTTGGACAATTCACCATACAAATCCAAACCTTCTGTCGCGTCAAGAATTTCTTCACCTCCTCTCAGTAGCTCATTCAGCGTCGATCTTCTCTTTGGCTCGGGACAGATCATCCTCTGCAGGCAATCCCTAGCTTCGCGTGGCAGCAGTTTGAACATGGAATCTGAACTACCATTGACATAAGTCGTCTGTGAAGCTGTCCTGTCCTTGATCGATGGTCTCTTTGGTATCGATTTTGGTTGCACTTCATTTACTCTGCCCATATTCGATATCGTCATCGAGCGCACCTGTGCAGCAGAGCGAAGATCGTCAACCTTACTCTCTTTAGGCGAAGCAGGTAGACTTGTTGGTTCTTGGCATGGCTTAGGGAATATTCTATCGCTGAGATCTTTGTCTCTCTCATCTGCGGCATCAGCAGTGCTGCAGCCGCTAATGTTATACTCCTCAAACGTTTTCTGTAGCTCTGTCCACTCTGGTTTGTCATCCAGGTTAGGTGACTTTACTCCACTCTCCTCATCCTCAACAACTGGACAGCATAATTCTGGATGTGTTTTGAGGAATAGAGCGTAAGATTGATCTGATGTTTCGTCAGGTATCTTCCAAGGGAATCTTCTCAAAAGCATGCAAATGAATATGATACCAATTGACCAAATATCAGCTAATCTTGGATCATACTCGTTCTTGTGTTCCCGCTTAGCTTTTTCTGTAGATGAATAGAGAACTTCAGGTGCTAGGTAAGGATCAGATCCAACTACTCCGGTAGCTTTCACTGTCCGTTTTCCAGGATACTTGAATACCGTAGCTGTACCGAAATCGATGAGTTTGACGGTAGAGTTATCGGTCAAGACGCAGTTATCCAATTTCAAATCTCTGTGTGCCAGGCCCATATTGTGAAGATAATCGACGCCGTCGACTATCTGTTTGAACACGCAGTATATCTCGCCTCTTGACATTTTGCCTGACATGACAACGCTGAATAAATCGTATGGAGCATATTCCATGATCTCGTAATAGTGACCACGTTCAGAAATAATATCGACTGTTTCGATTATGTTTCTGTGCTTGAGGGTGACCCCAACGCAAAACTCTGCGGTGACTTTCTTTACGTATTCCTTTTGACTTTCGCCGTTTCTGCGCTGTCTAAACTCCTTTACAGCGTATACGGATGATGAGTTGAGCCGATTGGACCGAGTTGAAGAAGAGCGGGACAGAGAGTGCGACAAGGAGCGAGACTTTTTGGCAATCAGCCTAACGGTGCCACCTGCACCTGTGCCAAGAGTTTTGACCCATTTGCCGTACTTTCTGTTCAAATGTGCGTGTTCCTCACCCAAATTGCATGAATCATCGGTATCATAGCTGTGTAGGGAAGAGGAGGATGCAGGAGAACGAGGAGAAGGGGTATTCGAGTGCAGACGCCTCTTCCAACCGTGAATCGGGTGTAATTTGGACTTTTTGTCAAACTGGCGAATGATAGGCTTATCGAATATGAACCTGGAGGGAGTAGAACGCGCGTGCTGCGATTTGGCCTGTTAGAAAGGTTTATATGTGAATAAACAGCCACCCACCCTCTGATCCTCATCTGTGGATTCATCAGCGCTGGCAGACGTGAGCGAAGGCGTGTTCTGTGTGTATATCTCCAGCGCTGCTCTCATTTTTATTTTTCAGTGATGATCGTTTACTCCAAACGCTTATAAATCGATCGCTTCAAAAACACCCGGTCATCCCCTCACCGCTTTCCGCCAGTCGGCCCCCTGGATTTCGCACGAAAGTAAAAATAACAAAGCTGTGAAAATATTCTTACAAATAATACGTGCCTCTTTATGTAACCTGTCCATATACCATTTCAGCTCGCAAAGTTTTCCGAATGCGCGTAGAGCGTCGTGGGCATACAACTATCCTGAGCAGCGATCTGCAGCTCCATCTCTGCCACCTTATTCATCACCTTCCAATTAAACAGCTTCGGCCCGCAAACTTTTTACTCGTTAGTAATATTCGATATCTCATTCAGGTACGCACCACTCAGGCCCAGGGTGGTGCCTGCCGAATGTCTCGCAGCTTCATTGAGCAACTTTTCCAGATCCGGCCTCCCCGTTGTTATCTCATAAACCTTCTTCTCTGTTATAGAGGATGAGCTGTCGGTGGATGCCAATGAAGTGATAGATGATGACGTCGCCGGCTCAGTCTTGTCCCCACTCAAAAAGATGCGAACTCTTACATTGTCGTAGCTCGCCAGCCGCGATAATGCTCTGAATGTCGCGTCAAACCATTCCAGCGATTCTGGGGTAGTGATGACATGTCAGATGTGTGTGCCTGGAAATGACCCACTCACTCTTGCTCCTTATACTCCATACGAGCGTTATATGCTCACAGATGGTGGCTCGTGTTTCCATGCGCTGCACAAGATCTAGCAGGAGTGGCATGTTGCATGTTATACCAGTACCCCCCGACAACAGCAAGACATTCCTATAACCATCTAGCGGCACCGCCCCGCCATAGCTCCCGTCGACAAAGCATGGTATGTACGTATTGCCCTGCTGAGCGCGCTCGTGCAGTATCTTGGTCACGCCTTTCTTGGCACGAGCTAGTAGCTGTATGACCGAGTGCTCCGAGTCAGTCGATGGGATGCTGGTTATAGTGAACGGATGCGACTGGAGCGGCTTCAGGAAGGGGAATCGGATGTATATGTGTTGGCCTGGACTCCACCGTATTTTGGTCTTGATCGATAGACGCGTCATGCCCTCGGTGAGATTCTCCAACTGCGCGTGCGACGTCGACAGCTTGTTCGAATAGATTGTTATTACCAGCCTCCCGAACCAGCTGTACAGCACCAGTGCGACAGTCGCGAAGAGATAGTTCCACGCGTCCATGTATGTCACGTTCACATGAGGGAACAAGTTGGCCAGGAAGGCGATTGTAGTGACAATGTGCTGGAACACGAAAAACTCGTAGCTTATCCGCCGGAATATCCTGAGGGTGCTGATGTTGATCCATACGAGAAATACGATAAGAACCGTGCCTGATTCAAAGTGGGCGTTGTTGTCCCATGCGTATTGCAGTGCAGTCCGTCCAGCTGCGTTCCCACCTGTTCTGTAGCCTTCGAAATAGGGCGCCAGAAGCATCGGTACGCCGTGTACCAGGCTTATGAAAAGCAGCAGCCTCGATCCGTACTGGTGGTACGTCTGAAGCTTCTCGTGCGATATACCCGTTGCTAGCGAGATGGGATTGACTCGGCTACCGAGTGTGAATATGAACGGCACTAGCGCCATCGCTAGTGATCCTGCTCGTGTCGCCAGTGGTGGTTTTTCTGCGAGGAAATTGTCTGTGTAATATGGAAGCGTCGCCAGTGGCCACACAGCGAGCCATATGAAAAGGAGAATGATTCCTACGAGAGGAATAGTGTGTGGTAGGTACCATTTGTGGATTTTAATCTGGTGGTACTTTCCTGCTCTGCAGACAGCTGCTATTTGTCGTAAGAATGACGGTATCTGCTTCTTTCTCTGGCTGTTGGTGGTGTGAGGAGGGTTGAGAGTTTATAATCTCAGCCTACGGATGCTTAGCCAGGTAGTACTTGGTCTGCTGCAGTATTACAACAAACAACACCAATCCAAGCAGCGCCAACCCAACAACCAGTCCGTATATGGGCTTTTGAGGGTCGTTAGAATGGCTCATGATCATCTTACAATCAACCCACAGCTGCATCCTGGTGAGACAAATCTTTGTAGTTGCATCTCCATCCTTTGCAGCAATAATTGACAATACAAACTTCTCCCCGTTTATTTATAGCCATCAGAGTGATTAAAGAGGTACGACGATCTGCTCTCCCGTTCAGCCACAGTCCTCATACTTCTGTTGAGATATGCGACGCGGTATGGCATGTACCGATTCCGATTCCGATTCCGCTTCCTGGTTTGAGATATGATATGGGATGAACTATTTACAATTGAGATATTTAATTCTAGAATTCAACACACCCATGTTCAAGCATATCTGTCTTGATTTTTGATTGATAATGAGTGGTGTATACAATGTCCAAAAATAAAGCAAAAAAAAAAAATCACGTCTACAATTCAAACGATTCAGAATGAGCGAAAAGACTTCTTGGAAGTTCACTCTCTCCAGCAGCGATTTTCAGCTCGATTGCAGCACAAGTATTCATGACGCTAAAGTTCATGATAGATGGACCACACACCACAACAGCGAGATCCACTCCTTGTGCAGCTTTTGTAGACTCTTTCACGATATCTTTCACATCCGGCCTGCCTTTGGCGAAGTTGTACAGTTGCTCATCATAAGCGACGGGTTCATTCGAATATCTGGACTCGCTCTTCTCGACCGCCACAGTCTCCGCTGGATTGGAACCTGTGACGTGGATGACAAGATTGACGTTGCTGAAAGTGCTGTGTGTTGACAAAGACTTGAAGGTGTCGTTAAACCACTCCATCGATCCGATAGATCTAATAGTCCAAACGAAGTCTATGTGTTCTACCAGCGTCTCGCCTTTTTCCATCTTGCGCACGAGATCGAGCAGTATTCCGACCGTGGCGTTGATACCAGTGCCTCCTGAGATCAGGGTAACATGCTTGTAATTGTCGATTGGATTAGACAAGCCACCGTATGGTCCATCAATTAAACAGTAGGTGGAGGATACACCGTTTTTGGCTTTATCATGGATATCTTTCGTAATACCACCCTTGCCTCTGATGAGCAGCTGCATGACATTAGTGTTGCTATGAACATCAACGTTAGGGACAGAGGCAATGGTAAAGGGGTGTGACTGGAAACATTTCATCGTCGGGAATCTAAGATATACGCTCTGTGCGGGTGTCCATCGAACCGGCGTGACGATCCTTACGCGAGTTATACCCTCTGGAAGAGGCTCCAGTGTTGCTCTGTTGAGCTTGAATTCATTGGCCCAGAGCGTCCACAAAACTCGCCCGAACCAAGACCAGATCATCGTTCCAACAGCGACAAAACAGTAGTACCAAGCGCTTAAGAGGGATACCTGCACGTGAATGAGCATCCAAACTAGGAAGAAGAGAGTAGAGATGACGTGCTGAATGACAAAGAATTCGTATGAAAATCTTCTGAAGTATCCCATGCTGGAGATAATAATCCAGACCAATGCAACGAGTGGTGGTATACCGTTCCAGAATTGTTCTGTTTGGTCATAGTAGTACTGCAAGAAGTATCGTGCAGTCTCACGACTGCCATCATATTCCAGTCCTTGTTGGTAAGGGGCCACAATGAATGGAATAGTGTGCACGATTGACATGAACAGTATAAAACGTGCACCATATTGATGGTATACTTGCAGACGCTCGTGCGAGATGCCAGTAAGGAACGTGACAGGATTGACGCGAGACCCGAGAGCGAATACGAGAGGAACGAGGGCGGTGGCAATGTAGCCTGCGCGTACGCCTAATGGGGGCGACCTATGAAATTTTTGTTAGTTGGTTTCATTGGTAATGTTTTCGAATTACCCATATTCCATACCCGGTCGATAATAAGGAAACGTCACGAAAGTCCAAATTGTGATCCAAGTGAACATAAACGTAACGAGAATTAGTGGAAAGCTGTAGGGTAAAAAGTAAGACCTGATTTTAAAGCGGTGGTAGTGTAGCGCGCGAGCCAGTGCTGCCATCTTGACAAAACAACCATAGGGGCCACCCCAGCCGCTTTTCATGACGCGTCTAGAGGAGAGAGAGACGTGCTTGATAGCTTGAATAATTATCACAACGATGAGTATCGCGGTGAAACACATGGCTACTGCTAATGCCCATTTTGGCTGCATTTGGTTTTGATTAATATGTCGATTGAATGGCTCGGAGCGTCTCGCTCACAGCATCATACCAGCTATCACGGTCTGCTGTTGCAGATTTCCTTTCGTCGCTGCTAGGGCAATAGGACACAAAGGGTTTTACGCAAACTGCCATATAGCTTTTTGCGAGATGGCTGATCTGAAGAAAGTTCGCGGCCTACTCAAATTTAATATAAGGGTCATGAAAATTACTTTGCAGCGTTCTATTGTTTCAAGTTCCAGACAATGTCTCAGTCAGATTGCGTGCCCATCAGATCGTCTAGTTTGTCAGATTTGATGTACATAGCACCTTTGAGTGCGCATAAAGTGTGCAACGCACCAGTATCCACACAATTCCCAAACGTGTGCGACGTATAACGGATAATCAGAGTAAGAGCCAAAGTCTGTGATATCTTCACCAATACCAACGAAATATACACCAAAGAGATGCCGAAGATGAGCTATTTTTAAAAGCCTATTTTCTACGACCTTAGTCTTTCTACTTCTTTATTACGCATCACTGCTGGCATTCGCGAACCGAGATTCTCAGGATTGGGGGTGTGGAAATGGGTGAGCGGTTTTTTTAAAATGCCAAAAGAGGCAGGTGAGAGATATTTTAACTATTTATTATAAGAAGCTATGCAAGTGCAGCTTGAGCTTTGTGTACAAGATCGTCAACCGCTTTGGAGTGTGCAATAGTCGCCTCGTCCATCATTTTGTCGATTGTGCGCAAATCTCCGGACGCTTTGCCATCTTTTTGCTTGCTTATTGTCTTTTGCAAGGCTTGCCTGCGTAGCCTCAAGGCGATGCGAGCGTTCTCAGCTATTCCTGCTGCCTCCTTGGCCAATTTACTTTTTGTGTCGGCTGCAGGTCTGTTGGGTAAGTAATCAGTTTGCGTGTGATGTGTAGTGGCGACTCACTTGGGCACCGGACATTTGAGGACGTTTTCGGCAATCTTTTGAGGTGTGAGACCTAGATTAGCAGCGAATATGGCCTTTTCTACGTCCCTGATCATCTTTTGGGTTGTAAGTAATGGCTGGCAGAATATAGCAGCCTATAGCAGCCCATATCAACCCACAGAAGAATCGAACACCGACACTAGCAAACTACTGCCATCCTTGACGGATACAGAAGCTACCGACTGCAAATTAAACATTTCTTTATCAATTTCAACACGAACAGAGTCGAGGAGATCAGGGGTGACTCTTCCGACCCTATTAACCAGTATTTCGAGATCCTTTTTACACTTGGCTGTGATATCGTTCTGCTTCGAGGTGAAGTCATTGAAACTGAGATCGAAGGAACCCTCAGCTTCCTCCTGCTGGTGGGTGGTTTCTACTTTAGCCTCCTCCCAGTCTCGTGACTTGTCTTGTTTCTTCCCTTTAGTTGGGAGTACGACGGTGGAATCTGCCCTGACGGCGTCATTCTTTGTAGATTTCGCAGCTGAGGTCTTTACGGCTTTCTTTTTGAGGAGAGTGGAAGCTGTGGAGAAAGAGCGTGCATGTGTGCTACGTGCAGCTCTAAAACATCCCAAAATCAAGCTCATCAGTGTTTTTGAATAAAAGTACAAATCTATGTAGATTTTAAGAAATTCTTTGCTTTTATGTCTATTTTATGCTGTTTATTGATCTTTTTGCGTTCTTCCGCGGGATTGAAGGTCTGATCGCCTGGGGCAGTGGCATCTTTAGGTTCAAGTACAGTCCACAGCCAATCAGGATACGCTTCGTCTTCCTTGGCGACCTTTTCGACGTCATCCTTGAGTATCTGTAATCCAGGCAGTGGTGTGCCCGCAACGCAGCTTGATTTCTGTGTGTCGACTGGGGCATCTGTGTGAGTTTGAGTACACTACACCAATACACGCCACTCACAGCAAGCTCTGCTAGTGGAAAATAGCCGCCTTCCAAGTAAATTTCTAATCATTTTCAATTTAACCCTAATGATGGTTTTATTTGAAGTTTTGAAGTATCACCGACTTCTTCTTGTCCATCAACAGCCATGTTCTCCACAAGTGTAAACTTAGGCGGGCTAGTTAGGTGAGTTGGTGTGTACGCACCCACACCACGCTCACAGCTAGCCCAGGAAAATTCCATGGAGGTTGTCATCCACTAGGAAATTTAGAGTCAGGGAGAGACTGAGGGATGTCGATGAAAACATTCAAGCTATTAAAGACTCTGGCGTGCAGTTCAGGCAGCTCGACGTAGCTAGTGGTCTTCCCTCTGAGTCTAGCATGCCTCCTCGTGACAAGTACTTTACATTCAACAAGAACTCCCCCACTTATCGTAAAGGTGTTCATAAGGTGCCCAAGTGGACTAGACTCACTCAGCGCACTAATCCAACTGGTTTCTAGTTTATCCATTGTGAGTGAAATTTTTCACTCCACCCACCACAGCACGTATGTGAGGATGTTAATACACGGATGTAAAACCAAGAGCGCAAAACCCCATGTGGACCACCCGTAAACTGTTGCCTTCCGTCTGAACTACTTGCGTTGCTGTGGTTGAAGGAGGTATATGGCGGCATTGCTGACGTGACAGACAGATACATGATCACTCATACACACCCACACATCCCATGCATTCAAGACATGCATTGTTGTACAATTAGTCGAATATAATTCTATCATACCAATATCTTCTCACTTTTCCTTCTGTTTCACCCGCATCGATGAGCTCAAACGGTAAGACAGAAATGGCAGAAGAAGTCGACTACTCTTTAAGTGCATCTGATAGCGAGTATGAGGTAAATGAGACGCTTGTTTCACCGAACCAGACGGTTGAGGCGGCTGCTGAGACTGTAGAGGATTCACAGCAAGGAAACCCATCGCAGCCAACCCAGCCAGCCAAGAAGAATGCACCACGCAAGCAACGCAAGAAATCAGCTCCTGGGACATTCTCTGATGCCACCAACGTTATCAACACGACTGGCCAAGTCGTCGACACAGCCAGCAAGACGGTCGATGTAACTCAGCAGCCACTGGACGTTCTTAAAGAAGCTACCAGTGTTGCTCAGCCAGCCGTACAAGCAGTCCAGGGCGTTCAAGGTGCCGTTCAGACCGGCAAAAAGAACGACAAAGGCAACAATCCCATATCGCTGAGACTCGGTGGGTGTGAGTAGATTGTATCAACGCACATATTCACATAGACACAGACCTCAATTTAGAATTGGAGATATTCATCAATAAGTGCTGCGCTGCACAGCCTCCTTCTCACTCATATCACTTCACAGGCGAAACTGCACGGCGATGTGTGCCTCAAGCTTCTCGCATAGGCTCAAGGATAGCTATAGCACCACATTTGTAACGATTTAGGCATGACATTGATGATTTATTCCTTCGTTCAAATGAAGTCAATTTTTCACATCCTGTACGTCACCCCCCTGCCTTGGCCGAGGGGAACTTCCAGACGCTTTTTAGCCATTAGCAAGCATCAATACGCTAAGCAGAAGCATGTCGCTTGAGAAAGGCAAACAGAAAGAGAATGTCGATGTTAGCAGAATCGACAGGGGATTGATGGAAAGGTGAGTGTGGAGTACGAATAGGATCACATAGGCATACTTCAATGCACAAGTACACGCTCACACTCCGACAGCTACGCAGAACTCGGCAGACAGGCTATCGGTCCCACACACACGGACCTCACCGCCGACAAGAACGGCGGGCCACTCAAAGAGAGTAGAAATGTCACGCAGGAGGAAGAGAGAGATGATGCACTCGGACTGCGTCTCGATCTCAACTTGGTAAGCAGAAAGCTAGAAGACGAGGAGAGCACAAACTGAGACAAGCGCAGGACCTCGAAATTTACATCAATGAGTTGTCTGTGGGATAAGCGGGCTCATCTCACACTCTCACACAGGCTAAACTCCACGGAGACGTCGTTCTTACGCGTGAGTGCTGGCTGGCTTCTGCTCTCACACACTCACAAACAACCCTCACAACAGTTCTGACTAGCTAAGCTGAAATAATGAAGAAGCTCATTGATTTGTTTTTTGAATCATGTTATACAAGAATCAAATAGAGTCAATTGTTTGTTATACAGAGTGCAATACAAATTGGTTTAAGCTGGAGTAGTGATCTAGTATATATTCTGTCATAATCTGTCATAGTCATAAATAATAAGCATCATGTCGTAGTAATACACTACCATTACTGCCTAGCTGCAGCTCTGATAGATTCAACATAGTTCAAGCTGTTGAAAAGGTCTCTGTCAACCAAGCTATCTGCTCTGCGAGTGCGATTAACTTGGTGTGTCCAAAGAGTGTCTAGCTCTTCGAGAGCATCGACTGATAAATCGTCAGATAGTCTTGGTGACAGTGGTGGAGTGGCTAAGTTGCATATGACGTCATCTTTCGACTCAACGCAATCCATTTGGTTGGATAGCGGTGATAGTTCATCGAGTTCTTTCTCGAGTGATGACATGCTGGCAAGTTTTGTAGATTTATGTGGTTGGTAATTGGTGTTTTGGTGGGCGTTTTGGTCGGTGCTTCCTGGTGACTTTGGTAAGTCTGGTGAGCCTGGTGGATCTGAAAAGTTATCCGAAGGTGACATGATTGAAACCAGAAAGTCATCGTCTTGTTGTTGAGAAGTTTGAGATTGGGGAGGTGAAGGAGGAGTAAGAACAGGATTATCACTGACGACTGCAGGTTTATTTGACCTATTCTTAGGTTTTGAGGATGGTTTTGGTAAGTCATCCAAGAGGTCAAGGTTCATGTCGACGGTGTGATTAGATCTCAGTCTACGATGTGTTTGTGGGTTTTTATCTTCATGATCACTGTTAGCAGGTGAAATCGGGTACTTCGTTAATTTTCTAGATTTGATTGGTTGATTAGTTATTCTGTCTGAAAATCTTCTCTTTGTTGGATTTGAAGGGTTTGAACTGTGTGTAGGTTTGGAGCTCCTATATGGATCTATAACACCTGCGGCTTCCCAAGGAGATTTCTGATCAAAAATTTCACAGTTTAAAAAGTAAATTACGCCTGCTCTATTTGATTTAGTAGATACGTTTGAAGAGATGCCAATGTGAGGGAGAATTTTATCATCATTCGCAGTACCAGATAATTTATGCTTTCTGATAATATTTGTTGATTCCCTGTGACGAAATATATTATTTATCGAGGTAGCTGGTGCGTTTCCACTAAATCCACTCCAATTCCTCTGTTTAAGCTCCTTTGCAATCTCTAATGGACTCAGCGCTCGCTTGTGAATTGCAAGAATCCCACAAATAGCCATAAATGGACTATCATTAAAAGCCTCTGCGGGTAAATTTAATTTTTTGTTTTTAGCCAATTTAATAAACTCTTCCATTCCCAGGTTATAATTGATTTTAAATTTTATCTTTCAAAACTAGTTGGTGGTTGACTCGACACGTTCATCTGGGTTAGCTGATGATGGATATGCCACCCGCTTTATTTCGTAAGATTTTAATTATTTATTTCATCTCTTTATTCATCTCCATCTCCAGGCTCAGAAGATATCAGTCTTGTTCAGTTCTACGTACCCACAGAGATTGCTCACGATAGCGTACTTCACTTGGGAGATCTCGGTTTAGTCCAGTTCAGAGATCTCAATCCAGACTTAAATCCATTCCAACGCAGCTTTACGAACGAAATTAGGCGTATTGATCAAATGGAGACATCTTTACGTTTTTTTATCTCTCAAATCCACAAAGATAACGTTAAAATTCGTCAAATTGAGAATATTCTCGAATTTGACCTTGATCAGTCGATCGAATTGGATAGATCCCACCAAGGTCCTCAATTGCTTGATGAGATTCATGTTAAACTGGGTGATCACGATAATAGACTATCACAGCTCAATACGTCATTTGAATCTCTCAGCTTGGATTGCTACAAGCTACAGGAGACTAGACAAGCAATTAGAGAAGTTTCTACCTTCTTTAACAACGTTAATAGCAACTATAAAGACGATATTAGATCTTCTATCGATGACTCCTCTCTCCACGAAGACAGCAGTCCTTTATTAAACCACGATAATGATATTCAATCTGAATCCAGCCACTTTGCTAACCTTGAATTGGATTTCGTCGTTGGTACGATCGATAGATCAAAATTGGCTACCTTTGAACGTATTCTTTGGAGAGTCCTTAGAGGTAACCTCTACATGACTCACAATGACTTGGATCAAATCACCCTCCCTTACGGTGCAAATAGCGCACAAGACAATTCAAACAAATCTATCTTCATCATTTTCGCTGATGGTCAAGAGCTACTCAACAAAATTCGTAAAGTTGGTGATGGAATGGGTGCAACTACCTTTTCCATCTCTTCAAACTCTGATCGTCGTTCTGAAGCTTTGTCTCTACTCAATCAGCAAATTGAGGATATGCACACTATCCTTTACCACACTGCTCAATCTCGTCGCACTGAATTGTCTACTATCGCTTCTGACATCGCGACCTGGTCTTCAATTGTCAGAAAGGAGAAGACTGTATACGCGACTTTGAATCTTTTTCACTACGATGAAAGACACCACACTTTACTGGCAGAAGGTTGGGTCCCATCTCATGAAATTACCGCTGTCCAGCAGGCTCTTAAGAGGGCTTCATCCAACGTTAACTCCAATGTGTCTCCCATCGTCGACGAAATCAAAGCAAAGCGTATGCCACCTACTTACCACCGTACCAACAAATTCACTCAGGGTTTCCAAAACATTGTCGACGCATACGGTATCGCTACTTACCAGGAGGTAAATCCTGGTCTGTACACTATTATCACTTTCCCCTTCCTATTCGCCGTCATGTTTGGTGATATCGGTCATGGTATACTTGTCTTTCTCACCGCGGCAATATTGGTTTACTTTGAGAAGAGTATATCCAAGAGAAAATTGGATGAAATGTCAGAGACTTTCTTTGGCGGCCGCTATATTATTCTCCTCATGGGTGCATTTTCCATCTACACTGGACTGCTCTACAATGACATGTTCAGTCGCAGCCTGCACATTTTCACGTCAGCGTTCAGCTTCCCGGATCCATCACCCGGTCAGAGCACAGTTGAAGCCGACCAAGTACGCGACCCGTACATATTCGGTCTAGACCCAGCTTGGCACGGAGCGGAGAACAGTCTAGTATTTACCAACTCGCTCAAGATGAAGATGTCGATAGTAATGGGGGTGATCCACATGTCATTCGCCATATGTCTCAACATACCCAATTACCTGCGCGAGAAGAAGCCGGAGTACATCGTAGCTGAGTGGCTTCCGCAGATGCTTTTCCTCAATTCAATTTTCGGTTATCTGGTGGTATGTATAGTGGTGAAGTGGTGCACAGACTGGAGTAGCTCTGAGCACGGCCCACCGGGGCTGCTCAACATGCTTATTTACATGTTCCTTAGTCCTGGCAGTCTCGATCCTTCGCAGCAGCTGTTCCGCGGACAAGGTTTTGTGCAAGTGGTTCTGCTTCTCATTGCGGCCGTGTGCGTACCGTGGATGCTTCTCGCGAAGCCCTACCTTGAATGGAAGGAGCATGTGCGGACGACGGGTGCGGGCTATGCGGGTGTCAGTGAGGGTGAGGATGCAGGAGCAGACGCCGACGACCTCCGTTCCTCAGCTGCGAGTGAGCGCGGCGATGGTGATCACGACCATGCGCACGAGTTTGCAATTGGCGATGTGGCTATCCATCAGATCATCCACACTATCGAATTCGTCCTGGGTTGCATCTCCAATACTGTTGGTGGGCTATTTTCTTTCCTAACACGCACTCACACTCCCCCGTCAGGCATCTTATTTACGTTTATGGGCATTGTCGCTCGCGCACGCCCAGCTCAGTGAGGTCTTGTGGACTATGATACTCGCACCAGCTTTGGCGACCAGTGGGGTGAAGGGGGCTGTAGCTCTTGCCCTCGCTGGTACATTCTGGTTCGTACTCACTATCGCTATCCTCTGTCTCATGGAGGGCATGTCTGCCTTTTTGCACGCTCTCCGTCTGCATTGGTAGGTTGGATATTTTATTATTCTGCGCATCCCTCACTCACTCGTGCTTGCAGGGTCGAGGCTAATGGCAAACATTATAAGGCTGAGGGTTATCCATTCGAGCCTCTCAAATTCGAGCTGATTGATCTGGACAAGTTTTAGTCCTCACTAATTAGCACGACTAGCATGACTATCTACTATTTTATATTATATACCTCAACAAAGTACACAATCGTTACGATATATGCACACAGCGTCTCTATTCGGTTGTGCACACAAGATCGCTCAGCTCCGCCGCCCGTTGCGGGTTGGCAGCGTGGAGGAGGCGATGGTATTGAGTGAGGATGTGTATGTTGACATGTTTGAGCACATGTGCGGCCTGTGCGAGTGTGAGTGTGAATGTTTAGCACTAGCGTCCATAATACCTTCCTGCGCAAGCTGTAATCGGGGTGATCGAGAGTCTCCATCACATACACTGTTTCCTTCTCGCCCAGGATACTGTTGGCAGTGTGGGGCGGGAGGGCGAGTATGTGTGCCAGCACACCGTGTCTGTGGTTGGGGGTGTTTGCGCGTGTGTCTCCCACTAACTGGGCGATGTAGGTGGAGAGAAGAGGGAGAAAAGCCGCGTTGTCCGCTGCATTTCCCCTCACCGCTACCATCGCTATCACCTTCATCACTTCCACTCCTATAGCGTGTTTGTAGGGCGAGGCGGTCGTACTCAGCTGCTCCAGGAGCTCCTTTGTGGGTATCGTTGCGAGCTCCTCATTTTGCCCAGGTTGCACTGGCTGCTCAAGGCGTCGTGCAAGTGTGTGTAAGAGGTGCAGTGTGTAGAGAGGATGTAGTGCGAGAGTGTCTCTGTTGTTTTGTTGGTTATCGTGACTATCGTGACTATCCCGGCTATCTATTAGATGACGTAATTTGCGTGCGTATATCGCCTGTCTGGGCTGCTCATCTAGTTGTCGTCTGAGGTGGAGTTTCGCTACCAACCAGCCGTCGCCAATCTCATTCTCATGAACGTTATCGTTATCGTTATCGTTATCATTATCGTTATCGTTACCGTTATTATCCTCGTTATCATCACACCATTCACGCAGAATATCCCCGTCAAACCCGCCGTCGCCTACAGACAAAAGGCGGGATATGGCCTGCGCGGTGCGTATTCGCACTAAAGAGGTGGAGTGATGGAGCAGCGCCACCATCGTCTTGCTCACGGCCGGGACGACTTGCGAGAAAGGGCGGTGTATAACGAGGTGCAGTGCCATTAGTACGCGCGGAATGCACCCGCTACTCAGATCCTTCGAGAGTGTGTTGACGAGCAGCAGGAGATCGTCCGTGTGCGCCTGCCCATACTGTGCTATGTACATATATCCCACACGCTTCTCGCGCAGTGTGCCCCGCTCTGCTAGTGATATGGCGGGGTATAGTGCGCTATGCATGGTGTCGTATGTGCCGCGCGTGTTGTCGTAGATATCCGCGTTCATTAGCATTATTAGTATCTCGCTTATCTGCCCACTCTCCGTCTGGCCAGCGAGCAACTGCAGCAGCGCCGCTTTCTCCCGCTGGGCTTCGGAAGATCCCGCATCGGATTCTTCCAGCCTGCCTATCAGCGCGTCGTGCGCCTTGCTGTGTGCGCCGGTTGTGAATAACGTGGAGAGTGAAGTCATGGTGGTGAGATGGGTAGGTATAAGATATGAATAAATTACAAGCCATTTGAATATTTTTATATTTTATCTCCCTTTATCTTCTCCATCACCAACACCACCACCACCAAATGGCCTGCGAAAATCCAAAAGATTGTTGCGGCGGATCTTGCCTGCAGAATAAGCTGCCAAAAAGGAGCCAGGATGTCGTTGAGAGAGTGGAGAATGAGCCAGTGTGGATGACCAGCCACGGTAACGACGCGAGCGACGACAACGACGACCCCAACAAATGCGACAAGCACGCGCGCGGCGTGTGCTGTAGAGAATTGAAAGGCGAAGACGAACGCGATTTGTGGATTGATCCCGACACAGTCTCAGATCTTGTCATAGGTTTGAGTGATGGTTTGGCTGTACCGCCTGCGCTAGTTGCTGGTTTGGCCGGTTTGGGCGATTCGAAGCTCGTTATTCTCGGTGGTCTCAGTGAGGTGCTAGCTGGATCCATTTCCATGGGGCTGGGTGGCTTTCTCAGTTCAGAGGCTGAAATGAATCACTTTAAATACCTGCGCAGAGTTACGCGTCAGAGAGTTGCGCGTAGCTGTGCGGGTGAGATGGAGCGCGAGGTTCATGATGTTCTCGGCGCTGTGGGTGTATCGCAGGAGTTGTCCAATGGCGTCGCTGCACAGCTCTCCCAACTGGAACCACCTGCACCACCTCAACCGCCCTCTTTCCTCAGATCGCTCGCTATCAAGTTTGGTAGGAAACCTACGCCTCTCCCAACCACCAATCTTAGATGGTCTGATGAGCACGGCCTCACCGCTTTCCTTCTCAAGTATGGCGAGAATGTCGAAGAGGTACCCACCTCCAAACTGATCAAATCTGCTCTCACCGTCGGCATGGGTTATGCTCTTGGGGGTATGTGGCCACTTCTCCCCTTCTTCTTCATCGAGGAGGCACACGAAGCCTTTAGAGTGTCCATTCTGGTTACAGGCCTGGTTCTCTTTATGTTTGGAGTCTTGAAGCAACATTTCACGGGTGGTACAGTGAGTGATTGATGCTTTTTAAATGCTTTGAACTTTGCTAACTCACTCTTTCAGGGCGGAGTTGGAGGTTATTTGTATGGTGGTGTAAGCATGGTAGCAGTGGGTGGACTTGCCGCCGGATCAGCGTATGGACTAGTCAAAGCGTTTGATACTCGTGAGTGAGGAAGTGAAGTTTTTCACTTTAAAGAGAAATAATATTATTATTGAATTTGTATTGAATAGAATGTTTATGTAGTAAATTCCCTGGCATAAATTGGTTGGTTTGCTATTGGTAGGTAATTGCGATTCCACCGCTTACAAGCGCTTAAACCAAAACGATGGACAAAGCACTTGATTTCAAATTCGAGGACGAGAAAGTGAGCTGGAATACGCGTGATTTGCTATGTGAGCTTGGCAGTAAATAATAATACACAGCTAACGACAAGAACAGTATACGCACTCGGGGTGGGATCCAAAGCCAGCGAATTAAGTCTCGTCTACGAGAACGACGCAGCGTTTGCTGCACTCCCCACGTATCCCGTTGTGCTTAATTTCAAAGGTGACAGCAGCACCGTCGTTGATTTCTTCGCTTATGCCAGCAAGATGTCCGGCAATGTACCCGGTCTGCCTGAGATGGATCCAGGGCGGATATTGCACGGCTCTCAGTACTGCGAGATGCTCAAGCCCCTGCCTCTCGACAGCCGCGACGACGGTGACGTATTTGTGATGAAGAAGCGCATCGTCGGTGTCCACGAGAATGGTCGGTAGCGGTGGTATTGATTTATCCACTATCTAACACCAACGCCAGCCAAAGGGATTGTCGTCGATACTGAATCCACTCTCTGCAACGGCAGTAACGTGTACGCCAGGATGTTTGTGAGTGGGACATACTCTCATATTCCAAATCCCACTCACTAACGCACCCAATCCACTTGTTCGTGCAGTCTTCCACATTCAATGTCGGTGCAAAGACAGGAACGCGTTTCTCGCGCGCTGTAGCTGGTCCTCCTGCCGCACCGCCCGTGCCAGCGCGCGACGCCGATGTCGTCATCACCGAGCAGACGTCCAAAGACCAGGCAGCGCTCTACCGACTCAGCGGTGATTATAACCCCCTTCACATCGATCCCGCTATGGCAAAGATGGCTGGTTTCAAAGCACCCATTTTGCACGGTCTCGCAACTTATGGTATCGCAACTCGCGCCCTTATCGTTGGTATCGGCGGTGGGGATCCCGGCGCTATCGTCGCTGTTGGCGCTAGATTCACTTCACCTGTCTCCCCAGGCGATACTCTCTCCACGCGTATCTGGGATCTTGGTGAGGTGCTGGCGTTTGAAATGAAGAACGACAGTCAGGCAGGAAAGGTTGTCTTGGGAATGGGGTATGCGAGGAAGAAGCGCGACATACCCCAGTCTAAGCTTTGAATGGTTGTAATGGGTAGAGCACAAAGAATCATGAATCTCACCATCTTGTATCAGCTACGCGTTAAAGTAAAGTGACATGTATAATTATACGAAGTAGAAGTAGAATATAAGAGAAAAGAATCCAATCCGCAGACAAACAACTGCTCAACGCTTAGTTGACAACCAAAACGGGCACTGAGACCTTGTGAAGGACGTGCTGCACGGTAGATCCAACAGGGTGACCCATGAACACCTTTGAGAGACCCTTTGCAGGAGCATGACCCTTCTTTCTGCCGAGGATGATGAGATCGACAGAGCGTCTGTGAGCGAGCCACTCAATAACATATCTACGCTCTCCGTGAACGATTTCGAGGGATGCCGTTGCACCCTTCTCCTCAATAAGCTTTATCTTCTCAACGGATAGTGTCTGTGCGTGCTCCTGCATATCACGCAAAGCCTTACGCTCCATTTTTCTATCATCCGTGCCGAAGCCAGAAGTCTTGAAGAGGGACGTAGGGAGAACAACGAGGAGGATGACGTGGTCGCCTTGTCTGCAGACCTTGTTGAGGTAGTGATCCAGCGCTTTGTTTCCTTCTGGGGAGTTTTTCCAACCGACTGGGGAGGTGTTAGGCGGGCGTAGTAGATAGTGAACTGCACTCACTTAAAATTTTGTTAGAATTTGGTTGCGCGTGTTTACCAATCACTTGGTGCACTTCATCCTTGTCGAGTGGAGTTTGCACGTTCTGAGGGGCGTTGGTTAGTGGTGGCTACGCACAGCGCATAGCGACACCCACCTCCATTGGGTTTGGCCATTGCTTGGAGGGCGATGTTGGTGCTGAGGTAACTGGGCTAGTCGTTTGTGACATAGTAATTTGCTGGTGACTGTAACGGATTAAGAAGTGGTTTTATACCGGAAAAAGGAAGGAGGAGGCGGAGTGGGAAATGGTTGAGGTGATTTGATGCGGTAGTGGCTAATCTACTCAAATCTCTTATTTTACTCACCCATCTCTTAATTTGAACGACTTGCACCTTACATCACCTATCACCCACAATAACCCAATGGTTGATAGCACCCAAGAAAATTCACTCAGCTACAATGAAAACGTGGAACTCATTGGGGATATTATAGAGATTAGCCTGCACTCCATCCTACAGATACGGCAAGTGTATCCACAATTCACATTCGAGAGGAAGCAGAAGTGGGGAGCAATTGTGTACAAGAGTAGAGTGGCAGTGGTACAGAGCTATATAGCAGAGCTAATCAGATGCGTCAAGGTGGAGCTGCACGAGGATAACGTGGAGAATGTAATCATACTAATAAAGAACACGCAAGATGTACCGATCGAGAGATTCATATTCAATATCTCAAATGTAGTCGCAGGTGAAATACCGGAAAATCTCAAAGACGAAGAATTTGTCGGCGGTTTGAAAAAGTCTGAGATTGGCAACTACGCAAGATCAATACTGGTGAGGTTGTCGAGCTTAGACGCTTTGCTTGAACCAATAAGTGAGCAAGAAGACTTGACATTTGCAGTTCTGTTGGAAATGAAGGATGACATAACCCAGGACAACAAGGCGTGGATGGCTACTGCAAACACCCCCAGTGGCTCAGAGATTATACCAATAAGAGGTCTTGACACAGGGATTATAAACGTTAAGCTATTGTGTCAAGAGCTGCACTAGCGCGATCAAACGGAGTACCTGGAATTTCCTTGATGTATTCAATATCATAAGCACCATCTTAATATAAATTACATTGTACTTGCATATGTATTACTTGATAGGGAATTAATATTTGATTACATGGAGTTGTGTTCCAGGCATACCAGCCTATCCTTCCGGCGCGACGATCAAGAAGAAAATATAGTTGTGCAATGTATAATACGCCACCGCTGTCACCACCACTGAGTCCATCGAAGCATATAAAGCAGCCGCAATCGACACAGTCGTCTAGAACTAACAGCCAGAAGAAACCAAAGATGAAGCGGATACTCATAGCGCTATTATTGACACTTGTTCTGGTTATAGTCTGGAAGATATCTTTGCAGCTGCTTAGAAGGCCTACGCTGGAGATAGTATACGCGTACTACAACGAGGATATCGACAAGTTTAGCGGCTTTGCTAATCTTATCAGACAGCGCCTGCACTGGAGGTTCAAGCTGTCTGATACTGTCTACGTGAAGCAGGAACCGAGTGATGAGCTAAGCAAGAAGCTTGGCAAGATAGTTGATAACGTAGTCTACCTCCCAAATGTCGGAAGAGAGGGTGGCACATACCTCCACCATATAATACAGCGCTACAAAGCAACTATCTTCCCCGACAATCTCAACACTTCACAAGATCTCGTCCTTGCAGACAAAACACTGTTTCTGCAGCCACACCCAGCCTGGTATTGGATTATGTACGACAGACTCAACTTCATTCTCCCGTCATCTGCATTTCTCAGTCTAGGTCCTTACGTCAGAGGCAACTGCGGCGTAACTGAAGGACATACCCTGCCGCAAATGAAAAGTATCTATCAGCTGTTTACAGGCACGGAGTGTCCAGATGATCAGGACCAGTTGGTCACATGGGCTGGTCAGTTTCTCGTGTCGCAGGATAGGATACTCAACAATCCACTTGGGAGGTATGTTGAGATGCTCAACCTGATCGAGGCTCCATCCGGTGATGCTATACATGACGAGACGCAATGGTGGTTTGCGAACAAGAACGACCCCAGCAATCCATTCATCGGCCACTCGCTCGAAAGGTCCTGGCCTGTGATATTTGACTGTGGGTGGTTTTTGTAGGAATGCGATAGAGCTAACAAAGATACAGGCAATCAACCATCTTTCATCAACGAACATGCTTGTGGCGGTCAACATAAGGCTGGCAGTAAGCACTGTCAGTGCTTTGACTGATGGTCTAAAAGTGGTCTAAAAGATAACAAGACACTGAAACATGCAAGCCTTAACACCCTTCATCGCAACGTACAGCTATACCCAAGCAACTTGTAATATATATCATCACGATTATCCTATCAAATCTCCAATGACGTTGTTGCTTCTGACGATCACGAGGATTATGTTGTTACCGCAATATTTTCAGGACCATTGGCGTGGGTGGGAGGAGGAGAATGAACTGAGCGCAACTAACAGGTCTAGCACCATTCGCCATATGCTTCGTGGGGTGTTACGGCGTTTCGAAGCTATCGGATGTAGTGTCACGTCGCTATTCCAAGGTTTATAGGCAGCTGAGCAGCACAGACAAGCTGGATTGGAATGCACACAGTGTATCGCTAGTGCATTCACTCCTTACAGCGCCCGCATCGCTCTACGTGTTGCGCGCCTCACCGCTAGCGCTCAGTCGCAATATACACGGATACGACAGGCTGATAGGAAGTTTGCACGCCTTCTCACTGGGCTATTTCGCCTGGGATGTGCTGTATGAATTGTATACCCGCTCTGCCGTCTTTGTCGCGCATGGCGCGTTCAGCGGGTTAGCTTATCTGTACAGCTTCACCCCAATGTTCATGAATCTTGGACCGGCGTTTCTGCTGTGGGAGGCGAGCACACCGTTTGTGAATCTCAATTGGTAGGTGAATGCGTGGTGGTGTAACACGTGGCTGACGTCGTTCCTCATCGCAGGTTCCTCGATCGCACTCATAAAAGAACCTCTATGTGGTACGTGGCTAATGGTATCGCTCTCACTGCTTCCTTCTTCCTCGCGCGCATCGCCTTCGGTGGCTATATGAGCGCTGTCTTCTTCGAAAGCATCAGGGAAAACTACGACAGCCTGCCTGGACATATAGTTGGATTGTATGTCGTAGGCAATATCACACTCAATACCCTCAACCTCCACTGGTTCTATAGAATCTGTCGTAAGATTAGACGTATGTTGTAGAAAATTTCTCAAGGAGAATAAATGCAAGTTGATACATAAAATTCATGTGCATGTGGATAAATATCGTTATCTTCAACTATGACGATGATGTCGATGATGTCGATGATAACGATGGCGATAGTGCGGAGACGAGCGATTGCAGTGGCAGTAGCAATGACTGTGGCATTGACGTGGCTGCTTTACGACTACAAGAGGATCGCTATCGATGCGGTCGATTTGGATTTGTTGCTGCTAAGGGGAACACACGACGCATACGACGCATACGACGCATACGAAGCAAACGACACACACACACCAAATCTCAAATCAACGCGCAAGAAAATCCGCCGACCAATACACACAAGCACCCACGACACACTCACCACAACAATATTCGACGATATTGATGTGAAAGTCCCAAACGTCACAGACAGGCAGACGCTGCTAACGATGGCTCGGCTAGCACAGAATGCCTATGTGACGCCATCCGACGAAAGCTGGATACCACCACCGAGTCCACTCACGACGGTGGAGTCCTTCGGGTGGCGTAACAGCGACGACGGGCTACGCGGGCACATATTCGCCTCATCTGACAACAGCAGCGTAGTCGTGTCCATCAAGGGCACATCCGCGGGGTTGATTGGGGGCGGAGGACCCTCTGCGAAGAATGACAAGTTCAATGTGAGTGGAGGTGGTGATTCTCGACGATACACACACTCACACTCACCTCCACAGGATAACCTCCTGTTCAGCTGCTGCTGTGCGCGCGTGAGCTGGACATGGACGCCCGTGTGCGACTGCTACGCGGGAAGGTGGGCGTGTCGTGAGCAATGTCTCGAGCGGGCAGTGCAAGCGGACAGTGTGTACTACCCGGACGCAACGCAGCTGCTCGACCGTATCAGCTTTGCCTACCCGCATGCCGATATCTGGTTGACGGGGCACAGTCTCGGCGGCGCCCTCGCTTCCATGCTAGGGCTCACTTTTGGCCTTCCGGCTGTTACTTTCGAGACACCGGGCGATAGGATTCCCGCGCAACGCCTTCACCTCCCTTCTATACCTCCCGAGTTGACGGCGGTGTGGCACGTCTATCATACTGCTGACCCCGTCGCGCAGGGCACGTGTAATGGCTTACTCTCACCGTGCAACGCCGTAGGCTTCGCTCTTGAAACTCGCTGCCATACGGGTATGAGCATTGTTTATGATACAGTGTCTAAACTCGGTTGGGCTGTCGATCTTAGACATCATCGCATCCTTACTGTTATAAAAGAAATTCTCGAGCAAGAATGGGAGGACGACGATGGCGTGGCTTATGTCCCAAAGCCAACTTCGGAGGGTGCGAGGGATTTTCACTATTAGCTGCACTAACACACTCGCCAGAAGATTGCATTGATTGCTTCAAATGGGAGTTTGGAGAGGTGGAAGAGGTGGAGTAGCAACTAGATACGGAGAAATACATGACGCACACTTCTCGCACACCGCACACCATACCCTGTTGTACTAATATTTCATTTATCTTCTGGGAATGTCGCCCAGGCTATCACAAGCTTGTTTATTTGGGACGCTCGTAAAAACCCAAAGACGAAAAAGACCAAGTGCTACACTTACTCTTCATCTTCCTCCTCCTCGTCTTCCGCACCAGGGAAGTCGACAGAGTAGAAGCGGAGAGAGTAGGTGTCCTTTGAGGTAGCAACAACTCTAAGCCACTCCTTAAGCTGTTGCTTACGGAGGTACTTCTTAGTGAGGTACTTAAGGTAGCGCTTTGAGAAAGGAATGTTGCTGGTAACGATGAGCTTGTCACCTGATCTACCAATCTTGACGTTGTCGCCGAGCTGGCCAGTCTTGCCCTCAACCTTGATGCGCTCTACAAGGTATTGTTCGAACGCTTGACCATCGAAGACCTTATCTTCAGCAGGCTTCGAGTAGTCGAGGACGAACTTGTGTTGTGGTTTGGCGGCAGCGGCTTTTGGCTGTGGGAGTGGGGTGAGTGTGGATTTATAGCCTGCTGCAAATACACACCATTTTAAGTCAAGAACTTTTTCGTAGCGAAAAGAGAAGGCTGTCGCCAAGTTGAAATTCTTGAAAGGCGAAAATTTAAATAAACTTGATAAGCAAAGCAGGCCATGGAATTGGAATATAAACGCGTGTGGGGAGGCGATAAATCAAAGGCTTGGTCAGTGGGCAAGCATCCATCTGTGGATGCATTCGTTTCACCTGCCAAGGTATCCATCTATCTACCGCTCTCATATGACAATAGAGCAACTGAACTGATTAGCGTTGATCGCGGTGTCAACTTGCATAAATTCATTTATCTCCACTACGCTGCTCATTGCGATTGGAATTATGCAGGTGGTTTGAATTATGTCTCTGAACCAGTAGGCAAAGCGCGTAAAGATCAGTATCTAGGTGGGATAAATGGGCGGTAAAAATAAAGTCATTAACCTAGCTACAGGCCCAGATGCACATATACTGGCGTACTATCAAATAGCACGCAACGTGTACACGGTGGATATATACGATAAAGCGCTGGATGAAGTTTGGAAGGTGTGTTGGAGTATCTACAAGGTAACATTCCTAACAATTGATTATAGGGAGATCTACCACTTGAAGATATTATAAAAATGCGTTCTTGACTGAATTTGTATAATAAATATATACTGTACCAATAAATGTTCAAATATCTATACGAATGTACTCAATATGTTCAAATGGATATTCATCTACGCGCACAAGCTACAACAAGCTACTTGCCCTCCTTTTCAGACTTTTCAAATTCAGCGACAAAGTTCTTAATGAATTCATCTTCCTCTTTTCTGTGAGTGTATTGTGAGCATTTCCGCCTGCCTCTTCACAACTCCACAACTCACGATGGGTTCGCACTACCAGCAGCAGCTTCTGGTGCAGCTTGCTTTGGCTTTGAAGGTCCAGATGAAGCCCAGGCTGCTAATCCACCTGTGATACCCATTGTGCCGCTGTGTAGTGTGAGTTGAGTTCGTTTTATTCAACTACCGACTAACAGCGCTAAGTACTCGTTAAGAATCTTCATTCCACCGATGTTGCTACGTTTTGTTAATATCTCCATGTCATCTCCCTCTCTCACACTCACTATGACATTTCTTTAGATGCTGATGGTCGTGAGGCAGAACCAATTGGTCTGAGTGGACAGCTCCAAGAGTTTAAAAATGATATTCATATGTATTTCGAGTGTGATGTTCTATTTACAGGCAAATCTATCTCCTTTTCTTCTTTTGCGTGGCTGCTCTGGTATATCCAACGCACGGCAGCGACGATTACGAGTAATAAAATCAGACAATATCTCAGCACACCCGGCGATTCCGACACACATAATAATTACACCACATAAATATTTATCTGTTGTACAACATGTCCGAAGAAATTTTGAAGAGCCAGCCACAAAGATAGACAGACACTTTCAGTGAATCTCCGTAAGTCCACTCTATGAAGAACGATAGATTGATTTGGTGTGGTTGCTACCAAACCAATACAATAATCTTCAATGTATGAGTAAAGAAGACGATTAGACGGATCTACTCAATTTCTACCCGATAACCCTAGAAATATTTGAATAAAGCAAATTCATTATAAAACTCTTAAAACACTATCTTTCTGATATTTTAATAAGCTGCTTCAATCCCAATGCCCATCTCATATCTGCTTCACCAGATCCCATAATTTCCACTGCGATATTCATTGCGTTGGGATAATCCCTCGCTGTCAATGCAGCTGCTACGTTACGCAATTTGTTCAACACCGCTTCACTCTGCATGCTCTGCGCATTGAGCCCATCAAACAAGCTGTTCAGTCTGTTCTGTGTATCATCCACCATTCTCCTGGTGTTTGGCTGTGCTACACTGCGTGCTTTCTCTATCTCCCGAGACAGGCTTTCGAATATCGGTCTGTCGATTGGTGGTATATGGCTGCGGTCGCCTGGTGGGAATGTGGGTGCTGCTGGTGCTGGTGCTGGTGCTTCACTCACACCCGGACTAGCAACACTTCCTGGTCTCGACACCGTATATGCAGCTACATTCGACATTGGTGGGCTAGCCACAGGTGGTGGACTGACTGCGCTCCTCGTTGTTGTGGTTGCATTGCCTGCTGAATCACGTGCGGTGGTGGTGGTGGTGGTGGTGTCTGTCTGTATCCTCCTGCTGTATTCACCCCATTCACCCCATTCACTGATCCAGGTCTCTGTATTCCATTAGCTGCCGCACCGAATGACTGCACTGGAGCTGCACCGGGGGCTGATCCTGGTGGACCTGGTGGTGGCGACATCTGCTGCTGTGCAAATCCAGGACTCATCATCCTTGCTGGTGGTGGGCCTGGTGGGCCTGGGGGTGGTGGCGCTTGTTGCTGAGCGAATGGCGGTCCACCTCCACCTTGCGGTCCCGGTGGTGGTACCTGCTGAGCGAATGGTGGTACACCCACTCTACCTGGCGGGCCTGGTGGGGCTGGTGGTCCTGAGCCAGCTGGTGGTGGTGGTGGTGGTGCAGCTACTGGTGGCGGTGCAGGCTGACTTTTTGGTGGTGGTGGTGGAACAGCTGCTGGCGGTGGCACGCTTCTAGGACCTGTTACTCTCATGTTAGCAACATTAATTAAACCAAAAACACATACCACTCACCTGCTTTTGGTGGCGGTGGCACTACCCCTCCCACTGCTGGTGTCGGTCCACCCATTACCCCACCCATGCCCATGCCCATACCTGGTGTAGGTGCTGGAGAGTTAGGGAATGGGCTTGTTAAGGGCTGCACGATTGGCGATGCTCTGCTGCCGCTCGATGGTGTAGCGCCGCGTTCGCGCTTAGGTGGTGGCGGTGGTGGCGCATCATTCCACCCTGATAGATCCCTCCTTTGTGAGGCTGGACGTTGAGGTGGAGGGCCTGTAGCTGCGCTGTTGGTTGGTGGCGGTGCTACGCTAGCTGGCGCTGCTGCTGCTACTGCTGGTGCGTTGTAGGGATTGTATGTGTCG